>NC_064618.1:673944528-674266195 GCF_023898315.1 Schistocerca nitens
GTTTTATGGGATATACTTAAGTGCAAGTTCTGATTATTGCCAAAGGTTCATGATAATGTACAATGAAGCGCACAAAGAAACTCACATAGGCATGTGTATTCAAATACAGAGATACATAAACAGACAGAATAACACGCTGCTGTCGGCAACGCCTATGTAAGACAAGCGTCTGGCACAGTTATCAGATCGGGTACTGCTGCTGTAATGGCAGGTTATCAAGATTTAAGTGAGTTTGAACGTGGTGTTACAGTTGCACGAGCGATGGGACAGAGCATCTCCTAGATAGAATGAAGTGGCAATTTTCCCGTACGACCATTACACGAGTGTAACGTGAATCTCAGGCACCTGGTAAAACAGTTTTCAGTGCTGGGCCATCAACGAGAGTCAGCATCTGATCCATTCAACGAAACATCATCGAACTGCACACTGACTCGTCCTGGAAGAAGAACGACGTCGCCCCAAAGATAGGCCGACAGTTACTACACGTCGATAACCGCCCCTGCTGCCACTAGCGGACAGGCAACGCTTGCGAAACCAAGTGGCGCCAGTCAAGACGAGAAGAAGACAAACAACCGCTACCATGTCAACTAAACGATACGGTCCGGCCTCTAACGGAGGATGGAAACCTACAAGCAGCACCAAACCAAGCCGCAGCATCGCTCAGTAGTTGTACAACGATGCTGGAGACAGTGGACACCTGAGCTCTCTCACAATTGTAGGCAAGACCGTTGTATTGTAAATCCTACTGTTGCAGATCGCGCAGCTGTCACAGCTCAGAGTAGAGCAAATTTTCCCCTACAACGGTTAACACGAGCTGTTGCGAATCGCTTAATAGCAGCAGCATTATGGACACGCACACCTGTAGTCCGTCTACCACTCACGCCGGAGTGTCGGGGTGCACAGCTCGACTCTTGCTGTCAGCGAATCACCTGGAGGGTAGAGTGGTGCACTGCGGTCAGTACCGATTAAAGCGAAGTCTTTCTGCAAGCAAACCGACGGTCGTTCGCGCGGACGACATAGATCTAGTGTCTGCGACACACTGATCCAACGCAAGGTCCTACTGTCTAGAGTGCGAAAGGCTAAAACTGTGGTTCACCTTCGGTGTTTGTGTGGAGAACGCTGACCGGCACTTGATACGTGCAGAAAATTGTTTGACCAGTTGTTCTGGTGTACTTGCAACAGGAAGATGATGTGCTGTTCCAAAAGAGTAATGCTCGTCCACATACTGCCTCTAAAAAATCAACGTTTCCTGCAAGACATGCATGAGCTTCCCTAGCCAGCATGATTGCGGACTTGTCTCCAAACGAACACAAGAGGGACACCATGGGACGAAAAGTGACTCGCGCACTCGACCTTCCATAACTCACGAACAGATCTATAAGATGAGGAATGACGCATCCCAAGGCCATATTCGTCACTTTTATGATCGACTGCATGACAGAGTCAGTGCCGACGTTGTCGCCTGTTGTAAATTGGGTATTTCAGTCCACACCTAATGTCGGAACAGCTTCAGCAATAGTTCTGTAAATTTAATCATTCCATGAGCCCCAGATGTGTTGTTCCTAGAATAAAATTTGAAAACTCTCAGCGGGTGCGCACCTTTCTCTTTCGGCGGTGATCTTCGTATGTATGCTTCCCCCTCCGACAACTATAGATGAACTGCCACGCTGCAAAGCAACAGTAGTGAATAAAGAAACTCCGAACACGCTCGAAAAAGTACGGGACGACTTTGACTATCGTGTGGATCTTTGTATGTGTCCTGTGGAACCCAGGTTAGAAATTTGTGGAAGGTAAGGTGTGCATATTACCGAAAAATCAGGTTCATAAGTCATGACTGCAAAAATATTAACACGATAGAAACTGACCTCGGGGAATGTCAAGGAAAGGCAAACCTTCGCCTATAGCATTCTTACGCTTAAGGAAACCTTTTGACAACGTTGATTGGAACATTCTCTTTGGGACTATGAAGGTAGCATAGGATGAATACAGTAAGCAGACTCAATACGATGTAAGTTGCAGTAGTTACTCGGAGAAGAAGAGGCTTGCACAGCACAATATGGAGAGCTGCTTCAAACCAGTCTTAGGACTGAAGATCACAAACAAACAGAGTTGTAAAAATTTATCGAAGGCACTACCTCATGTATGTTAAAGACACACCTGTGTAAAATCAGATAATTCGTGAGAAAATGGAAGCAATGTACTTCTATGCGTACGTTAATATTAACCAAGAATTTCTGTTTTCATTCATGCAGAAGATACAGTCTTATACAACTAAGGCGCTGCAGTCAGGGGCTGTGCGGCTGGTCCCGGCGGAGGTTCGAGTCCTCCCTGGGGCATGGGTGTGTGAATTTGTCCTTACGGTAATTTAGGTTAAGTAGTGTGTACCATTAGGGACTGATGACCTTATCAGTTAAGTCCCATAAGATTTCGCACACATTTAAACATTCTTATAAAATCTAATGAATGTTTTTGAAACAACCCGCTGTGATAAACAAGCAGGAACCCCATTTCGGGAGGAACAGTCATGATAATCGTATCTCATGTTCATGAAAATTTACCGTTCTAATTTTTAGCTCTCAGATGTCTAATTGGTGAAGTATCAGATTAAAAACCCAAATGTTTCGAGTTCAGTGCCCAGTCTGATTTATGATTTCTTCCTCTCCCTTCTTGTGCCTTTTTCAAGGATTAGTGTATGTGAAAAGTCCAAAGTTGTTCGGGGCCTTTGTAAGCCACTCGAAAGGTCACATGATACAGAGAATGTTTTGCCTCCAATTAAACCACTGTGGTGTTCAAACAAAGCTTAACGTTGATGACAGCTTTACCTTTTGCTTTGATTTAAAGTTAATAGTTCATAAATAAAGCCGAGGTTTCTCATCCCGTCCGGAAACCTGTTCGTGTTAGCACACCGCTTCCGGAATTCAAGGAGACGCGCAGGTCTAGGACCTAAACCGGTGTACCAGCCAGTCAGGAAGTGTCGCTTTCCTCATCCGACTAGACAAATACCTGGCTGGTACTCACATCCCACCTCAGTTATACGACTCGCGGATATTACTAAAACTCTCACGACCTCTCACATGGATAACTTACACACTCACACGGGTAACACTAGATGCAAATAGATGGGGTACACAATCCACGTCCCAGAGTGGGGGGGGGAGGGGGGGCGTGCGTTGAAGAAGACGGGATGAGGGGGGCGGAGATATGGTAGAAAGGCTTCTGGCCACCCTATACTACTAACAAAAAAAAAAAAAATGGTTCAAATGGCTCTGAGCACTATGGGACTCAACTTCTGAGGTCATTATATACTACTAACATTTTCAGATCCAGATTAATACGCCGACCCAGTGAAGCACCGGGATAAAGGAAAAGTAAAACATGAAAGCCGAGCTTCCCTGCTTCTGATACCGATACTTGGGCTATCGGAATCATAAATCAGACACAAAACTTGCTCTGGAGTCTAACGCCATCAACTGCTTAAAATGTCAAGAGCTTTCGGCCAATATTCGCAAACAATTGTTAAGTGCAATGACTGCTGGTGGGTTGCTGGTGCGCCGTTGAATACTCTGACTACCTTCTGTGACGTCACTTTTGCCCGCGCTATCCCCTTATATGGGCGTATGTCATGTTCGATGCGCCCGCATTATCCTCACAATCGCTGAATACCACGCCTCGTTTGGCTGTACGCCAACGTTTCTTTCAACTCTTTTAGTGCCATGCCCATAATATTACGTTGCCTTCAGTATTAGAAAGAATGCCATACCCGCAAAACCTAGGGCACAGCATCTTAGTGAGGACTGCCGCGCCAATAAAATTACGGGTACAGGAACATGTGCCCAAAATATTACGGCCTTAGCACGCTTTCCAGGACTGAAGTAAACGTAATATTACGGGCATGGCAATCAATGTAAGTTTTATTTCAGTGCCTTTGTAAGGTGTCAGGCAAATCCAACACCTTCCATGAAAACCCTGACATGATAAGCAAATCCAGTAGTATGTCACATAGCTCCGAATAAATCGTGACATTAAATTAACCAAAGTAATACGAGTAACGAGTGAGCAAATGGAATACCACAGACTAACACAAGAATGCCTAAATGCATGTCATACCTTCCCACCCTGAGACAGACGCAGCTCCGAGGAGAGAAACGAGAACAGAAGCCAAGAGCAGAACCGTGTTAAGCTGGAACGCCCTACGATAAAAGGACGGACGGACACCCACGTCGCCAGCTAACCGCTAGGACCACACCACCCGCAAGTTTTAGCGTCAGACTTTTTCGCGTCTCTGTTACGTCAGGACCACCCCCCAGCCCATGTTAAAAGCTAGAGCCCTCCAAAAGAATAGTATAGATCTTACGATAACACAAAAAGGGCCACCCCAGTGGCATGTTTTAGCGTGAGACTTTTTCACGTCTCTGTTACGTTGCAAACTTTAAAAATTTGCCCCACCACGAAAAGTATAACGTTTCTCATTGGATGGACAGAATTTTTGTAGGCGGAGCTTAAGGTTAACATTGAGACCCTGATTGGTCAGATGAAAACACAGCCAGATAGTTTTTTTTTTAAACCAACTTCGGTAAATTGTAGTAAGGAGAAGTTAGGAGAAGAAGTGCTTCGGAGACGGCGAGGTGAGCGGAGCTGCGCTGCCCGCCGCCCCCTGACGAACACCGACAAGGTAATGAACGCACACGATGCCGCATTTTTGAGCGCATAAGGCTTCACTCAGAACTGCAGAAGTCTCATCTGTTAAATCCCCTTTTTGCGTAATACAAGTGTCGATCGTCAATTAAAGCTCATGGTGTTCACATTTCCCACTTGAAGTAAAAATCTGAAACGTGATGATTTTTCTGTTATATAGTTATTGAGAAGCCACATCAGCCACTGTAATTTAAGACAAGTTAAATAAGTAATTAAAGATAATTCAGGGTCACTGTAGACCATTTTGATAGTTTTCTCTTTTGTGAAACTTAATTTAAACCTAGATTATAGATGTGATATGGCATAGGTGATCCTTCGACTTGGAAACCCATTCAGGGAATATTCGTTCACATTTTTGTTGAACGCAGTTGGTTTTTACCATCCTGTATTAAAACATTTCCTTTTATCAATAGTGCAATTTATAAACGATGTTTTGTGAGTAGAATAAAATTTCCAATGGTAAACTTAACTGCTTTTTCGACACTATTTTACCAGATAACTAAAAATAGGAAAGCCTTGAACCCCTTCCACTAAATTTAGTTAGTATTAAGATTCTTTTACAGGGAGTGCAGTGGAGCTGACGCTGAAATCATTAAGTATTTGGTTATATCATCGCTAGTCTCACTGACCTCTTCTGAATTCTACATGTCATGTGTGGTCTGGCGTCTCCTTACTAGCAACAGGTCCCAGGTTCAAACTAGTCAATTCCCTAAAAAACACGCTCAGAGCGTCGTTGCGCGAAAGTGGTAGGGAGACACGATATAGAACTAACAGACACCATGCAGAATGTTAGACCTTCTTTTATTGTACTCACCCAGAATCCGTCCTGTGAGTCGTGATAGAGGCGTCGTCAGATTTGTTCTGGTGACCGTTTCCTAGAGCATACTCACAAGGGAACTTCCCCATCGCACCCCCCTCAGATTTAGTTATAAGTTGGCACAGTGGATAGGCCTTGATAAACTGAACACAGATCAATTGAGAAAACAGGAAGAAGTTGTATGGAACTGTGAAAAAATAAGCAAAATATACAAACTGATTAGTCCAAGGGTCGTATAGGCAACATCATGGACAAAGTGAGCTCAGGAGCGTCGTAGTCCGGTGGTAGCGTGAGCAACTGCTGAACTAGAGGTCCTTGGTTCAAGTCTTCCCTCGAGTGAAAATTTTATTGTCTTTATTTTTGCATAGTTATTATCTGTCCGTTCGTTCATTGACGTCTTTGTTCACTGTAATAAGTTTAGTGTCTGTGTTTTGCGACCGCATCGCAAAACCGTGCGATTAGTAGACGAAAGGACGTGCCTCTCCAATGGGAACCGAAAACATTTGATCGCAAGGTCATAGGTCAACCGATTCCTCCACAGGAAAACACATCTGATATATTCTATACGACACTGGTGATAGCATGTGCGTCACATGACAGGAACATGTTGCCGACCCACCTAACTTGTACACTTGGCGAAGGGGTAAAAAGATTCTTCTATCTTGCCCGATTTAGGTTTTCTTGTGGATGTGATAATCGCTCCCAAAAAAGTGATGAAAACATAAGAGTTTGTCACATAAACTGAAAATAAAAAATTAAACTGTTCACTCGATGGAAGATTCGAACTAAGAACCTTTCCTTCCACAGCTGCTCACGTTACCACGAGACCACGGCGCTCCTGCGTTCCGAGTGTCCTTGACGGTGCCTATCTTCCCATGAACTACTTACTTTGTATATTTTGCTTATTTTTTCACAGTTCCACACAACTTCTTCCTGTTTTCTCAATTGATCTTTTTTCAGTTTTTCAAGGCCTATCCACTGTGGCAACTTATAACTAAATCTGAGGGGGGTGCGATGGGGAGGTTCCCTTGTCAGTTACAGTTGACTTTTCGGGGTAGCGTAGGCGCTAGTTCAAATGGCTCCCCTAGACTTAGAACTACTTAAGCCTCACTAACCTACGCACATCACACATCTCTTCCCGAGGCAGGATTAGAACCTGCGACCGTAGCAGCAGCGTGGTTCCGGACTGAAGCGCCTAGAACCGCTCTGTCACAGCTGCCGGCCGAAGGAGCTAGTATCTCTTATGCTACTTTCTGCATTGTACTACAATGCGCAATGTTCATTCGACGTAAGACTGCCAGTATTCAAAGGATATTTGGTAAAACTGGTTTTCTAAGCCCAGCCACATCATTAACTGGGCTCAGTAACTGCCGGATTTTCGACGGGGACCTGAAGATTAATTTCGTGTTTCTTAGGCAGGCGGCTTACGTCTCACTACATGGAGCCACAGCACGGCAAACTTGCTAACTTATTTTCCCGTTCCTTCTCTATTGTCTTATTGTGAGTCTTACTTGAGATTATTCTCTTTATTTGGTGATCGTTGTAGTCGTTCCTGAAGATCTTGCGTAGGTGGCTCAGATCCTTTTAAACTCACGGCTGGAAGTCCGTGAACATTTTATTCAGTGTTACCTACGCGAGACTCTGAATTCGCACATTAATCAGGCAGTCTAAAATAAAAAAACAACGAAATTAAGTAATTGTCTTTGCTTTTCATTATACGAATGAGGAAAGGAGGCATAAGCGATTTAAATATATGTACGTACTGTTAGAATAACTGAGGAACTGGCAATAGTTCGCTGAATTCAGAGTGCAAATTAATGTTTATGACTGAAATGCGCAAACTCTGAAACTCATCAAATCGTTTAGCATTGCCCTTCGGAAATTAATCGGAAATGCTGCTTCCGTTTTTCATGCGCTGTGTTTCGGCAGCAGTGAAAAATAATTTTTTGTCAATTACATCGTTCGTTTCCAGGATTTTCTGGCTTTTTTTCTGCATGCACGAGCTTTATTTTGCCACAGAACATATTTGTATGAAACTGAATCAGTTAAAGTCTTGTAACATTAATTTCAAAATACTGATCTAAATGATACAACAGTAATCATACACAGCACGAGTTTAACAGAGTACGCGGACAAGTTCAGCGTAAAAATGATGGAGGATATGTTTAGTCTCCTTGTTACTATACTAAATCTTGTAAACGTGCTCGGTTTTAGAGTCTACGTAATATATATTTTGTTGAGGTTCTGTTACAGTTACTACGTTTTGTTGTTTTGACATTAATACTTCACGTAACTCTGAGTTTCAAATATAATAGTCGGCCGCGGTGGCCGTGCGGTTCTAGGCGCTTCAGTCCGGAACCGCGCGACTGCTACGGTCGCAGGTTCGAATCCTGCCTCGGGCATGGATGTGTGTGATGTCCTTAGGTTAGTTAGGTTTAACTAGTTCTAAGTTCTAGGGGACTGATGACCTAAGAAGTTAAGTCCCATAGTGCTCAGAGCCATTTGAACCATTTGAAGTATAATATTTGTCACTATATTAGGATGTTCTACATTTATTTATTTTTTGAAGTGGTTTTCGACTTGTAAGATCACTGTTGTAGTCGAAATAGGATTGTAACTGGGTAAATTCTTGTGTACATGAATTTTTTGTTGTTCTCAAATTGTAATACAAAAATGTGTCAAACACCCTTTTAAAAGCGATGTACACACGAATAGAACACCTCCTCCTCCTCATCCTACTACTACTACTACCGCTTCTATTAATACAATAGCACCCAACTCTCTCAAGGCGACAGCAAGGACAGCAAGCTGACGTTTAAATTTTGGGGAGCTATTAAATATAGTAATGACGAGACACGTTTGAAGTTCTCTAAGGCTATAGATACCGCAACAGGGAATAGCTCACTAGGCAGTACAGTTGAAGAGAAATCAACATCCCTAAAGAGGGCGATAACAGAAGTTGGGAAGGGAAACATAGGTACAAAGAAGGTAACTGCGAAGAAACTATGGGTAACAGAGGAAATACCTCACTTGATTTATGAAGGAGGAAGTACAAAAATTTTCCAGGAGACTCAGGAATACATAAATACGAGTCGCTGAGGAATGAAATAAATAGGAAGTGCAATGAAGTGAGGCGAAATGGCTGCATGATAAACGTGAAGAAATCGAAAAAGAAATGACTGTTGGTAGGACTGACTCAGCATACAGGAAAGTCAAAACAATCTTCGGTGACATTAAAAGCAAGGGTGATGACATTAAGAGTGCAACGGAATTCTGCTGTTAAAGACTGCAAAGTTGCGCAGGTCACATCAATACTCAAGAAAGGTAGTAGGAATAATCCACTAAATTACAGGCCCGTATAGTTAACGTCGATATGCAAGAGGATTTTGGAACATATATTGTGTTCGAACATTATGAGTTACCTCGAAGAAAACGGTCTGCTGACACACAGTCAACATGGGTTTACAAAACATCGTTCCTGTGAAACACAACCACACTACTGGCCATTAAAATTGCTACACCACGAAGATAACGTGCTACAGACGCGAAATTTAACCGACGGGAAGAATATGCTGTGATATGCAAATGATTAGCTTTCCAGAGCATTCACACAAGGATGGCACCGGTGGCGACACCTGCAACGTGCTGACATGAGGAAAGTTTCCAACCGATTTCTCATACACAAACAGCAGTCCACCGACGTTGCCTGGTGAAACGTTTTTGTGATATCTCGTGTAAGGAAGAGAAATGCGTACCATCACGTTTCCGACTTTGATAAAGGTCGGATTGTAGCCTATCGCGATTGCCGTTTATCGTATCGCGACATTGCTGTTCGCGTTGGTCGAGATCCAATGACTGTTAGCAGAATATGGAATCGGTGGGTTCAGGAGGGTAATAAGGAACGCCGTGCTGGATCTCAGCGCCACGTATCACTAGCAGTCGAGATGACAGGCATCTTACTCGCATGGCTGTAACGGATCGTGCAGCCACGTGTCGATCCCTGAGTCAGCAGATGGGGACGTTTGCAAGACAAAACCATCTGTACGAACAGTTTGACGACGTTTGCAGCAGCATGGACCATCAGCTCGGAGACCATGGCTGCGGTTACCCTTGACGCTTCATCACAGACAGGAGCGCCTGCGATGGTGTACTCAACGACGAACCTGGGTGCACGAATGGCAAAACGTCATTTTTTTATGAATCCAGGTTGTGTTTACAGCTTCATGATGGTCGCATCCGTATTTGGCAACATCGCTGTGGACGCACATTGGAAGCGTGTATTCGTCATCGCCATACTGGCGTATCACCTGGCGTGATGGTATTGGGTGCCATTGGTTACACGTCTCGGTCACCTCTTGTTCGCATTGACGACACTTTGAACAGTGGACGTTACGTTTCAGATGTGTTACAACCCATGGCTCTACCCTTCATTCGATCCCTGTGAAACCCTACATTTCAGCAGGATAATGCACGACTGCATGTTGCAGGTCAGGTACAGGCTTTTATGGATACAGAAAATGTTGGACTGCTGCCCTGGCCAGCACACTCCCCAGATCTCTCACCAATTGAAAACGTCTGGTGAATGGTGGCCGAGCAACTGGCTCGTCACAATACGACAGTCACTGCTCTTGATGAAATGTGGTATCGCGTTGAAGCTGCATGGGCAGCTGTACCTGTACACGCCATCCAGGCTCTGTTTGACTGAATGCCAAGGCGTTATTACGGCCAGAGGTGGTTGTTCTGGGTACTGATTTCTCAGGATCTATGCACTCAAATTGCGTGAAAATGTAATCACGTGTCAGTTCTAGTATAATATATTTGTCCAATGAATATCCGTTTATCATCTGCCTTTCTTCTTGGTGTAGCAATTTTAATCTCCAGTAGGGTAGCTCTTTATTCACATGAAGTGTTGAGTGCTATTGACAAGGGATTTCAGATCGATTCCGTATTTTTGCATTTCCGGAAGGCTTTTGACACAGGCGGCTCGTAGTGAAATTGCGTGTTCATGGAGTATCGTCTCATCCATGTGACCGGATTTGTGATGACCTGTCAAAGAGGTCACAGTTCGTAGTAGCTGACGGAAAGTCATCGAGTACAACAGATGTGATTTCTGACGTTCCCCAAGGCAGTGTGACGGGCCCTTTCCTGTTCCTTATCTCTACATAAACGATTTGGGAGACAATCTGAGCAGCCGTGTTCGGTTGTTTGCAGATGACGTTGTCGTTTGTCGACTAATAAAGTCATCAGAAGAGCAAAACAAATTGCAAAACGATTTAGGAAATATATCTGAATGGAGTGCAAAGTGGCAGTTGACCCTAAATAACGAAAAGTGTGAGGTCATCCACGTGTGTGCTAAAAGGGACTCGTTAAACTTCGGTTACACGATAAATCAGTCTAATTCGACTAAATGCCTAGGTATTACAATTACGAACAACTTAAATTGGAAGGAACACATTGAAAATGTTGTGGGGAGGGCTAACCAAAGACTGCGTTTTACTGGCAGGACACTTAGAAAATGTAACAGACCTACTAAGGTGACTGCCTACACTACGCTTGTCCGACCTCATTTAGAACAATGCTGTGCGGTGTGGGATCCTTGCCATACAGGACTGACGTAGTTCATCGAAAAAGTTCAAAGAAAGGCAGAACGTTTTGTAGTATCGCGAAATATGTGAGAGAGTGTCACAGAAATGATACATGATTTGGGCTGGACTCATTACAAGAAAGGCGTTTTTCGTTGCAACGGAACCTTGTCACAAAATTCCAATCACCAACTTTCTCCTCAGAACGCGAAAAGATGTTGTTGAGAGCGACCTACATAGGGAGGAACGATCACAACGATAAAATACGGGAAATCAGAGCTCGTACGTAAAGATATAGGTGTTCATTCTTTCGGCGCGCTGTACGAGATTGGAATAATAGAGAATTGTGAAGGTGGTTCGATGAATCCTCTGCCAGGCACTTAAATGTGATTTGCAGAGTATCCATGTAGATGTAGATGTATAAATGCAGACGAGAGAGCGGATAGGTGTAAAGGATACCCTGAAAGCCTCTGTGTGGGGTAAGATCTGTCTGATGTGATAGAAGAAGAAAGAGGATTCGATTTTGAAAAGATAGGGGACCCGGTTTTAGAATCAGAATTTAAAAGACCTTTGGAGGACTTAAGATCAAATAGGGCAGAAGGGATAGATCACATTTCATCACAATTTCTAAAATCGTTTTGGGAAGTGGCAACAACACGACTCGCGTTGGTTTGTACAATGTATGAGTCTGGCGACATACCATCTGACTTTCGGAAAAACATCATCCACACAATTCCTAAGACAGCAAGAGCTCAAAGTGCGAGAATTACCGCACAATCAGCTTAGCAGCTCATCCACCCAAGTTGTTGACAAGAATTATATATAGAACAATGGGAAAGAAAATTGAGGATCCGATAGATGACGATCAGTTTGGCTTTAGGACAGGTAAAGGCAACAGAGAGGCAATTATGACGTTGCGGTTAATAATGGAAGCAAGACTAAAGAAAAATCAAGACACGTTCATAGGATTTGTCGACCTGCAAAAAGCGTTTGACAATGTAAAATGGCGCAAGATGTTCGAAATTCTGAGAAAAATAGGGGTTAGCTATAGGGAGAGACGGGTCATATACAATATGTACAACAACCAAGAGGGAATAATAAGAGTGGACGATCAAGAACGAAGTGATTGTATTAAAAAGTCCGTAAGACAAGGATGTAGTCTTTCGCTCCTAATGTTCAATTTGTACATCGAGGAAGCAATGAAGGAAACAAAGGAAGTTTCAGGAGCGGAATTAAAATTCAAGGTGAAAGGATATCAATGATACGATTTGCTGATGACATTGCTATCCTGAGTGAAAGAGAAGAAAAATTACATGATCTGCTGAACGGAGTGAACAGTCTAATGAGTACAGAGTATGGATTGAGGGTAAATCGAAGATAAACGAAGGTGATAAGAGGCAGTAGAAATGAGAACAGCGAGAAACTTGACATCTGGACCGATGGTCACGAAGTAGATGAAGTTAAGAAATTCTGCTACCTTGGCAGTAAAATAACGAGGGACGGACGGAGCAAGGAGGACATCAAAAGCAGATTAGAAAATGGCGAAAAGGGTATTCCTGGCCACGATAAGTCTACTACTATCAAACATAGGCCTTAATTTGAGGAAGAAATTCCTGAGAATGTACGTCTGGAGTACAGCATTGTATGGTATTGAAAAACGGACTGTGTGAAAGCCGGAACAGAAGAGACTAGGAGCATTTGAGATGTAGTGCTACAGACGAATGTTAAAAATTTGGTGGACTAATAACGTAATAAACGACGAGGTTCTGTGCATAACCAGAGAGGAAAGGAATATGTGGAAAACACTGATAAGGAGAAGGGACAGGATGATAGGACATCTGTTAAGACATGAGGGAATGACTTCCATGGTGCTAGAGGGAGCTGTAGAAGGCAAGAACTGTAGAGGAAGTGAGAGAATGGAATACATCCAGCAAATAATAGAGGACATAGACTGCAAGTGCTTCTCTGAAATGAAGAGGTTAGCACAGGAGAGGAATCCGTGGCGGGCCACATCAAACCAGTCAGAAGATTGATGACCCAAAAAAAAAAAAAAAAAAAAATGCTTTCGGCTGGTCCCGGCGGAGGTTCGAGTCCGCCCTCGGGCATGGATATGTGTGTTTGTCCTTAGGATAATTTAGGTTAAGTAGTGTGTAAGCTTAGAGACTGATGACCTTAGCAGTTAAGTCCCATAAGATTAAAAAAAATTGTCGCTTCCACTGGGGCGCCGTAAGACATGTCGTTATAGGTTACAGGTAGTGTGGATAACTTGGATAACTTTCTCTACTACGGGATCATACATAGGTGTCTGTTGATATTATGGTGCACGCCAGCTGGCGGCAGGGACTGGTGCATAAGATGCACACCAATCCCCATTACCGTAAAAAGTCTGGACAGGGGTTGTTTTTATCAGACTTGCCTGTGGTAGTAGAAAAGAAGAAACCGCATTTTCCAGATGAGGTGCGTACTCCACTTCACACAATAATTAACCCACAATTTGCTTACAAAGCAGCCTAGACAGATCCATGGCGAACAGACACAAATGGACTTTTGGCGTTTCCGGTGTCATATAGAAGAGATAACTGACATTCTCTCATCTGTCCTCGATGAACTCCATAGGAAATCTGTGATACGTACTTACCTGAAACCTATCAGCAGTAAATGAAAAGGAAGGAAGTATTGTACAAACTCAAATAAATTTTTAAAACATTTCAGTAACCAGTTTTTCAACTTTGAAGTATCCATACATCGTCAGAAGCACACATAAAACAATTATGTTATGCACCATACATTTACTTGAGTTGTCAAATAGACGGACATCTGTATGAATCAAGAATCCAAATAGATACATTCTTGATCTTACAAATACAGGACATCTTCTAATGGCCTTTGACGAAAACGATGCTTCCTGTGGTCAAATATCCCGAACGATCTTACCCTAACTTCATACATCACTTCAAAATCGTTCCAGTGAATTTCATGATGGAAAAGCGTTAGCCATGTGGTAGTTTTACGAGTCTTGGCGCTCTTTGCTGTTCTACATGATTTTATTGAAGTAAAGAACGTACAGACTATCTTATTACATGTCCAGAATCTCTGACTGAGACCACTGCAAAATCTTTAAACAAAATCTGTCCACACTCGTTGTAAAAGCTTTGTATGTCGACTATGATGTTCACACCCTGAGGTGGTGTCGTCATAAAATGTGTCAAATGCAAAGCAAAACCAATACATTTATATAAGCAGCTGTGGTTACCAGTTTATCGTAATATGCAGATGATAGCATAAGAATAATACAATATCGATGCCATTTGGCTCATTTTTACACTTACATTTGGCTTCTGGTTTGATGCAGCTCTCCATGCTACTTTATCCTGTGCAAGCTTCTTCATCTTTGAGTAACTACTACAACCTGCATCCATCTCAATCTGTTTACTGTATTCATCTCTAGGTCTCCCTTAACTACTACCATCCCCCCCCCCCCCCAACCCCGCCCCACCACATTTCATACCTTATAGCATCCACGCGCCTATTTTATAGTCGATAAAAACATTTTTTATTATTTTTTAATATGTGATATCGTGAGAGACAAGCGTGTTGTCAGAGAAACAGTTTGGTTTTGATAGTGCAGAGATGGTATAGCAGTATCTTCACAAGCCACAGAATATAGACTGAAAACAATGATATCTTTCAATTACAAGAACAATTATTATTATCACTGATTTTTTGTTGCATTCTTTCTTCTTGTTTGAGTAGCCATGATGCTAGCAAGACGCACTTTAACCTGCCGCCAACGATAAAGTCTGGTATTATTATTATTATTATTATTATTATTATGTAAACTACCTATTGTAAATTATTGGAGAAAAATAGAGAATAATGTTATTCAAGTTTATCTCATATTTTCTGTAAGAATATTACTAATCTTGATCCTATTCATTCCATCCTTGCTTCCCTGCGGACGAGCTGCAACACCTCCATTAGTGGTAATATATTTATATGATTTTATTGGCAAGAGCTTCAGTTTTATTTCAGAATGAAAACGCTGAGAACAATTATTTAATGCTGATTAACGTTTTTCAAATCGAATTGAGTCAGTTATTTTCATGTTATCGGAACAAATCGATTCTGTGATACACCGACGTTCATTTATCTGCCACCATTTCATGAAAGCCTTACGCAGCGAGTTTAATTTGCCGAATAATTAAGACATATATGCCATTGTAAAAAGGATCCACGTAAAGGTAACTCGATTGTGTAACGAAATCTATGCTATTTTAACATCTACGATTCTTTGCTGGTGTCGGAGCATAGAACTTTCTCAGCTAAAGCTCAGAAATCTTTTCAGTAAAATTCGCCGATTCCGGTGTTGTGTGTCTCCGCGTTATAAAAGTGAAGAGATATTCAAGAATGAACTAAGTTTGTATGAAAGTAGTCAACGAACCTTATTGAATAATTTTAAACAGATACACTTCTTTACATACAACATATGAAAACGGTTGTGTGTTTCAATTTAGGTCACATTCATGCTCATTTCATATTTCAGCCAGGTAATGCAGTAACTGAATGACAATTTATTTGTGTTGCACGTTGATAAATTTACGCATCCACAACACGGTTTAAAAGACAGCACAACCTGTTCTAGATTGGTGATCCCTTGAGGTCTCAGAATGCGTCCTGGCAATACATCATTCTCCTAGTAAAGTTGTGGCACAAATTTCTTTTCTTCCCAATTCTATTCAGTACCTCCTCATTAGTTACGTGATATACTCATCTAATCTTCAGCATTTTCTGTAGCGCCACACTTCAAAAGATTCTATTCTCTTCTTATGTAAACTGTTTATCGTCCATGTTTCACTTCCATATATCGCTACACTCCATACATATATTTTCGAGCAGAGTTCCTGACACTGAAATCTATGTCGATGTTAGCAAATTTCTCTTCTTCAGAAACGTTTTTCCTGCCATTTCCAGTCTACGTTTTATATCCTCTTATCCTCTCTACTTCAAACATCATCAATTACTTTTCCACCCAAAGAACAAATCTCATCTACTACTTTAAGTATCTGACTTAGCATCAACGCATTTAATTCGACTACATTTTGTTATCCTCGATTTGTTTTTGTTGATCTTTATCCTACATCCACCATTGAAGACATTGTCCATTCCGTTCAACTGCACTTCCAAGTCTTTTGCTGCTTCTGACGGAATTACGATGTCATCGTCACACCTCAATGTTTTTATTTCTTCTCCATGAATTTTAATTCCTACTCCGAATTGTTCTTTTGTTTCTTTCACTGTTCGCTCACTATACGGATTGAATAACATCTGGAATATCTCACTCCCTTCTTGACCACTGCATCCCTTTCATGCCCCTCGACTTTTATAACCGCCATCTGGTTTCTGCTCATATTGTAAGTAGCCTCTTGCTCCCTGTGTTTTCCACCTTTAGATTTTGGAAGAGAGTATTCCATTTACAAATGCTTTCTATAGACCTACAAATGCTATAAATGTAGGTTTGCCTTTCCTTACCGTATCTTCTAAGGTAGGTTGTAGTGTCTGTATTGCCTTGTGTGCTCCTACATTTCTCTGGAATCCAAACTGATCTTCCCTGAGGTCGTCTTCTACCAGTTTTCCATATCAGTGTTTCCATTCTTCTGTTAAGTATTCGTGTTAGTATTTTGCAACCGTGACCTATTAAATTTATATTCCAAAAATTTTCACACCTGTCACCACCTGCTTTCTTTGGAGCTGAAATTATTATATTCTCCTTGAAGTCTGACGGTATTTCGCCTGCCTCATACATCTTGCTCACCATATGGAAGAGTTCGGTCATGGCTGGCTCTCCCAAGACTATCAGGAGTTCTAACGGGACGTTGCCTATTCCCAGGGCCTTGTTCCGACTTACGTCTTTCAGAGGTATTTCAAATTCTTGACGCGGTATCATATCTCCCATCTCATCTACATCTACGTCCTCTCCCATTTCTGTAATATTGTCCTCAAGTATATCTCCCTTGTATAGATCCTCAATATATTGCTTCCACCTTCCTGCTTTCCTATCTTACTTAGCACTGATTTTCCATCTGAGCTCTTGATATTCATACAGGTGGTTCTCTTTTCTCCAAAGGTGTCTTTAATTTTTCTGTAGGCGGCAATTTTTTTTCTCCTAGTGCTATATGCTGCTAAATCCTTACATTTGTCCTGTAAGCATTCCTGCTTGGCCATTTTGTGCTTCCTGTCAAACTCATTTTTGAAACGTTTCTATTCCCATTTCGCCTGCTTCATTTAGTGCATTTTTTAAATTTTCTACTTTCATCATTTAAATTCAATATTTCCTGTGTTACGAAATGTTTTCTCCAAGCCCTTATTTTGTTACCTACTTGATGTCCTTCTGCCTTCACTATTTCATCTCGCAAAGTTACCCATTCTTCTTCCACTGTATTCCTTTCCCTGCTCTTCTCAATCGTTCCCTAATACTCCCTCTGAAACGCTTTACAATCTCTGGTTCTTTCACTTTATCCATGTCCAATCTCCTTGCATCCCTACCTTTAAGCACTTTCTTCAGTTTGAATCGACAGTTCTTATCCAGTAAATTGTGCTCAGAGTACACATCTTCCCATGGAAATGTCTTACAATGTAAAATATGTTTCCATAATGTCTGTATGACTGTTATCTAATCCATCTGAAACCTTCCAGTGTCTCCAGGTCTCTTTCACATATACAACAGTCTATCATGACACTTAAAATAAGCTTTAGCTACGATTACATTATGCTCTGTGCAAAATGCTACCAGGTGAGTTCCTCTTCCATTCCTTTCCCCCAGTTAGTAGCGACCTACTATTTTTACTTCTCTTCCTTTTCCTATTGTCGAATGCCAGTCGCCCATCACTATTAAATTTTCATCTCCCTACCTATCTGAATAATTTATTTTATCTCATCATACATTTATTCAATCTCTTCACCATCTGCAGAGCTAGTTGGCATATAAACTTCCACTACTGTGGTGGGTGTGGACTTCGTGAATATATCTTTGCTAGAATATTGCGTTCACTATGCTGCTTATAGTAGCTTATCTGTGTGCCTATTCTTTTCATTGTTAAACTTACTCCTTCGTTACCCCTATTTGATTTTGTATTTATAACCTTGTATTCTCCTGACCAGAAGTCCTGTTCCTCCTGCCACTGAACTTCAGTAATTCCCACTATATGTAACTTTAACCTATCCATATCACTGTTAACTTTTGTAACCTACCTACCCAGTTAAGACATCTAATATTCCATTCTCTGATCCGCAGGACTCCAGTTTTATTTCTGTAGATAATGAAATCCTGCTTAGTAGTCCCCACATATAGATCTGACTCGAGGACTACATTACCTCTAGAATATTTTATCGAAGAGGATGTCATCATCATTTAACCATACAGTAGAATTGCATGTCCTTTGGAAAAATTACAGCTGTAGTTTCCCCTTGCTTTCAGCACAGGAAGGCCGTTTTGGTTGATGTTACAAGGCCAGATCAGTCAATCATCCAGACCGTTGCCCCTGCAACTACTGTAAAGGCTACTGCGCTTCTTCAGAAGCCACATGTTGCTCTGGCCTCTCAATAGACAATTCTCCTAGGGTGCGGCTCTCTGTATTGCTGAGACACACAGGCCTCCCCAGCGACAACAAGCGGCGTGACTCTCAATAATACTAGTGGTAATTCTTTAAATTGCTGTGGTTTGAGTGAACGTCCTAATTCATTGCCCTCACAGTAAGAAAAGCGAAATTATGCATACATGTTCATACTGTGGGCCAATATTGTTACTATCTCAGTTAAGCTGTTGTTTATCATATGGGTAAAATTCAGAACTTGAGTAAGCTCTTTTATTTGCTTAGATTACACTGGTCGAATATTATGGAATCCTTTTTCATATTTCCCCTTGTGGCAATTTGCAGCACTCGAATAGTGAATCAAGTGTTTCTAGTTGAACTGCCGTTATAGTGGTCCATATCTATTTCGATGTCATCAGCAGAATTGGATATTCAAACAGTTCCCATGAAATGAAACTAAGTGGCAGCTGAATATTTGAATGCAGTGCATGTAAAAATTTCAGATCATCTTGGTCTGCTGCAGAAGTATGACGCAATCTCCACACTAATTTTTCCAACACAATTATATTCTTTTCTTGCTCTCTCTAGATAGTTATTATCTATTGTACTTCGAAACCAAAATAACTTGTTGTTTAACTTTCATGATGATGTCTTTATTGTCTTCAAGGAACCCAATAAACATTTTGAGCTGAAAATACAAACTAAGTGGAACACTTATTGACATGCATATGAACCATCCAGCATTGTGTAGAGAATTTAAGTCTGAGGCTGAAGTGGAAATGTATGGTTTGAGAGTCAATGTGATTCCCGCATGCTTTATGCGGTTGATCTAGATACGATTAAGATTGTATCTTATTTATTGAAACAGAAATGTGAATGCAAAACTTAAAGTTACAATGTTAGTTAGGGCTTATTCATAAATGTTCTTCCGGGTATATAGAACTGTTGCTCGGAACTGTTGGATCACATTGGTGTAGAATGTCAACCCTTATCTCATCGTTATTACAAAATGTCGCTGAAGCAAAGGGTTTGTGGCTAAAATATTAGTGCTGAAGTATTCGATTGTTATTTTTGACTATAACTCTTTTATTAAGTGATATCATTATATGGTTTAAGTCTTTTCGAATTAAGAAACTTTTAATCCTCCCCTGTTACTTCACTGTGCTTCCAACACGGTGTGATATACTGATGTCTGAATGTGTCAATTTTATATCCTATACCCATGCTTCTGCGTCATTCCTGTTGCTTCAAAATTCTGCTTTTAGAGAACGTCTGGCAGCTTTCTCCACTGTTCTGTACAAAATCTCCTCCAGTAGCTGGTATTTGGACTGAAATAATATTTTTGAAAATATATGTACATGCTCAGGCCAGATTCCCTCAGGGTGTGTTAACAATAACAGCTTTCCTCTTCATACAGTCAGATGCCGCTACAATTATGGCACATATTTTATTGATCTATTCTTCTTCTTATTCTGGTTTTCCATATGAAACATTGAATTGCAGGTAGGCATAAAGAGACGACAGTTACACTGTCACAGGGAAGAAGAGAAGGAATGGGCACTGTTAAGAGTAATGCTATTACTCTTCTTAGTATCCGCTCTTTCTCCAATTTCCTGTAACTGTGTAACTGTCTTTTCGTTGTGCCTGTCTGCAACTCTACGTGTCATCTTTACAGTGAGTGGCAAGCTGAGGTTTTTATTGTTTGTCATTGCAGGATCAGTCGGTTAGTGTGAGGCCCTAGTGGCAGAGGTGTATCGTCCACTGATTCACAGTGACGACTGAAATTTACACCAGTATACTTTTTGTTTCTTTTTTTAAATTCTTACATATAGCCAGGTATATGAAAATATTTAAATAACTAAATAGTTATACGCCAACATCTGGAATACTTGGTTCACACATATCTATAGGTGTAGATGCAAAACAAGAGCAGTAAGTTTGTCATGGTGTTTTCCGATGAATGAATAGTTTCGTGCGCTAACTCCAACAGATTACTTCATATTTTCTTGTATATTCAGTACACATACAGCTGCCAGCTTAATCGACTGTCTAGAGCGTGCTGAGCCATTAACTGGCGTGAATTAGCTTTTTAAAAGTGTACTTCTTTAGATTAAAGAATTTAATTGTTTGTGGGAAGTCCGAAGGAGTAACTGTAAAATCAGCCATTCTCACTGAGGGAGAGTGCCCATTTCCACGGAGAGAATTTGCATTGATGAGTCATACAGACGAATCAACCCTTTCATTGATAATCCGACTTTGATATCAAGATTTCCGAAAGCAATCATTGGGTAGAACTTGTGATCGGAGATCATTCCCACACTGACACGTTTACTACTGTTGATATTTAAATTATGAGTCACATCACACATCAGATGGCTGCTGTGATGACTTCACCTCACCTGCACAGAAAAAGCAAAAATTAAGAGTTGCACACGTTTTTAGCTTTTTTGCGAGCACATAATTCTTTTATCATCATCAGCGTAGTGCTGATGATAACAAAGTACTGTGCGGTCGTAAAACCGTTAAAAACATATGCACTCTTTTATATGGTAGCTATCTTCGAGTGAGGAGTGTTGCTATGCATTTCGGCAAGTTTACACTTTGAGAGTTCTAACACGTCAGTTACAGTAAATACATATCATTTGAGCATCACTGTACACAAATATAACACATTAAAAGTATTATATCATCTTTGCTTGCGGTATAAAAAAAATACGCTGAACTCTGCAGTCAGTTCATCTCTATAGCTCATGTAAAATGAATAGGTCATGATCTTTGACTCTGAGCCCCATAAATAAAGAGCAACAAAACTGATTGTTAACTTGTATTATGACAGCAAGTGTCTACTGCAAGTTTGAAACGCTGAAGGATCTGCCCACATTTTGCACACATCCGTTAAGTCACTCTTAAAGGAGAATGGTGACTAAAGGTATTGGTGTATTCAAGAAATCTGCTGACCCCAGGCAGCCTAAGTATTCTGGAACTAATTATCACCAGATATGTCACAACGAGTCAGCTAGGTGACTATAGTTTTGAAAAGGAGATGGAGAAACACGTTAATGCTAATTACATATTTGACTGGCGGGAAGCTAGAAACAACTGTAAACGGCTATTAGACATTTATAAGAAATTTACAGAAACATATGGTAGTCTGAAAGCTTTTCCTTTTTTTTTTTCTTCTGATAGGTTTGATGTGTCCCACAATTAACTGCTCTAGTGTGCCAACCTCTTCATCTCAGAGTAGCACTTGCAACCTAGTTTCTTCTCACCCTCTACAGCTGCCTCTAGTAATATGGAGGTTATTCCCTGATGTCTTAATAAGTGTCCTATCATTCTGTCCCTTCATATTGTCAGTAAACTCCATATATTCCTTTCCCCGACAGTTCTGCGGAGAACCTCATAATTCCTTATCTTATCAGTCCACTTAACTTTCAACATCTCAAATGTTTCGATTCTCTTCTTTTACATGTTTCAGTAACATGCAATACTGTGTTCCAGACATACGTTCTCAGAATCTTCTTCCTCAAATTAAGGTCTATGTTTGATACTAGTAAACTTCTTTTGGCCAGAAGTGCCGTATTTCACAAATCTAGCCTGTTTTTAACGTCTTTCTTGCTCCATGCGTCGTGGGTTATTTTGCTACCTAGATAGTAGAATTACTTACCTTCATCTGATACGTGATCAACAGCCCTCATGTTAAATTCCTCGCTGTTATCATTTCTGCTACTTCACATTACTTTCATCTTCCTTCGATTTACTCTCAATCCATATACTGTACTCATTATACTATTTACTCCATTCACCAGATCCTGTAATTCTTCTTCACTTTCACTGATGATAGCAATGTCATCAGCGACTCTTATCATTGGTATCATTTCATCTTGAATTTTAATTTGACTGTTGAATCTTTTTTTATTTCGGTCGTTCCTTCTTCGATGTATATATTAAACAGTATGGGCAAAAGACTGTCTTCCACACTTTTTAAACCGAGCACTTCATTCATGGTCTTCCACTCTTATTGTTCTTTCTTTGTTCTGGTACCTATAGTATATTACCTGTTTCTTCCTGTAGCTTACCCCTATTCTTCGAATATTTTCGAACATGTTGCACTATTTCACATTGTCTACCACGTTTTTCAGTTCGACAAATCCTATGAACATGTCTTGATTTTTCTTTATTCTTGCTTCCATTACCAGTTAGGCGTCGGAATTGCCCCTATGGTGTCTTTACCTTCCCGAGAGCCATTTTTATCGACGTCCAACAGATCCTCAATTTTCTGTTCCATAATTCTGTATATTATTCCTCTCAGCAACTTCGATGCGCGAACTGTTAAGCTGATTGTGCAACAACTCTAGTATTTGTCTCTCCTTGCAATCTTCAGCAGCGTGTGGGTGATGTTTCTCCGAAAGTCTGATGGTATATCGTCAGTTTCAGGGATTCCACACACCAACGTAAATAGTCGTAAAGTTGAAACTTCCCCCAACGATCTGAAAACTCTGATGGAATTTTATCTATCCCTTTCACTTTGTTTTATCTTAAATCTTCCAAAGCTTTTTAAATTCTGATTCTAATGCAGCTTCCCTATCTTCTCTACATTGACTCCCGTTTCTTCTTCTTTCACGTCATCAGACAAGATTTCCCCTCATGAAGACCTTCAATGTAATCTTTCCACATACACACTCTCTGCTCTGGAATTCCCATTGCACTCTTAATGTTACCACCATTGATTTTAGTTTCACTAAAGGTTGTTTTGACTTTTCTATATGGTAAATAAGCCTTTCTGACCATCATTTCTTTTTGTATTCCTTCACATTTTTCATGCAGCTATTTCCCCTTAGTTGCACCGCCTTTCTTATTTATTTCACTCCTAAGTGACATTTACTTCCGTTATCATTGATTTCCCCGCAAATTTTTGCACTTCCTTCTTTCATCGATTAGCTGAAGTATTTCTTGTGTCACCCACGGTTTCTTCACAGTTATTTACGTCGTGCCTATGGTTTTGTTTCCATCTTCTGTGATTGACCTCCTTAGAAAAGTCGATTTCTGTTCATATGAACTATTCATTATCATACTATCCACAGCCTCAAGAACTTCAAGCGTATGTCTTAATCTCATAGTACTTCTTTATTCCATTTCTGCTACCACTGATTCTTCCTGACTAGTCTCTCAAACTTCAGCTTTCTTTATCCTTACTAATTTGTGATCTGAGACTATATCTGCTTCTGGGCCCACCTTACTATCCAGAGGCTGATTTTGGAACCTCTGCCTAGCCATGATGTAATGTAACTGAAATCATCCTATTTATCCTGGCCTTTTCCAAGTAAACCTCCTCCTCTTTTGATTCTTGAAGAGAGTATTCACTATTACTAGCTGAAAAATATTTCAGAACGCTATGGACTATTATCCGTTTCCTACACAATTTATACATTGTTATCTAATATTTTACTCAGATTTTACCGATTACCTCAAGTATTTAAGAGTGATATTCTTTTTGTAAGGATGATCCTTGCTACAGACATTATGTTGTGAATGCATGGTAACAGACTGATGGCACCGCGCGGGATTAGCCGAGCGGTCTATGGCGCTGCAGTCACGGACTGTGCTACTGGTCCTGGTGGAGGTTCGAATTCTCCCTCGGGCATGGGTGTGTGTGTTTGTCCTTAGGATAATTTAGGTTAAGTAGTGTGTAAGCTTAGGGACTGATGACTTTATGTCCCATAAGATTTCTCACATATTTGATTTTTAGACTGATGGCCCTCCTATTACTGAATTGCACTGTGATGCTCGTAAAAAGAAACAAATAGAAAGTTGTCTCTCAATGCATATTTTCCTTCTTAAAAATAATTATACGTGTAGACATCGAAGCTTAGAAATTTGGTAGGATTAGGGCAATGGGAAACTATTCCTTTTAAGGAATCAAACACCATACATACTCACCCAGGGCGACTATACATACTCAGCCAAGGTGACTATGGGTATTTATGAACTGGTAGTTCACATTTGAGAAGTGCAACAATAAGGATAGCCGCGCGGGGTAGATGCGCGGTCTTTGGCTCCTTGTCATGGTTCGCGCAGCTCCCCCTGTCGGAGGTTCGAGTCCTCCCTAGGTCATGGATGTATGTGTGTTGTCCTTAGCGTAAGTTTGTTTAAGTTGGATTAAGTAGTGTGTAAGCGTAGAGACCGATGACCTCAGCAGTTTGATCCCACTTACCACAAATTTCCACTTTCCAATAAAGACAAATCTCTGAAAGGCAGGCCTAAACTACGAGCGCTAGCAACAATGAACATGAGTAGGGGGGAACAGGGAGAGAAGTATATATTTCGGATGTATTTAATGTTGTAATTGTTATGATTTTTTATGGACGACGACCCACTACGAATTAATATCCGTCGGAAATAAATCGTCCAAACAGGGAATTAAAACGTTTTTCTAGTTACTCCATCTCACGGAAACGTACACCACTTCAACAAGCTGTATTAAATAAATGTTATTCAGGGAACTGTAGCTGACATTTGATATACGTAACTGCGCAACATCTACCAATAAAG
Source organism: Schistocerca nitens (assembly GCF_023898315.1). Classification (NCBI taxonomy): domain Eukaryota; kingdom Metazoa; phylum Arthropoda; class Insecta; order Orthoptera; family Acrididae; genus Schistocerca; species Schistocerca nitens. Next base: position 673,969,761 of record NC_064618.1, read on the forward strand.
TAATAACCATATTTCATTCATATCAAACTCATGTCTGTGCCATCCTCGGTAGTTAACACTTGCCTTCGAAATGAGATGTATGGCTGGATGTATGACAATCTGAAATTGATTTTTCTTCTATTTCTTGCAAGAAGGCTGCACATTAAACGCTTTTGATCATTGCAGCATATCTTCAAGGACCTTACATCTATTTCAAGATTAATGACGGATATTTTAGCTGAAGGCATCTTGAGCAAATGTATCTTGCAGATAACGACTAAAACCTACCAAACAGCCGAACATGGGGGGACTATACCCCGCGACCATCAAACATAGCTCTAAGTCCCCCATCCATCCCTCATTCAATACGAAAATGTTGCACGGGTCTTACTAAGTTTTTGAAATGCGTCCAAATCCTTGAGCGTCATGTACTCCTCCCACACCTCCTAAAACACATGGAATACTTTCGTCAGTTCTCTACTTCTCACAAAATGCAATGCCAACGCTTCACAGTATCGGTCAGCCTTATGAACCGCCGTCTGCTGCCGTGGTTCATCACCAAGTAACGTCTTCCTAACATCTCCATACCATTCATGCACTTGGACTTGATAATTTCAACCATCTTTCCTTCCAACAACGTGAAATAATTTCTGTGACATCACTGCAATCCCATGAACCTGCTTCCACCTACAATCCGTCTACTAAACGTCTCAGCATACGTCCTAACTCCTTGTTCGTACCACTTTTCATCCAGTTCCAGCTGTAGCCATATCTCTTCCCTAGAAAATCTTATCAGGGACCTACAGCTCCATCACGCACATATGATTCAAAACTACACACAACACAACATCTCCCACAACTTTAAATTATCGGTTTTATTCTTATCAATGTATTTTTATGCCTTTTAAATTCAGTATTGAAAGACCGACGAGCGGTAGTATGGCTTCTGCCAGTCCTCAAGCTGGTGGGGTATGCAAAACACATAAACAACTGAGGTCTTATTCTAGAAGTGTCTGGATATTTGTACAATGACATTGTTGCGTGGTGAGGTAGTAACTTCTTTGTCACTCACTGAGTGCTTTTATCAGCGCTATACAGCCTCGATAGCCTGAGATTCTGTTGAAGAACGAGCACAGCACTTGCCGTGCTACAGTTCTGCGCAGCCCACGGCCTTTTTGACGGAGGGGGCGGACCAGGCCAGACTTTTTCTCCGCTGAAATCGAATTCGCGCGCCGAGTGCACCCTCATCTTCACCCTCGGCCAACCGAATGAGCGCCGAAACGAGATTACGCCCTGCGACGAAAATATTCGCCTGCTGCGTACAGCGTCTTTATGAACCTGGCAGCCCTGCCTCATCTGGCACCATTCCTGGGTGTCATTTCTTTGATTCGTTTGTATTAACTCACTTCAGTACTCACTTAAGCGAAGTCAGAATGTAGAAAACTTTCTCCGCAATCATTCACCATTCACAAAAGCCAAGCCGCTCGATTCGGCTATTCTATATGCTGTGTATTAGCTATTTGCGCTCATTATTAGATATACTCTTCTACTGACTTCCCAGGTTCAGCCTGTTTCGATTTCCCCACAGTATTCTGGAACCTTTCACAGATTTTTATTCCGGAGATTTGTTCATATGGTTCAAGTGGTTCTGAGCACTATGGAACTTAACCCGGAGATTTGTAATCCAATATTTGTTTCGTAATAATTTTCTCTTGCATTCGTAGAACATGTTGTTCCTAATTTATTTTATGTCACTTTTACTATTAAAGATAATCACTCTCTATTTAACATTTTTATATCTTTCTCTGTAAAATGTTACCGATCTGAGGGTTTAAGTTTCAGCTACTTGTACACTGCTGGCCACCGTAAATGCAACACCAAGAAAGACAAGAGGTAGCACAACAAAATTTATTTTGTAGATAATATGTTGACCAAATATCAAATGATAACGTTTACAGACGTCTGTGACATGTGGTTCCTGCCAGAATCAGTAGCCAGAGTAGCCGCCATTGTTGGAGATCACCGCTGCCACACGTCTCGGCATTGAGTCAAAGAGACGTTGGATGGTTTCCTGGGGTACAGCAGCCCAAGCAGCTTCCACACGTTGCCAAAGATCATCTGGTGTGGCAGCTGGGGATGTAATCTGGGTCACTCGTTGAGCAACCATGGACCACATGTTTTCTATCGTCGAAAGATCCGGAGAGCGAGCCGGCCAGGGAAGCAATTCAATCTGGTTATTGACGAAGAAACTTTGGACAATGCGTGCCACGTGTGGTCGCGCATTATCCTGTTGAAATATGGCTGTGGCCGAGCCCTGAAGGTAAGGAAGGACAACTGGCTCCAGCACCTCGGATATGTAGCGCCGGCTATTTAAAGTACCGGCAATGCGTACTAGAGGCGTGCGAGAGTAATATCCAATACCGCCCCATACCATAACACCCGGTGCAAGACCAGTGTGGCGGTGCATAATGCAGCTGTCCAGCATCCTCACTCCATGGTGTCTCCACACTCGAATCCGACCATCGTGGTGCTGCAGACAGAAGCGTGCCTCGTCAGTAAAGACAACGTCATTCCATTCTGCCGTCCACATCCGTCTGTCATCACACCATTGGCGACGGAGACGTCTGTGGTTCTGCGTCAATGGTAGACGAAGCAATGTACGTCTTGCGGACAGACCACTCTGCTGTAAACGGCGTCGAATGGTACGCGCAGACACTGGATGATGCGTTACAGACGCAGTGTGCTGTGCTATGGCTCGGGATGTCACTGAGCGATCCGTCACTGCCATGCGCACAATTTGCCTATCAGCACGTGCAGTGGTGCACCGAGGTGCATGCGATGGACCACGTCGGTCCGTCGTACCCTCCTGCATCCAACGGTCACATATCCGCATTACAGTTGTTTGGTTTCGTCCAACACGACTAGCGATTTCTCTGTATGATAATCCACAATCTCGATAAGCCACTATCCTTCCTCTGTCGAACTCGGATACTTGATCAAAAGATGTTCGCTGTTGTCTACGAGGCATAACTGATCGTCTTGTGAAACAACCACAAGGTAAACACACGTGCCGAACGTACACTCGTCGAAATCGCCAAGCCTTAAATGGCGCTATGAGGTGGCGCCACAGGCGCGCGTGATGTGCGTCTGCGCTGAAATTCTAATCAGTTGCATATCTCATCGCTGCAAACCCATGGTGTAAATTTCACTTGATTCGGATGCTTCCTTCAGGGTGTTGCATTTACGGTGGCCAGCAGTGTATTTGTTTAAGGTCTTTCTTTCTTCAGGCCCACATCGTTAACAGAAATGAATACACGGTGAGCCAAAACATTATGGAAAGCAAAGAAAAACTCCGACGTTCTGTTCTTGACCTTAGACCGACCGATCACCGTGTTATCCTCAGCCAACACGGTATGGAGGGCTGTGAGTTCAACATACGGCTCTCCCGGACGTTGTCGACCTTACAGACATTGGAGCCACTAGTTCTGATTCAAGAAGCTCCTAAAGTGATATCACGAGGCTGAGTAAAGTTCGTTTCACTCCATTCATAGAGATAAAATCCCTGACTGTACTGATAACTGAACGTGAGTCTGCTTGGCAGTAAGCGATCTCTGACCAATCACTAAAACATTAAGATCATCTGTTTAATAGCTCACTGGTCCACTTTTGAAACGCAATATGGCAGCGATTCTGCGGGACATGGATTCGACAACTCTTTGGTAGATTTCCGGAGGTACGGGGTGGCAGATGTCTAAGCACAGGTGACGCAATTCCCGTTGGACTGTTGCTGCGGAGCTGGCGTGCTATGAACTCTCAAATGTATTCCGTCGAGTTCTAAACGGTCGAATTTGTTGGACAACATATCAACGAATGTTCACTATGATTTTCCTTGCTATCCTCCTAGAAGATGCAGTACCGTTGAGGTAGATATGAAGCAGGAATGGAGGAAAGTGGTTGGCAACAATGTTCACATAGTCCACAACTGTCATTGATCAAATGGTTCAAATGGCTCTAGGCACTATGGGACTTAACATCTGAGGTCAGTCCCCTAGACTTCGAACTACTTAAACATAACTAACCTAAGGACATCACAAACATCCATGCCCGAGGCAGGATTTGAACCTGCAGTCGCGCGGTTCCGGACTGAAGCGCCTAGAACCGCTCGGCCACCACAGCAGGCTCATGGCACTTTCGATTACTACCATAGCCGCACCTAAGTCCAAGTGCATGTCCTCCATATCATGGTAGTCCACAGTCAAATGCTGATCATTTCAGCAATCAAATTGACGATGTAGCGTCAACATGGGAGCATGCCGCTCTCGTCTGGTGTGGAGCCCAATGTCAAACAATGTGTGCTGAATTGTGGGCTCCGAAAAACTTGTGCCTGCACCAGCAATGTCTGCCGCCGCCGGGTGTGCTTGCGTGGCGTGCTGCATGTTTGGTGCAGCTGTTCGTCTATACGACAGCGCATCCTGACTCGACCATCGACCTGATGGATCAATGGTCGTGGTTCGTATGACCATCTGACATGTGTCCGTGGTCCACAGTCAAACGCTGATGATTTCCGCCATCAAACTGAAGATGTAGGGTCAACATGGTATCATGTCTCTGTCGTGTGGTGACAAGCCCCATGTTAAACAATGTGTGCTGAATTTTGGGCTTCAAAACACGTATGCCTCGACCAGAATTGTGTGCTGTCTTTAGATCTGCCACATTTCGCCGCCTACCCTACTTTGCAGAATCGATCAGGTTCCGAGGTGCTCGTTCCCAGGCGTCAGGTCATAAGAATCGATCGTTTGCAAAAGTTGCTTATGACAGTAGATTTACCCATTCCGACTCACATCGTTTCTACAATAGTCCCTTTTCCGTCCTGCTCCGTTTATATACACTGCACGATATAATTAAAGGATCACTGTCTCGAAAACCTGTAATTCACACCCATTACGACTCTTAAGTTTGAAATTTGGCTCAGAGATGCGTACAACCTTTTTCTGTAACGATGCAAAAGCGTGGCGCTCTGCGACATCACCCTCTGGCTCGAGGACGCTTCAAGCAGGAAGGTGTCCACAAATGCGAAAAATTTATAAAGGACATCATATTTACGCCTGTGACTGTAACACTTTCTTCATTTCACGATTGCAATTTACGCCTTTGGCCATTATCAAGTGCAGATTTTTGTGGCTTTAAGCCATGTTAACTTAAAATGAGTTGACATGGATTAAAGCCACAAAAATGTTGGGATGTTTTTTATAAAGTTCTACATGACTGTGAATCCCAGGTATAAAAAGTTAAATGCGAAAAAAGTGCTACTGCTCTGAAGTTCATGTTTAGTGTAAGGTGGGTTAGTGATGTCTCACTGGTACCTCATTTCGCCACAATTCTGCCCAATGTCACCGTGGACGTGTCACAGTATCACAATGCTGTCATAAGACCCCTCACCCACAAGTCACCCCTTCTTTCTACGTGGAGATCACGAGAGCGACGTCTAATGGCCGTAATGTAGCCAAATGTTTACGTGGTGTTACAAGTAAAAAAAAGCAAAAGCGAAGAAAGCAGCTGATTAGATGAGTTGCATGTAATTGAACCAGTCCACCAAAGTTTGATTCTGGCCCGCGACAGGTTTATAAAACTACAGACGTACAATGAATATTCAGATTTTATACACGTAGAATTGGATACTTACATAACTCAACAAGAATATTTAGAACCTCACCGTTTAACGTTGTTACCAAAAATCTCGAAAGGTTCTTGACAGATTCGCTTCAATTTTTTTCTGGATACTATATATTTTAAATATATAAAATATATATATGAAAATATTTAAAGGTCGCCACCAGCCTTGAAAACTTCTCTACCGATTTACTCGATTCTGTGACGATCACGGCTGCAAATTTCTGTACCTATGTTACAGGGTCCAGACCTGTCAGTCAGCGGTGCACTACACTAAGGAAGCAGCAACGCGAGCAGAGGAATACTTGCGGAACGTAAATGCGTTTTTTTTAAGCTAGGCACCGATGAAAGCTCACCAGTTGACATGCACAGAGCGAAATCAGATAGTTTACAAAGTAGATAGACACTTCCACAGTCAAAATTTTAACAGTAGAATATCGAAGCATTCGTAACAAAGTTCTTGAATTTGTTACCCTCCAGGAAATGTTTCGCTCTCAGAAATATTCTCGGGCCAGAGAGCTGGGTCAAACCCAAGGTATCAACTCTCTCTCCATCCGAACAGGCGTTGGAAGGCCCAACAGCACCGACCGGCCGCCGTGTCATCCTGAGCCCACAGGCGTCACTGCATACGGATATGGAGGGGTATGTGGTCAGCACACCGCTCTCCCGGCCGTATGTCAGTTTACGAGACCGGAGCCACTACTTCTCAGTCAAGTACCTCCTAAGTTTGCCTCACAAGGACTGACTGCACCCTCGGCAAACGAGATGTTCACTATCCAAGTGCTAGCCCAGCCCGACAGCGCTTAACCTCGGTGATCTGACGGGAACCGGTGCTACCACGGCGGCAAGGCCATTGGCCGAGTTATCAAGCTCATAGATATTTTGCGAGCTATGAACGTATATCGGAAAGACTGATCAGACGGCACCGAAAGGGATTTCTTCATTTCATCTGAGAAAATATCGTCTCTTATTACGATCGAGTTTGGGTGTGACAGTGACGTTATATTGACGTATATAATAGATCTAGGTGAATTCAAGTTCATTGCTGGATGTTCTTACCGGCCACCAAATTCCGATGTGACAGTTTTAGAGTCATTCAAGGAAGGTCTACGGTCACTGTCCCGGAAATATCCAGATAATTTAATATCAACTGGAGGTGACTTTAAACTAGAGAGTACAGAGTCGAACGTCTATAGTTCACTGCAGGTATGCGGACAGACAGTCTTGTGAAGTGCTTCTGAACACGTTTTGTGAAAAGTGTCTCGAACAGCTACTTACACAATCCAACGCAATGGAAATATTTTAGACCTTAGCTACAAACAGTCCTCCTTGACCTCATCGACAGTGTCAATATAAAAACAGAGATTATTGATCATGATATCATAGCGACGATGGTTCCTATAGTCAATAAATTCGTCACGAAGTCAGGAAGTGTTTGTACTAAGAAAAGCAGACAAGCAGTTGTTAGCACCACTCTTAAACAATGAATGGACATCACGTAGCTCCAGTATGACGGATGTCGAGGGATTATTGGCCAAGTTGAAACTGATTGTAAACTACGTTCTGCAGCCGTATATGCCAATAAAGAGGATTAAGAATGGAAAGGACCCACCGTGGTTTAACGGTCAACTTCGAAAAATGCTGAGGAAGTAGAGCTTGGTGCACTCTCGGTTCGATAAAGAGAGTGTAAATATTGGAAGATAAAAGTTAGTAGAAATTCGTGCGTCCGTAAGAAGGGCAATACGCGAAGCATACAACTACTTCCGCCGTCATGCCTTAGCGAGAGGTCTTGCCGAGGGTCCTGAAAATACTGGTCACACGTAAAATTACTAAGTGGATAGAAGGCTTCCGTCCTGTCACTTGTTGACAAGTCTGGGGTGGCAATAGAAGACAGCGAAAGAAAAGCTGAAGTTCCAGATTTCGTTTTTAAGATATCATTCAAGCAGGAGGGCCGCAGACTCCCGCATGGACGACATAGAAATTGGAATCCCTGAAGTAGAGAAGCAACCGAAAGAGCTGAAAACAAATAAGTCACCAGGTCCAGATGGAGTTCCAGTTAAATCTTACAGAGATTGCTCTGTGGCGCTGGCCCCTTACTTATCCTGCATTCATCACAAACCTCTCGCCCAGTGGGAAGACACAAGACAATGGAAAAAGAAACAGCGGGTGACCTGTGTATGTATGTATACGGACCAATATGCTTAACATCGGTTAGTTGTAGAACTCTTGGACACATTCTGAGCTAGCCGGCCGAAGTGGCCGTGCGGTTAAAGGCGCTGCAGTCTGGAACCGCAAGACCGCTACGGTCGCAGGTTCGAATCCTGCCTCGGGCATGGATGTTTGTGATGTCGTTAGGTTAGTTATGTTTAACTAGTTCTAAGTTCTAGGGGACTAATAACCTCAGCAGTTGAGTCCCATAGTGCTCAGAGCCATTCTGAGTTCCAATATAATAGAATTTCTTGAGAAAGCATCGCCTGTATGAAACTCAGCTTTCTTTTTATAAAATGATACCTTACAAGTCATAGATGGGCGCAGACAGATTCCATTCGAGGATGAGCAGCAATTTATGACTGTTTGCTAATGACGTTGTGGTGTCCGGAAAGGTGTCGTCGCTGAGTGACTGTAGGAGGATACAACATGACTTAGACAAAATTTTTAGTTGTTGTGATGAATGGCAGCTTTCTCTAAATGTACAAAAATGAAGTTAATGCAGGTAAATAGGAAAAACAATCGAATACAATGTGACTAGAGTGCAGCTTGACGAAATCACTTCGATTAAATATCTATGTGTAACATTGCAGAGCGATATGAAATGGAGTGAGTTCGGCAGGTTGATAGCAGGGAAAGTGAATGTTGAACTTCGTTTTATTAGAAGAATTTTAGGAAAGTGTAGCTCATCCATAAAGGAGATGGCGTATAGAACGCTACTGGGACCCATTATTGAGTGCTGTTCAAGTGTTTCGGATCCCCATCAGCTAGGAATACATCGAAATAATTCAGAGGCGGTTGCTAGATTCGTAGGTTCGATCATCACGCACGTATTATGGAGATGCTTCTGGAACTCGAATGGGAATTCTTGGAGGAAGATGATGCTCTTTCTGCAAGACAATATTGCGCAAATTTAGAGAACAGACATTTAAGGCAGATGCAAAATTATTCTCCTCCCGCCGACGTACATTTCGAGTAAGGAGCATGAAGATGCGAGAAATTAGAGCTCGTATCGAGGTTTTGTCGTTTTTCCCTCGCTCTATTTGCTAGTGGAGTAAGAGTGAAAATGAGAAGTAGTCGTACGAGGTAACCTTCGCAGCGCCCCGTGCGGAGTATGCATGTAGATGAAGATGTAGAAATTTTTGCGCAATACTCAAATAACAGTCGGAAAGACATGCGCCACAGTGTTTTCTATTATATATGGTATATTAGATAAGTTTTTGACCGATTTACTTCAAATTTGTACACTGTAGTGTAATGAGTGTAATGACAATTCACACGGATACAGGCTACATATTTTTAATGCATGTAGTATAGAAACATACATTTAATGCTGAAAAAGGAAATGATCAGGGCGCAAACACGGAAGCCAGATTGTAATAACGACGAAATGTGCTACCAAAGGACCTGGCCCAGCAGCGGTCTCATTCCCTGTCGTACGTGACAAGGAGTGACAAAACAGTAGCAGGCCAAGTCCGCAAAAATACAGCCCTCTTTAGCCGTATAGTATCGGAGTCATGAGCTGCACCGAAGTCCATATGTCGCCGGGAGGCGAAATGGTACCTGTTTGCACCTGCCGGCTGCCCTCTATTGACCGCAGGTCGCTGACTTGGGGCTCCATGGTTCCTACCCGGGCCTGGCTTGTTTCCGAGTCGCCGTTGCCTCGTGTAGGCGCACTCTACGATTGCAAATCGCTGTTGCTCCTGCTTACTCTGGAGTCCTTCTTTCTTCACTGCGTACTCGAGTGTTTTCTGCACTGAGCTGCAACTCCTTGCCACACAATGTGACCGATCTTCGCAGGGGCTGACATAGCTGCCTGCTGCCAAGCCAGGTCTCTGATGCCAATGGCGTAGGTGTGCTTTCCGTTGCCTGCTTTATGCTGTGGGCAGGCTGTCACCAAAGACACGTTGTAGGGCCAGTGTCCGACACTGGCAGCTGTCTACAGTAACACAACAGCTGTGCCTGATGAAATAATAAACGAATACGACGTCTACTTCTGTGATTAATCATCGGACCTCCGCTTGAAACCAAACTCGCGGCCCAGGTAATCACACCACCACCGATACCTGCGATGGGATACTCCGGCTATCCTGACATCCAGCTACACAGGATTTCGATGCCATATGTTTCATTTTCATAGAATGCTATGCTCCAGACGCACACATTCATTATCCTCTTCCTCAGTTCAACACAAATTCCTGATGTAACTCCTATTTTTATCCGTGCCAGCCTACTTTTGATATCTTCCTTGTTTCGGAAATCCCATGCAGTCTTGTTTCCTAGAAAGAAGAATTCTTTCACTTCTTCAACTACTGTGACGTTACCAATTTTGACGTCCTCTGCCTCTAATGATTCACAGGGCGTCCCATAACCGGGCTGCTTAAGAATATCCAGCCCCGCGAGGATAGATTTCGTCCGTGCCCACAGGAACTAAGCGCTGAAGCAGTAGGTGGGCATCGAGTGTGTAAGTGATCTAAAGCTCCACATGCCACGCCTTTCCAGGGCTGGTCCTCTCATATACTAGGAGTTTAAGAACGATTTACTGACAAGTATGAAGCAACATGCTTCTTCAAAGTTATCCACACACCTCGCATACAATTATATAGAGTGAAACGTCTCTTTGTCGATCATTTCTCCTTAAGTATTTGCAGGACAGATTCGAGAGATGCTAGCGAATGTTGTACAGCCTCATTGGGCGTCTCAAGAGGCAAGCTGTACACTTCAACGGTGTGAAGGCCAGATTCCTGCGTACGTCAAGATTGGCTTTAAGTCCCTCCCGTTGATGTAAAATAGTTAACTTTGCCGCCGAAGTCGCCAATCCCTCTTTGACACGTCATTGTTTATTAATTACAGATATTAATCGTTCCATTCATAACAGACGGCATCATGAAGATTGCGACATAAATAAATACAAATAAAACAACCGGCGGAGTCATGCAATTATTATTTTCAATACGCGTTTCAGTGGTTCACAGCACCATCACCAGTAGAGGAAATACCTGGCTGAAAATGACTTACAAGTTCGTGGCACACTCCATCGGTAATCCTGGAATTCAATATGGTCTTGGCCCACTCTTAGCCTTGAAGAGAGCTTCCACTCTCGCAATCATACGTTCAATCAGGTGCTGGAACATTTCTTGGTGAATGGTAGCCCATTCTTCACGGAGTGCTCCACTGAGGAGAGGTATCGATGTCGGTTGGTGAGCCCTAGCACGAAGTCAGCGTTCCGAAACGTCCCAAAGGTGTTTTATAGGATTCTGGTCAGGACTCTGTGCAGAACGGTCCATTACTGGGATATTATAGTCGCGTAAGCCCATCGCCACAGGTCGTGCATTATGAACAGGTGCACGATCGTGTTGAAAGATGCAATCGCCATCCCGGAATTGTTCTTCGACAGTGGGAAGCAAGAAGGTGCTTCACAACCACACCACGACCACCACCGCCTCCGAATTTTACTGTTCGCACTACATGCGCTGGCAGATGATGTTCACCGGGCATTCGCCATACCCACACCCCGTCATCGAATCCCCACATTGTGTACCGTGATTCGTCACTCCGCACAAAGATTTCCTACTGTTAAATCGTACAATGTTTACGCTCCTTCCACCAAGCGATGCGTTGTTTACATTTACCGGCATGATGTGCGGCTTATGTGCAGCCGCTCGGCCATGAAATCCAAGTTTTCTCGCCTCCCGCCTAACTGCCATATTTCTTGCCGTGGATCCTGGTGCAGTTTGGAATTCCTGTGTGATGGTCTGGATAGATGTCTGCCTATTACACATTATGTCCCTCTTCAACTGTCGGCGGTCTCTGTCAGTCAACAGACGAGGTAGGCTTACTCTGAGGATATATACTAAATGTCTGTTGCATTTTATTGGTCTGGAAAGTAGCAGGTTATGACTGGCAGACTAAGGAGGCGTGGAGAGAGGATGAAGAGGTGTTACGAAAATCAGTTAGATTAGTTACACCATTTATGGTTTTTAAATATTTCTCCTTCGTCAGTTTTAATTTTTAAATTTCCCATCATTCGGAAACTTTGATTTTTAATATTGCTATCGTGTGCCGTCTTGACGACATAATGCATTTAAGATCTTTGATGATGCCAGGCACGCAAATGTCAAGTTGTTTGATTATGTCAAGTGTGTATGCGATGGTCACATGATGACCTCCAGCAGATGCTAGAAGGCCAACGTTAGCTGGAGGCACCGTAGATGTGCTGCTGAAAATGTAATTCATCTGCGTCGGAAGTAGCTTAGAAGTCACTCATTCGACCGATTCTTGAAATCTGTCCATCATACTGGGACCCCTGCCACGTCCTATTAATAAACAAGATCAAACGACGAGCAGCCAGTTTGGTCACGAAATCGTTTACACGATGTGAGAGCGTAACGGACATAGTCGAAAAGAGTCTACGTTCCAACAAGAGTAGGGAAACATACACTAATGGCCAATAAAATTGCTACACCACGAAGATGACGTGCTACAGACGCCAAATTTAACCGACAGGAAGAAGATGCAGTGATATGCAAAAGATTAGCTTTTCAGAGCATTGACACAAGCTTGGCCCCGGTGGCGACACCTACAATGTGCTGACATGAGGAAAGTTTCCAACCGATTTCTCATACACAAACAACAGTTGACCAGCGTTGCCTGGTGGAACGTTGTTGTGATGCCTCGTCTAAGGAGGAGAAGTGCGTACCATCACGTTTCCGACTTTGATAAAGGTCGGATTGTAGCCTATCGCGATTGCGGTTTATCATATCGCGACATTGCTGCTCGCGTTGGCCGAGATCCAATGACTGTTAGCAGAATATGGAATCGGTGGGTCCAGGAGGGTAATACGGAACGTCGTGCTAGATCCCAACGACCTCGTATCAGTAGCAGTCGAGATGACAGGCATCTCACCTGCACGGCTGTAACGGATCGTGCAGCCACGTCTCGATCCCTGAGACAATCGCATGAACAGTTCGACGACGTTTCCAGCAGCATGGACTACCAGCTCGGAGACCATGGCTGTGGTTACCCTTGACGCTGCATCACAGACAGGAGCGCCTGCGATGGTGTACTCAACGACGAACCTGGGTGCACGAATGGCAAAACGTCATTTATTCGGATGAATCCAGGTTCTGTTTACAGCATCCGTGTTTGGCGACATCGCGGGCGGTGAACGCACATTGGAAGCGTGTATTCGTCATCGCCATACTGACGTATCACCTGGCGTGATGGTATGGGGTGCCATTGGTTACACGTCTCGGTCACCTCTTGTTCGCATTGACGGCACTTTGAACAATAGACGTTACGTTTCAGATGTGTTACGACCCGTGGCTCTACCTTTCATTCTATCCCTGTGAAACCCTACATTTCAGCAGGATAATGCACTACCGCATGTTGCAGGTCCTGTACGGACCTTTCTGGACACAGTAAATGTTCGACTGCTGCTCTGGCCAGCACATTCTCCAGATTTCTCACTAACTGATAACGTCTGGTCAATGGTGGCTGAGCAACTAGCTCGTCACAATACGCCAGTCACTACTCTTGATGAACCGTGGTATCGTGTTGAAGCTGCATGAGCAGCTGTACCTGTACACGCCATCCAAGCTCTGTTTGACTCAATGCCCTGGCGTATCAAGGCCGTTATTACGGCCATAGGTGGTTGTTCTGGGTACTGATTTCTCAGGTTCTATGCACCCAAATTGCATGAAAATGTAATAACATGTCAGTTCTAGTATAATATATTTGTCCAATGAACACCCGTTTATCATCTGCATTTCTTCTTGGTGTAGCAATTTTAATGGGCAGTAGTGTATTAATTCCTCCCAGATACATTTCGTGAAATTATCACGATTAGAATATCAGATAATTCAGATGTCATTTGGGGCTTTATTGATAGTAATTTTTTGCATGCTCCATTCGTCTATAAAACAGGAATGAGGGGAACAATGTCGTACCATAAATACACGTCCGACACAATTTTTTATGCTGTTTGCGCATTAAATGTTGATGTTTCACTTCCGTGTTTCAGTGTTGGCAATATAAACACTGACTGCAGTCTTTCTGTTTGGGGAACACAGTTCTGAAAACAGCGTTCAGTTTCCCAAATGAACTCGCAGCCATTTCTAACCGCCTGCTTATTTCATTAGGCAATAAGGACGGACATCTTTCAGACCCCGTGAGTGAAAAACAAAAATAACTTCTGACTTTGATTCACTCTCTTGAATATCAAGAAAATTGAGACTAGAAAAACTTTTGAGTCCATGATGAGACTGTGATGCGTATTTTACAGCGCTAGGAAAATTGCTCTACATGATTAGAATTCACTCACTGAAATATATGGAGCAAGTACATTGACCTCAAGGGGAAGGACGTCGAAAAATAAGTGAATTTTAGAGTAAAACTGTAGTCTCTCATGGTCAGTTACAGCACGTTTGCTATCACCATAAGCACATAACATCGCTTCTAGCTGTCACCGACGCTCTTTCCCCGTACTGAAGCTAGTTGGAAACCAATAACAGAAAAAAATTCTGAATGATGGGCTAGCAGTTTACAGTAATTACCGATGCTCAACAGAAAGCTTCTGGTTCAACACTAACATTTCAAGAGATATCTCACGCGCTATAGTATGTCTTGAAGAAAAAGCAGCCGGCCGGTGTGGCCGTGCGGTTCTAGGCGCTTCAGTCTCGAACCGCGTGACCGCTACGGTCGCAGGTTCGAATCCTGCCTCGGGCATGGATGTGTGTGATGTCCTTAGGTTAGTTAGGTTTAAGTAGTTCTAAGTTCTAGGGGACTAATGATCACAGATGTTAAGTCCCATAGTGCTCATAGCCATTTGAACCATTTTGAAGAAACAGCATATTGTTGGCCTATTGGACCTGCAACATTACCTGAATAGAACAGAACAGCCAATAAGATTTACTACGGGACAGTACATTGAATATACTGATTTTGGCTAAACTAAGCACGACGCAAAAAAGGCTTTTACAAACAAACAAAAAAACAATTGTGTGAACTTTGAGTGTAAGGACAATCTCATGGACAGTTTGGCGGGACGCTGTGGCTGAATGATACTAGTGGTGTGAACACTGCACTGCTAACGCTGATGTGACGGCACCCAAATGAAGTCATTTCTGTTAGTGCTATGGGTTCAGTCCTTCCCAGGCTGTTGCCACAAAAACAGAAATGACGCTGTACGTAGTTCCTGATATAAATAAACCTGCCACACATGGCCTGAAAATGAAATTCAGTAGCGTACCCAAGTAAAAGATAGGCCGCGAATGCCCTGCTTGTCTCGAAGCAGTGACTACTTCATTTTTTATTATAATTTTTTGTTATTAGTGTATAACTGAAGGAGTTAATCGCTTCAGGTTACATTTTGCTATGGGTAACTATAACCAAGGTGAGTTGTACAATAAATCTCTTTTGTGAAAATAAGAACAATTATAATCCTGTATAACATAATACTTTTGGTATAGATTTCAAATGCTACAACGAATTGCAGTTCTCATTGTTGTTAAACGTAATAATGTAAATTAATTTGTCAAGTTGGAGAGTGTAAGTAATAAATTATCACTTAAGCTACATTTCCCAAACAATATAAAATAGCGTCTGCTTAACACGAGGTCTCACTTGGTCACTGGAAGTAACTAATGCTCAAAATTATTCGATAGATCACTGTAAAGTACTCTCCAATGATCCTTAATATTATGACTTCGACGAACATACGGAATTCGCCTAGTATGATTTTTTCACCACTATAATTCTACAAACACTAAACTTGAATTTTCTACAATATTCGTCTGAATGTATCAGGTACACTTTTTCCTTGAAAGGAATGACAGAGAATCATTCTATAAACTGTAGCAGGGTTCGTCAGTGACGATATACAGACAGCTCAGTATGTCACAGCGAAGAGAAATCTTTGATACGGATGGCGCTGTTGTCGTAGGTATGCCACGTGGGCCTGTGCACTGACTCTTGCGTTACAAGATGTTCCAAAACGGCACTCTAAAAAACGGGATTTTTCCGTAATTCATACTTCTGGTTCTATTGGTGATATAAAGAATGGATCAAGTATTTTCGATGGCCCTTGGCCTAGGGACCATTCGTATACCGAACAGAAGAATCATCTTACTATAAATATGCTACAGTACAAGGTCAAATATTGAATATTGGCTTAGGCAAATGGAACCAATAGGTTGGTTCTTTCCGCATTAGATGTGGTCGACGGTGTGCGTTAAGTGGCTCATGGAGGACCCATTTAATTGGGTGATTCCCGAGAAAACCTGTAAAAAGCGTTTTGCATCGTTTTTCGCCATCAGCAGCTGATATCTCAATAACGAACACCAACAATTTGCTCAAATTTTAACGGCTTATTCTCTAGGCATTTAGCTAAAAGTTCCATGATCCAGTTTCCAAAAATCTTTATCCATTATCAAGAAACATCCTGAAAACGTGATTATTGCATATCAAAAATAAGCCACGCGTCCCAACACTGCTACGCACAGAAAATTGCTGAAGAATTTTCGATATTTTCCTACGATAGAGATCTTGAACTACTTTGAAAATTTTATTGATATCTTTATCTGTTTCCGAGATACAGAGCTTTAAAGTTACACTGCTTGGACATGTAAAATAAGCACTTAAAATGCAGTGTGAGGCGAAAACACGGATTATAAAGTGACATAACATGAAAAAATACGATATAAAGTGCCTCCGTTATTATCGGAAGTGTTCTGGGAACCCAGTGTTGTGCTACAGAAACCCACGGAAATTCATTTTGCACGAAAAACATGACTTAGTTTTGCGTTACTTCAATTCACAGGTAAATTTTACTGACCCATACAGTTCTTTCCACATGAGTAACGTGATTTGCTGTAGCAGGGAAAGGAAAGTGGGGCACCAGCTGTCTCATTCTACCTTCATTAGCACCTTCAAAAATGTTCCTAAAAGGTTTGGCATGGGAACTTTTTTTTTTTTTATTTTATACTGAGAGAGGAGATAGCGGCAGTACTGAACGACACTAAACAGTGATTGTGGTGAAAGAAGAGCGAAGGATAGAATGGCAGTGTGAGAGAAAAAGAGGGACTCAATGAAACATAGTTGACAGTGTCAGAACACCAGTATTAAAAGAGTGAAGATCAAAGTGCTCATGAGAGAGGAATAAAAACAAGGAGAAAGTGTACGTGACAATGAGAGACAGTCTATACGACAATAACAACGACGGGGAAACAGTGACTGTGAGAATAGACAGTAGCAGTGGGAAGTAATCGATGAAACAGCAGCAGTAAGATATATCAAGAGCGAGACAGTGACAGTGGAAGGAGAGACATTCATAGTTGGATAGACCGATGGAGACTGTGGCTGTGGAACAGGAGATAGCGGTGGAAAGACAAGGAGAGACAGCGACAATGAGTTGGGATAAGAGTTAGATGGGGAAGTCGGAGTAGACGGATATGAGCGTCTTACATCGATGGACTAGTGGGCGTGAGCAAGTTAACAGTGAGGGGAGCTTGCGGGAGTGAGTAGTTTGTTGCACGATGACAGTAAGAATGGGCAAGTCGGAGTAGATTGATATGAGGGTCTTACAGCGATGGACTAGTGGACGTGAGCAAGTTAACAGTGAGAGGAGCTTACGGGAGTGAGAGGTTTGATGCATATTAAAAAGAAAGTGAATATGTTCGCGTGCCAATATTATTGGGAAAATTTTTGAAGGTGCTAGGGAATGCAGAATGAAGCAGCTGGAAATTCTTCCTCCTATTCGTAATATCGGTCACAGATCACGCCAGCAGAATAATATTGACACCGCGTTTAAACCAACAAGAAATGTTCGGTGGGACTAGCGAACGAGTGAATTCGTTTTTCTGATACCATGCTTTAATCAAGATCGAAATACGAGGTTAGACTGGACAGAGGGGCCATAGAAGTTCTAAGTCACAAAAACAACTTTAGCAGAAAAGAAAAGAACTGAAATTAGACAAGTTGTAGGCCTTTGTATTAAACAAAATTCGATAACACAGGTCGACGAGACTCCGCGATCTTAGATAAGGATCAGATGATGTCACGAACCAACCGTTACGTGTATAAATGTTAACTATTCGGCTTTCTGAGCGTATCTGAGTTTGTCACTGCTTTTTGAGCTGTTATACACTCTGTTTATATCTCCAGCACTGGATGGCGAAACGTTAGGTAGGAAAATATGCATTGGACCAGGGTAACTTGTCCATTAAGCGATATCACTAAGAATGCTCCCCAACCGCTTTTGCGCAAGCCCACGACGGCTCTCGCTGCCCTCTGGACATTGATTCTGGCTAGCTGTTCGCTTTGTGAACTCCGCCGTTATCGAGCTCAAGATCCGCCTGTTTGATCTACCGGTACCCGCGACACTGCCTGTGAGAGTGAACATAAACTGAGTTCTGCCTATTTAGAGTAAGACAGACAATTCACGGCCCAATTAATATGATGCTCGTTCAACAACACATCTGTACATGACCAGACGGCCGCTATGGACGAGCGGTTCTAGTCCCATCAGTCCGTAACAGCGCTGCTGCTCCAATCGCAGGTTCGAATCCTGCCTCGGCCATGGATGCGTGTGATGTCCTTAGGTAAGTTAGGTTTAAGAAGTTCTAAGTCTAGGGGACTGATGACCTCAGATTTTATATCCCATAGTGCTTAGAGCCATTTGAATAAGTTTTGCAGTTCTCCGTGAGCGGAACATACACTGTCGGATGTGGTAATTCATTATTTATTTATTTATTCCATTGTAGCCTGTTACCTACAATTTAAACACAGGGTGTACTGATTTTAATCAAATTTTGCGATAGATATTAGTGCTTAATTATCGTACATAATACTAACACCTCTCAATATAACCATTCCTACCATTAACGATAATAACAATTAATTAAACAGCTGTTTCTCTGTAATTAAAAAGGATACCTACTACTAAATTCACGTCTACTACTATCGTACTAACTTCACTTCTTGACTGTTACATCTCACAAGTCACTCCGTCATTCTCCAGCCCATGGGCATCCCCTGCCATTTCCTTGGGCGCTCTGTCCCTCTTTCATTGTTTGTTGGTTGTCTGGTTGCAGTTTCCTTGTTCGGAGGGAGCATCATTGTCGCCGCTGAGGAGCTCAGCCACACGCCGACTCACGACACCCCCGGCTCCACTTCCTTAGGTGGACAGATACGGCCCACTGCTGCGTCGAATGTGTAGAATACGCACCAGTTGCCCTCAGTCTTAGATCCACAGCATGTCAGATATTGGTGATCAGACCTGTGGGCAGTGATTGACCTGGTCAGTTTTGTTGTGATGGACGACGATCATTCTCAGCGTATTGGAATAGTTCCCGAACTCTTGCAACGAGATTGTGGCATATTCGTATATCATTGAGACTGTGACATGTTCCAGAGGTTCTGTTAGCCGTTCTTCCTGCCAGAAACGAGTCTGAATGTCGTCTTTATGATCTTTAGTCGTTGACTTCACTTGGATACTACGCACTGGCTGCCAACATTTAATGCACCGCGCCCTTGAATTACATCTCTGTTCGTATCAGGCAGCGATCATAATTGCGACTGTGGTTATTAACGCAGATGAATATCTTTCGCGCTGAAACACACACACAGAGCAGAGCACAAGTGATTGGCCAGTTTAATATCTACCACTTTTCGAAAGGAGCCGCCAGGCGATAAAATTTTCGATTTATCGGTGGCGGCAACTCTTTTCCCCTTCGGACTCCCGATAGGTCCAGTTTAAACCGTTTTTTATACAGTGTCGTTCGTGTCTTCTATACTGTGAGTGCATGTAAATTTTGAGTCTGAACACTTTTTCGCTTCATTTGTGAACTTCTTTGTGCCATAATGGTTAGAAAAAGGAAAGCATTGAAAGCACGGTTTTCGACAGTCGAAAACCTAGTGTTTGAAATGAAAATTATATTGGGATTTAACGCGATTGACGTCTAGGACTGGGAAAGAGTGGGAGAGGCTGTGGTGTGGGGAGGGTGGTAACGGGGGGGGGGGGGGGAACACGACGATTATCCTTGTCGTCTGTTTAAAAAAAAATCCCAGCATACACCTATATACTATATTTAGGGAAAACAAGGGAAAATTTAAATTTGTATGTAGAGATGGGGATATGAAGCACTGTCTTCACTTCACGAATGTGTGTCCATTGTCTTCTTACTACACCGCCACGGAAGGTGCAACTGCTTACGAATCTGTTGTTAGCGAAAGTTGCCATTGTACCATCTGCACGCGGACCCCTCGCAGAATCTCTTTCCAGAATGCTTCTGAAAGATCCGTTGTGTTTGGTTTGGTTTGTGTGGCGCTCAACTGCGTGCTTACCAGCGCCCCTACAAATTCCCAACCTTTGCTCAGTTCAATCTCGCCACTTTCATGAATGATGATGAAATGACGAGGACAACACAAATACCCAGTCATCTCGAGGCAGGAGACCAATGGATCATTGTGAAAAACCGTCTCTCATTTGTCCCCAAGGTGTTTGACTCTGTGTAGCACAACAGCGTTCTCTATAATCTCTTGGTCCGTGGCAATCACTGCACGTCCTACTTCTCGAATCTTACCTCCGCAACAACACCTTCCACCGGCGCACCGGGCACGGCATACCAACACGACGCCACACCATAGCCGGACCGCCGTAGAGGTCTGTTGTTTGCACCCAGCTCTAAGTGCAACAAAGTCTCTACGCGTATGGCACAGCATCGTTTACGTGGAGCGTAAATGCCAAACTGCTGTGGCGGGGACTACGTGAGACTTTGTTACGTGCTCACTGCGTTGGCCATCAAAAGGAAGCTTGCGTATTACTACGCTAAAGGAGAGGCGATGAGCGCCACCTGCAGACATGCTACTTGCCGGCCGATGTGGCCGTGTGGTTCTAGGCGCTTCAGTCTGGAACCGCGAGACCGCTTCGTTCGCAGGTTCGAATCCTGCCTCGGGCATGGATGTGTGTGATGTCCTTAGGTTAGCTAGGTTTAAGTAGTTCTAAGTCCCATAGTGCTCTGAGCCATTTGAACCATTTTGAACATGCTACTTCGTGGGCAGCTCCACGGCGTCGTGCAGGAGTGATGTTGGACAAGCTTTTTTAACTAAAACAACAAAGTGAACAGACAGGGCCAGATTTACGGAAGACCCCACCTTCACACAATTTATTTGTTTTTGTATTCTGACTGATCAGATTTCATTCAATTTTTGGTATTCCTAAAGAATTTATATTCCATATAGCAAAAAAAAAAAAAGTTGGCAGTAACCGAATACTTGAAAGAAACGTATCTTACGCAGATTGCGCACTTGATTGTTATGTTCATCTTACAGTTATACTTCTGCTTTCTGCTCTGAAGAAGAACACTATTACGGAGCGAGGGATGGAGTGAGCTTGGGTTACGGGGTGAAGTATTTTGGACAGGAAATTGCTACGTTGGTGGGAAATGCAGTAGCTATTTCCATCTTAGAATAAGAACGAAAAAAAAGATCATTGCGGTTTAGTGCAGAAAGAAAAAAAGTAAAAAGTATGAACACCAATAACAACATCGCCTCCACTCCTAGGTCTACGATCACTGTTTCACACTATTCAGCGACATCAACTCTTCCATTAAACACCATAAAAACTTCGCCTGGATAGTCTCTGTTTAAATTACAGATCTTGTGGTTCAATTTGTATTTTCACGGGTAAAAAATCCTCAGTAAACCTTTTACCTTAGGCGATGTATTAATTTTGGATTTAGTAGTTCAGTTTCTATCTTGTGCCGATCAACATATTGCATAGACGATCTTTTTAAAAAGATTAATAAAAGTGCCCACGACAGTAACTGATTATCTACGCCTTGTTGGCTTATGAACGAACCGATGCGAAACACCACCATTTGCGGCCAGCGATATTAACAGTCCTTCTCCAACTGAACACAATAATGAGCGAAACGCTACGCTAGCGACTCTTCAGTTGGCTTGCCTTCCTTGTTTACACACTACATGCATTTCTTGTTTTACTGCTTGACCAAGTTTACAAGGGTCAACCGATGTCTTTCGGCAGATCTGTCCTCTCAGCACGTCGGACAGGGTCCAACTGGCCTACGCGTAAATCATGCCCAATGTCGAGATCATAGAGCCATGAACGTCGGAATGTTTCTGCCTTGCGTGTTAACGATTAAAGAACTACACAAACGCATTAGTTTTATACAAGTCGCAGTACTTGATCAATTGAATGATCCACTGCATGAGCAACACTATCTTTCGACTGGTTATCATACCCGCTGTGGCACTGAGCACACACTGCAGCAGAGGACAGCGGAAAGGAAGCTCTAGTGTAGCAGACAACCTTTTATACAGTGAAGATGTCTTGACACTCTGAACAGATACCACTTACAGGAGCTTGAACTGCGGTACCACTGAGGGGTCTTTCGAAGAAATGTGGATTGCCGACTGCGGAGTGGGGGCATTTTTTTTATTCTCTTTGACGGATGTAGGGCCTACTGCGTCATAATCTTGATGTACGTTTTGATGTGTCATAATAGTAGTTGCAGTGCAATTTGTATCGATAAATTTATATCTGCTTCGAGAAAAATTCCATTAGATTGCTGCATGTTCTTTCTTCTTTATCCTCTATAATAATATCTGAAGTCGTG
This sequence comes from Schistocerca nitens, assembly GCF_023898315.1. Classification (NCBI taxonomy): domain Eukaryota; kingdom Metazoa; phylum Arthropoda; class Insecta; order Orthoptera; family Acrididae; genus Schistocerca; species Schistocerca nitens. Next base: position 673,992,254 of record NC_064618.1, read on the forward strand.
ACAAGGAGTCCCGCTTACTAACGTCTCACAGCAGTTATACTATTGTTTAATGGTTACAATGCAAGAAATACCAATTGCGTCTAGCGTTTTATCTTAATTCCTTCCTATTAAAACAGTTCCTATTTTTTTCGGACATGGTGACCCAACACACAATGATCACTTCGAAGGGATCCTGCGCCATACAATGAAGAGCCAAAAAATCTGGTACAGCTGCCTAATATCGTACAGGGCTCCCGTGAGTTTGCTGAAGTGCCGCAACACGGCGTGGCATGGACGCGAGTAATGTCTGAGTTAGAGCTGGACGGAACTGACATCATGACTCCTGCAGGGTTCTCCATAAATCCGTAAGAGTACGAGGGGTGGAGATCTCTTCTGAACAGCACGTTGCAAGGTATCCCAAATATGCTCAATAATGTTCATGTCTGGCTAGTTTGGTGGCCAGCGGATGAGTTTAAACTCAGAAAAGTGTTTCTGGAGCCACTCTGTAACAATTATGGACGTGTGAGATGTCGCATTGTCCTGCTGGAATTGCCCAAGTCTGTCGGAATGCACAATGGACGTGAATGGATGCTGGTGATCAGACAGGATGCTTACGTACTTGTAACCTGTCAGGGTCGTATCTGGAGGTATCAGGGATCCCATATCACTTCAACGGAAGACGCCCCACACCATTACAGAGCCTTCACTAGCTTGAACAATCCCCTGCTGACATGCAGAGTCCATGGTTTCATGAGGTTTTCTCCATAGCTGTACACGTCCATCCGCTCGATACAATTTGAAACGAGAATCGTCCGACCAGGCAACATGTTTCCAGTCACCAACAGTCCAATGTCGTTGTTGACTGGCCTAGAAAATGCTTAAAGCTTCGTGTCGTCATCAACGATACACGAGTGGGCCTTCGGCTCCGGAAGCCGATATTGATTATGTGTCGTTGAATGGTTCGCACGCTGACACTTGTTGATGGCCCAGCATTGAAATCTGCAGCAATTTGCGGAAGGATTGCACTTCTGTCACGTTGAAAGATTCTCTTGAGTCTTCGTTTGTCCTGTTCTTGCAGAACTTTTTTCCAGCCGCAGCAATATCAGAGATTTGATGTTTTAGCGGATTCCTGATATTCACGGTACACTCATGAGTTGGTCGTACGGGAAAATCCCCACTTCATCGCTTAAATGTTGTTGAGCTGCCATTGTAGCAGCAGTACCCGATCTAACAATTTCGCCTGACACTTGTTGCCTTATATAAGTGTTGCCGACCGTAGCGCAGTATTCTGCCTGTTTACATATCTCTGTATCTGAATACGCATGCCTGTACTAGTTTCTTTGACGCTTGAGTGTATTACGAAACGATAAGAAACGGGAGAATCCTGTTAAAGGAGATAGTGAAGCTTAAGATAAAACACAGCATGTTTGACACAGCTAAACATAAGTAGCCGACCAGCTTAAATCGTGTTATTTGGTATACAAACAGTCATTAGATAATGAATTGCCAATGTTGTTTGAGAAATGAGAAGGCTACAAAACACGTGAAAACTATGGTACATTTACACTTACATATCCAATAACATTCTCAGATCAGTTTCTGGTCCTCTTCATGACATTTTGGATTCACTAATTGTGATCGCTGGACGGGTTTTAGTTGGTGTTGAAAAATCAGGGCCAATACCTTTGTAGATAGATGGTCATTCGTGTATAATCAATGGACCAATACAAGACCGATTTTTTTCATACCATAAGTCATTTATTCCTGATTACATGATCCCCTTGGAAGCAGTGCTAGGTAGATGTAGAATGTGATACACTAATTTAAACACATTATGAACTGTTCATCATTAATATTTATGAAACATTCCATTGGTACATGGAGGACCATAGACATAGCACCAACGTTCCTCAATAATATCTACACTCCTGGAAATTGAAATAAGAACACCGTGAATTCATTGTCCCAGGAAGGGGAAACTTTATTGACACATTCCTGGGGTCAGATACATCACATGATCACACTGACAGAACCACAGGCACATAGACACAGGCAACAGAGCATGCACAATGTCGGCACTAGTACAGTGTATATCCACCTTTCGCAGCAATGCAGGCTGCTATTCTCCCATGGAGACGATCGTAGAGATGCTGGATGTAGTCCTGTGGAACGGCTTGCCATGCCATTTCCACCTGGCGCCTCAGTTGGACCAGCGTTCGTGCTGGACGTGCAGACCGCGTGAGACGACGCTTCATCCAGTCCCAAACATGCTCAATGGGGGACAGATCCGGAGATCTTGCTGGCCAGGGTAGTTGACTTACACCTTCTAGAGCACGTTGGGTGGCATGGGATACATGCGGACGTGCATTGTCCTGTTGGAACAGCAAGTTCCCTTGCCGGTCTAGGAATGGTAGAACGACGGGTTCGATGACGGTTTGGATGTACCGTGCACTATTCAGTGTCCCCTCGACGATCACCAGTGGTGTACGGCCAGTGTAGGAGATCGCTCCCCACACCATGATGCCGGGTGTTGGCCCTGTGTGCCTCGGTCGTATGCAGTCCTGATTGTGGCGCTCACCTGCACGGCGCCAAACACGCATACGACCATCATTGGCACCAAGGCAGAAGCGACTCTCATCGCTGAAGACGACACGTCTCCATTCGTCCCTCCATTCACGCCTGTCGCGACACCACTGGAGGCGGGCTGCACGATGTTGGGGCGTGAGCGGAAGACGGTCTAACGGTGTGCGGGACCTTAGCCCAGCTTCATGGAGACGGTTGCGAATGGTCCTCGCCGATACCCCAGGAGCAACAGTGTCCCTAATTTGCTGGGAAGTGGCGGTGCGGTCCCCTACGGCACTGCGTAGGATCCTACGGTCTTGGCGTGCATCCGTGCGTCGCTGCGGTCCGGTCCCAGGTCGACGGGCACGTGCACCTTCCGCCGACCACTGGCGACAACATCGATGTACTGTGGAGACCTCACGCCCCACGTGTTGAGCAATTCGGCGGTACGTCCACCTGGCCTCCCGCATGCCCACTATACGCCCTCGCTCAAAGTCCGTCAACTGCACATACCGTTCACGTCCACGCTGTCACGGCATGCTACCAGTGTTAAAGACTGCGATGGAGCTCCGTATGCCACGGCAAACTGGCTGACACTGACGGCGGCGGTGCACAAATGCTGCGCAGCTAGCGCCATTCGACGGCCAACACCGCGGTTCCTGGTGTGTCCGCTGTGCCGTGCATGTGATCATTGCTTGTACAGCCCTCTCGCAGTGTCCGGAGCAAGTATGGTGGGTCTGACACACCGGTGTCACTGTGTTCTTTTTTCCATTTCCACGAGTGTATTTAATAGTTGATTATTAACCGGCATTGAGCTTTCTACGCCATCCTTACAAAACTTGAGACTAAAAAGATCATCCACACACATCAGCCATATTTCATAGCTGTGCAAATATTGTTTTTCCAGAAGTATGTGATATTTTACAACTCGTCATCGAGAAGGAACAAAAAGAAAATCTGCACAAATAAATCTTACATTGCTTTATAATGGAAGATGAAGACTAAAGGAATGTATTAGCTAAAAGCTGTGTCCAAGAGAGTATTGGCACAGCCTGCTATGTTATATGTCCAAATCAACATATGAATGCTATCAACAGCCCAAAAATGGGGTGGGGGCTGAGGGACCAAAGGTGTCTATAAAATATAGATACGGAAAAGTTCTAACAAGCACGTTATTTAATGGTCAGAAAGTTATACTGGTCAGCCATAACATTATGACCACCTACCTAACAGCCGGTATGTCCACATATGGAACGGACAACAGCGGCTACGCAGCCTGATATGGAAGCAACGAGGCTCTGGTAGGTCAAAAATGTTCAAATGTGTGTGAAATCTTATGGGACTTAACTGCTAAGGTCATCAGTCCCTAAGCTTACACACTACTTAACCTAAATTAACCTGAGGACAAACACACACACCCATGCCCGAGGGAGGACTCGAACCTCCGCCGGGACCAGCCGCACAGTCCATGACTGCAGCGCCTGGTAGGTCGCTGGATGGAGCTGCCACCATATCCGCCCACACAAGTCACGTACTTCCCGTAAATTCCACGGAGGGATCGATGACCTGATGGCAATCAGATTTGTTCTATAGTGTTCGGATCTGGCGAGTTGGGGGCCCAGCACATCAATTGGAATTGGCCATTTCGTTATTCTAACGCTTCTTGCCTTTTGTCATGGCGCATTTGAAAAATGTCACTGCTGTCAGGATAATGAACTTCACGAACGGGTGTACGTGGCCTGCAACCAGTGTACGATACTCCTTCGCCATTATGGTACCTTGCACGAACTCCATTGGACCCATGGGCGTCCATGTGAAAATTCTCAAGAGCGTAATGGAATTCTCGCCAGCTAGTCTCCGTCCCTCTGTATAGGTGTCAAGGAGCTCTTCCCCTGGAAGGAGACGGATTCTTGTCCTCCCATCTGCATGATGAAGAAGGTATCGTGATTCATTAGACCATGCAACGATCTGCCACTGTGCCAACGTCCAGTGCCGATGATCACGTGTCCATTTCGATCGAGTTGCCGATGTCGTGTTGTCAATATTGGCACATGCACGAGTCGTCGGCTGCGGTGGCCCATTGTTAGGAGTGTTCAGTGCACTGTGTGATCAGACACACGTGTACTATGGCTAGCTTGAAGTCTCGTGTTAGTCCCGCCACAGTTCGCCGCATGTCCTCGTTCAAATGGCTCTAAACACTACGGGAGTTAACATCTGAGGTCATCAGTCCCCTAGACTTAGAACTACTTAAATCTAACTAACCTAAGGACATCACACACATCCCTGCCCGAGGCAGTATTCGATCCTGCGACCGTAGCAGCAGCGAGCTTCCGGACTGAAGAGCCTAGAACCGGAGGCTCGCGCCTGTCCTGTTTTGCCAGTCTGATCAGCTTACGACGTCCGACATCTGTAACGATGGGTGGCTGCCCACCTCCACGACTCCTGGACGTCGTTTCACCTTGGTTTATTTTTGGCACGTGTTGAAGACACTCGCCACAGCACTCCTCGAACACCCTACTAATTGCGCAGTTTCCGAAATGCTCGTGCCGATCCTCTGGGCCATCATAATCTACCCTTGGTCAAACCCAGCTAGAATGCACGCCGTCCCCAATCCATACACGGACAGCACGCGCACTGATGCTACATACATCGTGCGTTTGTCTGACTATCGCCTGACGATAGTAGGTCGGTGCTCATAATGTTATCTCTGACCAGTGTATTAACTGGCTGTTGCTACTTTACCAAGGATGAATAACAAAACTGTGTTTGGTCATTTACAATTAGGTCAGGGTTCCTTGGTTGCGTTTCATCGATAGCAATTTGTCGAGTAATGTTAGTTTTCTGTCCTTAGTTCCTCTTTCAATAACTCCACATTTGATACCATAAGAATGATACTCATTCAGAGCATTTACAGCAAATGGAATCTTTCATTTTCACTCTCCAACTCCTTTGATGCTCAGTCAGTCTAACAGTTCGATGATCTGTATTTACTTTGCTACACAGACTGCAGAAAATTCTAGAAATTTCACTCTGTTCTAATGACGGAATGTTGTCTTCACTGTCGAATAGAATGTGGGCAACAGGATTCCTACGCGTTAATCTTCGTTTCCGTCACCAAATAGCAAGAGCAACACGGTCCTGCCACAGGTGCCACATTTCTCGCTTATAAGTCTGTGCGAAGTGATATGAGGAAATATGAAGAACTTCGGACAAGAATCCGTTCGGCACTGCGTTAGGTCTATTAATTAACTTATTTTTCCACATGAGCACATGAAACTCTGCTATGTGACAAATATGAATTACAGTGCCAAAGTCCCCCAGCGACTTGATGACATGCATATCCATTTTATTAATCTCATATGGCATCCTGAATTACGACGAAGGAAGTTACTGTGACGCTTAGTAGCAATAAATGTAATTCAGGTAGGTAAAATTTCACCTTAGAGCCGGCCGAAGTGGCCGTGCGGTTAAAGGCGCTGCAGTCTGGAACCGCAAGACCGCTACGGTCGCAGGTTCGAATCCTGCCTCGGGCATGGATGTTTGTGATGTCCTTAGGTTAGTTAGGTTTAACTAGTTCTAAGTTCTAGGGGACTAATGACCTCAGCAGTTGAGTCCCATAGTGCTCAGAGCCATTTGAACCCATTTTTCACCTTAGACGGGATGTCCTTTGTTAATTGTTGCCGGTTTCATATGGTTCAAATGGCTCTGAGCACTATGGGACTTAACATCGATGGTCATCAGTCCCCTAGAACTACTTAAACCTAACTAACCTAAGGACATCACACAACACCCAGCCATCACGAGGCAGAGAAAATCCCTGACCCCGCCGGGAATCAAACCCGGGAACCCGGGCGCGGGAAGCGAGAACACTACCGCACGACCACGAGCTGCGGACCCGGTTTCATATGATTAATTCTCCGTCTCCAAGCATTTTTAAACATAACTATATTACACAAAGTTGGTCATTTTATGGTTGTTCGTTGGGTTCCTGTGGTTCGCAGGTGCACTGTGTTCAGAGATGTGGTTTTACTGGTACCGTTTAAAATTAGTATGTGGTTGGCTTTATTCAATTTTCTGGTCAATTTTATCATTTAATTTCAGCCTGATGCTCTTTGACAAGTGGTAATTTAGGAAATAATTACTTGAAAGAATTATTATTATATTGTGCATTAATCTGCAACGTTATGGAGAGAAAATGTTTAACTTTCACAGCTGTTCTTATCAAGTGCCATGACCCAAGGAAAAGAGTCCGCGGCTCGTGGTCGTGCGGTGGCGTTCTCGCTTCCCACGCCCGGGTTCCCGGGTTCGATTCCCAGCGGGGTCAGGAATTTTCTCTGCCTCGTGATGACTGGGAGTTGTGTGATGTCCTTAGGTTAGTTAAGTTTAAGTAGTTCTAAGTTCTAGGGGACTGATGACCATAGATGTTAAGTCCCATAGTGCTCAGAGCCATTTGAACCAAGGAAATAAAGAGGCTAGCTGTTTATCGTTTGCCACGTGGCTGTGATTCTCCACGTTATAACGTGTCCGTGTACGTTTATGAAGGTTTTATTTTTTGATATTATCGTAACTGTAATTAATTTCATTGAGTTTATAACTGGAATGGTCCAGTAATGTAAAAAGAAGGTAGAGTAGAGTTTAGCGTCCCATCGACAGCGCGATGATGAGAAAGTTTGAGAATGTAGTTCCGTTTGAAAAATGCCTCAAAATAGACGAATCAGTCCCAGAAACTAGTAAACCAGTAGCTGCATTAACAAGGAAAATTGCGAAACACGAGGCACTTGATTTACTGAATCTGATGATTGCCGTGAATACGTCTCAACATGGATATTCTTTTTAATTCAGCATGAGACACGTAAACAATTACACGTCACCTACATCATTGACGACTTAATTCACGTGAACAGGACCCAGTATTTCCGACGGCCATGACGGGTCTGTAGGGTCTGAAAGAGAAAGGATTTGATACGCAAGACGAGGTAAAAGACAAATACTGGCATAATTCAGTAGCAAAGTTGAGAAATCTCATTTCATTTTATGGGGCAATTCTGAACCATTAACTTGCAAACTATCCCACGTCACGATAAGCATAATTTGCTTTTCGCAGAAATACAGGCTACGCTGTGAGAAAATCGTCAGAGAGCACGAATGGCCCGGAGGCTATCGCAGCTGGCAGTGGCAGGTGATCGCCGTACTGCGCTTCCATGTAGCGGAGAACGCTCTTCAGATTCAGCACGTGTGAGTTTTGGCGTTGCAGGGAGGGCTGTCTACTTCTGTATTTATACACTGTGTAATAAACAACACCGACGACCTCTGTTACGTAGCGTGGGACGGGAAACAGACAATATTTCAAGTTGAAACATTGTGAGCAGGTTGCTCAGCAGGAAGTTGAATTACTAGTGAAATCAAGGCATGTTAGGTTTACTTACCTAACACGCCTTGATTTGAAAAGCTAAAACTTATTACAGATAAAGCTACCACGCATATAACTGATTTACGAACTACAAATTCATAAAAAAAATGGTTCAAATGGCTCTGAGCACTATGGGACTCAACTGCTGTGGTTATAAGTCCCCTAGAACTTAGAACTACTTAAACCTAACTAACCTAAGGACAGCACACAAATTCATAAAAGAAAATTCTCTGAGCAGTTAAGACTTACTTTAATATCGCAACTGTAAATAACAGGGATAACAACACGAAACTAAAGTGAGTACGATAAAATCCTCTTTACTATTTCAGAAATAGTTAATAAGTTTTAGCAAACTCGACTTACAGTAACTTACTGTGCGCTGGGGATGTGAACCCCGATTTATAATTATAACAGCCAAATATGAAATATCGAACATACACACTTCTTTATAGTCAAATACAGCGTCTGGACAAGCCACCTCAGTGACAGGACTTAATCTGTTTGCTGATAAACTCGCGCAAAAAGCGAGATAAGTAATATTCAGCATGGTGTATGCTATCATTTATGTGATCGTATGAAACACTTGCAATGTATCAACTTGTACACCGTACTGCATTCGTCGATCGTGATATGGTTGCAAAGTTTCATTTAAGTGAATGCATTTGAATAACAGATAAATGACGAGGGATGCAAAAACAAAAGAGAATATTTAAATATCAGTATAATTGTCTTCTGAAACCAAGTGAACAGAATAATACATGCCCTCTTCGTACACGAACGACAAATGATAAGTAAATTCCAAAGGCATACTCATCATACAAAGACACGAATAATTTGATAATTTAAAAGGGTTGGAAGGGTGCCAAATTTGACTTTCATACTCTTCTGATTAACTGATATTCTTTATCGAGTATTTTAGCTAAAGAAAAGGAAGTTTAGCAACGACACAGGGAACTTAAGTTCACTCGTGCTGTTCACAGCAGTCTCACAATGACTGTTAATGAAAATTTTAACCATAAAATGTCAGTACTCGAGGAATGATTAACGATGTAATATTGCAAGAACTACTGATAGCCGTGGGAGAGCCAGCCCTGACAAAACCCTACCATCTGGTCAGCAAGATGTATGAGACAGGCGGAATACCCTCAGACTTCAAGAACAATATAATAATTCCAATCCCAAAGAAAGCAGATGTTGACAGGGGTGAAAATTACCGAACTATCAGTTTAATAAGTCGCGGCTGCAAAATACTAATACGAATTCTTTACAGACGAATGGAAAACTGGTAGTAGCTGACCAGGGGGAAGATCAGTTTGGGTTCCGTAGAAATGTTGGAACACGTGAGGCAATACTGACCCTACGACTTACTTTAGAAGATAGATTAAGGAAAGGCAAACCTACGTTTCTGGCATTTGTAGAATTAGAGAAAGTTTTTGACAATGTTGACTGGAATATTCTCCTTCAAATTCTGAATGTGGCAGGGATAAAATACAGGGAGCGAAATGCTATTTACAATTTGTACAGAAACCAGATGGCAGTTATAAGAGTCGAGGAGCATGAAAGGTAAGCAGTGGTTGGTAAGGGAGTGAGACAGGGTTGTAGCCTCTCCCCGATGTTATTCAATCTGTATATTGGGCAAGCAGTAAAGGAAACAAAAGAAAAATTTGGAGTATGAATTAAAATCCATGGAGAGGAAATAAAAACTTTGCGGTTCGCCGATGACATTGTAACTCTGTCAGAGACAGCAAAGGATCTGGAGGAGCAGTTGAATGGAATGGACACTGTCTTGAAAGGAGGACATAAAATGAACATCAACAAAAGCAAAACCAGGATAATGGAATGTAATCGAGTTAACTCGGGTGATGCTGAGGGAATTAGATTAGGAAATGAGACACTTCAAGTAGTAAATGAGTTTTGCTATTTGGGGAGCAAAATAACTAATCATGGTCGAAGTAGAGAGGATATAAAATGTAGACTGGCAACGGCAAGGAAAGCGTTTCTGAAGAAGAGAAATTTGTTAACATCGAGCATAGATTTAAGTGTCAGGGAGTCATTCCTGAAAGTATTTGTATGGGGTGTAGCCATGTATGGAAGTGAAACAGGGACGATAAATAGTTTGGAGAAGAAGAGTATAGAAGCTTTCGAAATGTAGTGCTACAGAAGAATGCTGAAGATTAGATGGGTAGATCACATAACTAATGAGGAATTATTGAATAGAATTGGGGAGAAGAGGAGTTTGTGGCACAACTTGACTAGAGGAAGGGATCGGTTGATAGGAGATGTTCTGAGGTATCAAGGGATCACAAATTTAGTTTTGGAGGGCAGAGTGGAGAGTAAAAATTGTAGAGAGAGACCAAGAGATGAATACACTTAGCAGATTCAGAAGGATGTAGGTCTCAGTAAGTACTGGGAGTTGAAGAAGCTTGCTCAGGGTAGAGTAGCATGGAGAGGTGCATCAAACCAGTGTCTGGACTAAAGACCATAACAACAACAACAACAACAACATCGCAAGGTTTTCAACGCCTACGGACTGTCCCAATGACATGAACGATCTCACCAAGAGCGACCCAGCGTCCACCGCAGCGAGCGGTCTAAGGCGCTGCAGTCATGGACTGTGCGGCTGCTCCCGGCGGAGGTTCGAGTCCTCCATCGGGCATGGGTGTGTGTGTTTGTCCATAGGATAATTTAGGTTAAGTAGTGTGTAAGCTTAGGACTGATGACCTTAGCAGTTAAGTCCCATAGGATTTCACACACATTTGAACTTTTGTTTGGCCACCGCATTCAACACCAAACAAGTCTTCGTTTCATCACACCACGCCTCCCAGAAATGTGTTTGAAAGCTATGTTCCAGCGTCAACGCTCTTATTGCTTTGGACACGTGGAAGTGCCCGACCATGCTTGCCGTAAACTTCACAAAAAAAAAAAAAACTCCCAAAGGTAGCCAATGTTTGTAGTCGATACTGGTTACAAAATCATATTTCCAATTCTGCTCCCATAACAAGCTTGCGAAATAGCTGAACTGTAAAAATAGAAAAAGTGGCGATTTAACAATCAGCCCTCAACCCCTTTTCCGGAAACGGCCAGCTTCGGCGTACTGGGGCGACAAGGTTTGAGGGCGGTAGCTTCAAAACTTCTTTGTATAGTGAATAAAATGGCAGCTGTGGCTCTGTGTCTGACAAGATAAGCCGCTTGTTGAAAAGACACAAGATCAAATCAATCTTCAGGCCTACAATGAAAATCCGTCAATTACTGAGACCAGTTAAAGAAGCAGTAGGTCTCAGAACACCTGGAGTCTACGAGATACCTTGTGAGTGTGGCCAGAAGTATATCGGAGATACAGTGGGCACTGTGGAACAACGCAGGAATGAACATGAGAGGCATTAGTGCCTACGCTATCCAGAGAAATCTGCGTTAGCTGAGCATGCGTTAGAAAACGGTCACCACATAAATTTTGACGATACCTCTGTCGTGGCTCGCACTAACGGCTTCTGGGACAGTTTAATAAAGGAAGCTTTTGAAATAAAAATCACCGCAAACACCCTGAATAGAGACGGCGGCTTGCAGCTCAGCGCTGCATGGGATCCAGCGATCGCGCGGTTGAAGACGGCACAACGAACGCCGACTCAAAACATGCCCGTATATGGCAATGTCACGGGCGCCAGTGACTTCACAACCGGCAGAGAGCGTATATAAGGGCGCACCAACAGCCCACTGGAAGTCATATCACTTGAAAATGGCCAAGGAGTGCTTGGCCGAAAGCTCGTGTAGTTTTAAGAAATTGACGCGGTTGGCAACCCGAGAACATTTTATTCAATGTTATCGCCTCGAGACTCTGCATTCATACATTCTTTGTATAGTGTTCCGTCCCCAAATTAATCATGCAACCAGGTAACAATCGCTGTAGCGTGGACTGACAGACTGTGCCTTAGAAGAGCTTCGTATTTTAGCAACAGGTGAAGAAAGCACTGCCCAAGAAGGAACTCGTTTCCGGAAATTCATGGGTTGTTCCCCGTGCGGCATCAAACTTAGAGAACGGTTTGTTATGCTAATGGGTTACTGCATATTATCCGTCCCTTGTTCTGATGTCTACAATAATCGTAGTAACAAACGAATTAACAAAGTTCACGAACTACTGACTTTGCATGCAGTGGCATGATAAAAGTATATTAGCATGAACAAGTGCAGGCAGATTAGTAAAAGTTTATTATTTCTGCGTACTTCGTGCTCGTTGAAATTGTGATTTGGCTATTTGTCTAGACGGTAGATTCACCTTCCTGCCAGACACAGTTGTGTTGTACCATGTACGTTAAAATAATAATTAATATTATGATGCATACACGCATAAACTTCTAATGAACGTCAAACTTGTTATAACATTGGGTAACACATACTACAACTTTACAACATCTAAGTTCTTCACAACAGTTACTTCATATTGTTGGCTTCATAGAGCAACCCAGACAGGACCCAACTCCTTCCTGCTCCATAACTGTGCGATAAAGGGACTCCAACTATATCTTCATTTTTCGCATTTTTTCCTTGTTACTCCTTAACTGCAAGAGAGGCAGACTCCCATAATCGTTGAGAATAGCAAAGATGTAGTTGGAGTCTGTCTGCCGTGCAATTATGGAGTAACAATCAAAAAATACGAAAAATGTCATCCCTACTATCAACTGTCCAATTTCTTTTACTCTACTGATCTGCATTTACTATATGGTGTAGAATACAGAGTTTTCCATGAGTATCTCTGGGATTTTAGAAAACTATTGCGCGAGAACTACAAGGTATACAGAGAAATCATTCATACCAATCGACATAGTCAGTGGACAAAGCATCTCTCGAAGTTTCGCTAGTAATACGCACCGTAGCGTAGTTGCAGAGCGCAGCACTAGGAGGCAGTCGTGTCAGAACATGTAGACAACTCATTCACTCCCTGCTGTCGCATCGAATTATTTCGCTACCGAGCGACGTGGCATACCGCCAACGCCACATGTTTCAGTTTATTGAGCATTCGCAGGACTTCTGCAGAAATTCATCACAAACGAGAATATTACGTGGAGCAAAACTGGGGTTGCAGAGCTGTGCGGAAGCCGTTTTGGAAATTTAGCGAGAACGTCGCGCATTACGGGCAGAATTTTACGATTATAGCGGAGCGTAAAACTTGTTGGCGTTTCACGGGAAGCGTTCTGCCCCTGCGCTGCACTTCATTATGCAACCACTAACAAAGGCGTCCGCTGCAGTAACGTAACTATCTCATGCACTTCTGAATGCGTTTCTTCATTTTACGTTTATTATATTGTTGTAAAATTATCAATGAATATATCAAGTTCTGTATAATTTAATATCTCGCTTAATGGCCCGTTGTTAACGCATGAAAGACAATGATAATGCCGTAACCGTTAACGCTTCCTCAAAGAAAGAGCTGAACAGAACAGTAATTACAATTCTATAGAAGACTTTTACTTAAACACGAAGTAACTACAGAACAAAACTTTATTGAAGTTTTAGGACATGTTTCAGCAATGGTAATTATCAGTTGTCCTGCAGATAAACTATATTAACGTACATATAATTTGGCAGAAACAGCGCAACTATTCTTTGAGCCCTTAGACGTTTGTATCCGACGTAATAAATACAGTCGTGATAATATCAAAGTGACACTTGAATATCGCAAACACAGCCAAAATGATGTGCGACTAACACAGATATTACTTACACAGAAGATATAAAAACGTAATAGGTTCAAATTCTAGTTTTGCTGGAAAGTTTTACCGAAATGCGCGCACGTGCGTTTCGTTTCCCCACACTACTGTTTCGGGAATTCGATAACCGCCAATGCCTAGAATTAAAGATTTGTAGTGTCGCACTATGTTAAAACACGAAATTTTTCCAAACGTATTAATCAACGACAAAAACATGCTATGCAGAATATTCTCACTCTATAAACGTTTGAGGAATTATTGATAACGCTTGGGAATAAATTTAGCGGTTGATTTAATTCATAAAAGAAACTGCAGCAGTTACCTTTTTTATGGATAGCGAGATGAGTCTCAGGAATTTATCCCCATTTTCAAGTGCAATTTCTGTAATGTGTTATGCTATGTAGGAACAAACGTAATTGGTGCAATGTTTTATTACTGAAATCATTAATGACACAGATTAAGCTTTTCGAAAAACGTCGATTATGACAAAAGACATAAAATTGTTCTGTAATTTACATTATAATAATCTGTTTCATAATGCATAATGCACCTGTCAGGTAATCATATACAGTTCCAGCCCTCGTATTAAATACAGCTGGTGCTTAGCTGGAATTGCGCGTGAGGATTTTCACCCACCAGCAACTATTAGTTGTGAAAATTTGTAATTGCATCTCTAAAAAATTGTGTCACATTTGCAACTAACACTGAAGATTGGCTGTTGTGCAAAAATTATAGGAAAACAAGTCTCTTGTTGTCTGTAACTGGCAGACGCTACACCTTTCACATACGCATCGATAATATTATTAGACATTCTATCATAATCAATTTTAATTTCTTGTTACAAACTTCAGTTATGGAATTTTGTCTCACAGCACTTTGAACACAAACATTCACTAACAGCCTTAAGTTACAGGAATTGCGGACTCATGTTTATTTTCATTAAATATTCTCGATCATCTCACAGCCTCAGTTAACAAGGTGAAATTCAAGTTCTTTACATTTCAACGGAAGAGGTGGAGCCACAAGTGTTCCTAGATCGCAGACATAATGTCGTGATAACGTACGTAGCTCGACCTACCACAGACCGATTATTCGTAGTACAGGCAATGACTGCAGTAGGTACAACTAGAGCTGCTCCTACCGAAAACGACGCAGGATATCGTCAGAAACACGGGTTTAGAAAGTTATGTTTTTGTGAACACAGCTTTCTCTTTATTCAGAAGTAGTAATGAATGCTATCGAAAGATGACTTAAATTTATTACATTTTTATAGATTTCCATATGTCTTTTGACACCAATTCTCACACGTGGTTTCTAATCAAATCACTTGCCTATAGCGTAACTGCTCAGCTATGCTACTGAATTCCTGATTTCTTGACAAAAAGGTCATAGCTGTCTAAATTTCTGGGAAATCATTTAGTGAAAGTGAAATTATACCTGACAACCCCGAAGAACGAGTTACAAATGTTTGGTGTTCTTAATCTATGTAAACAATTTTGGAGACAATCTGGCCTGTCCCCCTTAGAATGTTTGCAGGGCCCGCCTACGAGCATCCCAGGTTGTTTCGAATATGCTGCAGAAGTGTCTCATACATCAAACAGTCCCACTCTCTCCCTATGTGATATCCATATTTTTGGAATCTTGAAAGAAGACGTTCGTGGTCGTCGATTTGCTTCGGATAAAGAGGTACGCTTCTGGGTACAATCATATTCCCCTTAAAAATTCCCAAACATTTTTCCATGAGAATACTGATCGTATATCCTCACAGTTGAAAAAATGCGTTAACAGCTACTGCGATTACTTTTGAAATAAAAACAGTTTCTTACTTTTTCCATTTGACTCTTTTTATTTGATTGCCCCTTATACTGTGTCAAAATATGGGAAGCTTACGAAAGCCTTACATAAAGAAATTTTGACTGATGTGATGAAGCCCTATGTGCAGGAGAAAAACTTCTGCCCTTAATTGACTCATGGGAATAGCTAACAAACCCATAATTATACGTGCGGTTCTAGGCGCTTCAGTCGGGAACCGCGTAACCGCTGCGGTCGCAGGTTCGAATCCTGCCTCGGGCGTGCATGTGTGTGATATCCTTAGGTTAGTTAGGTTTAAGTAGTTCTAAGTTCTAGGGGACTGATGACCTCAGGTGTTAAGTCCCATTAAGTCCCATAGTGCTCAGAGCCATTTGAACGATTTTGAACCCACAATTATAAGACGAGATTTTTTCGAGATGAAGAAGGATTGCCATCTTGCAGTATTAAAGTGATTCCCCTGAAACGCGCTCCGACAGTGCAACTCCGCAAGATCTATTTATATGATGAGGTAAAGAATTTGAACAAATTGCCTCATAACTGGTGTTATCGAGAGATAAAAAGACATCACATCGCGAGGAGGCAGAATGAAAAGGCATTCCATTGTGTGTCACCCGCTATCCTCCGCAACATTTGGCCAGATGGTGCAGTACCGTGGTTTACTGCCAAACTGTGTGATGAGAGAGAACCATTTCCGTATGTAAATGAGGTTTGTTTTTCTATGGAAACTTTAAAACAATCATGTAATTGTAAGAATGCGACGTTTATAATGTGTGTAAGATGCAGATAAAATTATTGCTTTCTCTGTTTTTACGGTGAATATCACCACAGCTGTGTAAATCATCAATTACATAATTTAAAAGTACTTAGTTTTACATACTAAGTTCTCGTGTACACCTTATAACCCCTTCCGGTAAATTTATTTGTACCCTAAATTTTCTTTTTCCTTTACTTTCCATGCATTTACGAAAATCTAAATAAAAAACAGTGTACTGGTCGTAAATTTGGTTTGTTTGTAAGCTATGTAACGTAAGAATTGAAAATAAGAAAGAAAAGAACTGTTTCCGCATAGGAAGTGCACACTACGACTCTCGGATTACCGTTCTGTATTCCCTCCGGTGCTCCAACCGTTGCCTGAAAACAACGCTACCAACCACGGCTCATCTCTGCCCGAGCCGCTGTTTTTTTAAGCGTTTAGCCACCTGAAGCTTCCTCTTTCGTCACTTTCCTCTCTGGCCAAGAACTGTGTATACCGCAGATGCGAACGAAATCGTTAATGAAGAGTAGGCTCACTTAGGCTTTGTCTGTTGTAAGATCCAAAAGTGGTTCTTTGGATATCTGGAGGCTCTCATGACGCTGTAAAAGTATTCGTTCAATTTTAACTTGTCTAGTTAGCGAGGGGATCGATTCTCATTGTTAGCGAGGCAGCGTGGTGTAATGGAAAGCATGTAAATATTGCAGCTGCACTCACTGAGCGGTACGCAACGCTCGTCTTGCATAATGGACTACAGCCGGCGAATATAACGAAGGGCTTCCGGCAACGCGCGAAAAACCACGCACGCACCAACACACACGCACAGAGAGAGAGAGAGAGAGAGAGAGTGTAGAGAGTAGAACTTGGCTCCAAACCGTGACACGCCCTGGGCTGCCCCACCCCTTCGGTAAATAAGTCACGGTCCGACAGTCAGCGAGCAATTCGTATTAATTAGGGGCCAAACTTTCCAAGTTGTCCGCGGCTGGATTCAGGGACTTGTGCCCGCTAAGCTACAGCCGGGCCTCTTGTAATTAGGCGAGCGCCGGCAAAAGTGTACATTCAGCACCGGAGCTTGTTTGCGAACCCAGCGCGCGCAAACATGGATGTGGAGCTCTTTTTTACGAAGCGGACCCGGAGAACGTGAATAATTTTTGCTTTCTTTCTCACATGTTGCGTAGCAGGAACGCCGTTTGGAGTAACTCTCACAGACTCAACCAGATACTTGTATGGTTAACGGAAAAGAGTGCAACAACTCTCCCTTCCAATGATACGGAGTTACCAACTATTATTAGGGGTTGTCAGGAGGCTCAATGATAACAAAGTGAGGTTATAGTTAGTAAATCGTGAGAAACATAAGGCTCTAATTATTAATTTAGTTGTGGCTGTGATTCAACTACGATTCACTCAAGCAGTAGGTGCAGGATCCTGTTGTAGTTCTAGTGATTCAAGCCAAAATAAGCATTACAGTGTTCATTTGCAGCAGATATATTGTGAAAATTTATTATTTCTCTGATTGATGTACTGATGCAGCTCTAATGGAAGCGTGTGCTTTTCCTTCAAATCTAAGAAATAACTTGCAAAAGTAAACCATAATACACTAATACATGTTTTACTATTTGTCGACTACCTTACACTCGTACAAAAGTGAGAAAATGATTTTCACAGATCTCTGTATAGACTTGAACAAACTGTAGAAGAAAATAACTTAAAAATTTCAACATCTAAACGTAGGCTAATGACATTTCAGGGAAAGTACGCAGTCTGTTAAAAGGTCTTCATCGACAGATGAAAGAACAAATCTCGAGTTTCCGTTATATAGCAGTCGATAGAACTTTAGAGTAAAGGAATGTGCTTATGGCATTGTTGGGGAGAAGTCCCCGTCCGGGGGATTCTGTCACCTGTTGCAAGTCTTTTTATTTGATGCCACTTCGGCGATTTGCGCGTCAATGTGAAGTGATGATGGGAACAACAAATGCACACCGACAGCAAATACACACCGATCCCCAGTAGCAGAAAAGTCCCCGTCTTAGAGTGGAATTGAACCCAGGCCCCATGATCGAGAGTCAGAAAAGCTGATCACAAAACCACGAGCCGCTGACAGTTTGCAATAAAGATCGAGATACTGAAACTAAGATGCAACGTTCTGAACACACATGTGGAACAACTAACAGAACTCTGAATAATGGGACAAGAAAGGACACGAGAATAAGAGTTTATAAAACAACTAGCTGTTACCGGCTGCTTCTCTCGTATTATTAGTAATTTTGTCACGAGAGGTGATGGTGAGCAAGTAAGCTTGTACGTTTACGAGATATCTGTGTATATATTAGACGTGTTGTTGTTGTGGTCTTCATTCCAGAGACTGGTTTGATGCAGCTCTCTATGTTACTCTATCCTGTGCACGCTTCTTCATCTCCCAGTACCTACTGCAACCTACACCCTTCTGAATCTGCTTAATGTGTTCATCTCTTGGTCTCCCTCTACGATTTTTACCCTCCGCAATGCCCTCCAATAATAAATTGGTGAGCCGGCTGCTGTGGCCGAGCGTTTCCAGGCGTTTCAGTACGGAGCCGCGCTGCTGCTACGGTCGTAGGTTCGAATCCTGCCTCGGGCATGGATGTGTGTGATGTCCTTACGTTAGTTAGGTTTAAGTAGATCTAAGTCTTGGGGACTCATAACCCAGATGTTAAGTCCCATAGTGCTTAGAGCCATTTTTTTTAACTAAATTGGTGATCCCTTGATGCTTCACAACATGTCATACCAACCGATCCCTTCTTCTAGTCAAGTTGTACCACAAATTTCTCTTCTTCCCAATTCTACTCGATAGCTCCTCATGAGTTACGTGACCTACCCATCTAATCTTCAGCATTCTTCTGTAGCACCACATTTCGAAAGCTCCTGTTCTCTTCTTGTCCAAACGATTTATCGTCCATGTTTCACTTCCATACATGGCTACACTCCATACAAATACTTCCAGAAACGACTTCCTGACACTTAAATTTATACTCGATGTTAACAAATTTCTCTTCTTCAGAAACGCTTTCCTTGCAATTGCCAGTCTACATTTTATATCCTCTCTACTTCGACCACCATCAGTTCTTTTCCTCCCCAAATAGCAAAACTCATTTACTACTTTAAGTGTCTTATTTCCTAATCTAATTCCCTCAGCATTACCCGACTTAATTCGACTACATTCCATTATCCTCGTTTTGCTTTTGTTGATGTTCATTTTAAATCCTTTTTTCAAGATACTGTCCATTCTGTTCAACTGCTCTTCCAGGTCCTCTGCTGTCTCTGGCAGAATTACAATGTCATCTGCGAACCTCAAAGTTTTTGTTTCTTCTCGTACCCAGAATTTGTCTTTTCTTTCCTTTACTGCGAGCTCATTGTAAAGACTGAATAACATTGGGGGTAGGCTACAACCTTGTCCAACTCCCTTCCCAACCACTGCTCCCCTTTCATGCTCCTCGACTCTTATAACTGCCATATGGTTTCTGTACAAATTGTAAATAGCCTTTCAGTCCCTGAATTTTACCCCTGCCACCTTTAGAATTTCAAAGAGTGTATTCCATTCAACGTTGTCAAGAGCTTTCTCTAAGTCTACAAATGCTAGAAACTTAGTTTTGCCTCTCCTTAATCTATCTTCTAAGATAAGTTGTAGCGTCAGTACACTCCTTCCACCTTTCTGCTTTAATTTCTTTGCTTAGAACTGAGTTTCCATCTGAGCTCTTTATATTCATACAAATTGTTCTCTTTTCCCCAAAGGTCTCTTTAATTTTAATGTAGGCAGTATCTATCTTACCCCTAGTGAGATATGCCTCTACATCCTTACATTTGTCCTCTAGCCATCCCTGCTTCGCCATTATGCACTTCCTGTCGATCTCATTTTTGAGACGTTTGTATTCCTTTTTGCCTGCTTCATGAACTGCATTTTTATATTTTCTCCTGTCATCAATTAAATTCAATATATCTTCTGTTACCCAAGGATTTCCACTAGCCCTCGTCTTTTTACTAACTAGATCCTCTTCTGTCGTCACTATTTCATCCCTAAAATCTACCCATTCTTCTTCTACTGTATATCTTTCCCCCATTCCCTTCAATCGTTCCCTAATGCTCTCCCTGAAACTCTCTACAACCTCAGGTTCTGTCAGTTTATCCGGGTCCCATCTCCTTAAATGCCCACCTTTTTGAAGTTTCTTCAGTTTTGGTCTAGAGTTCATAACTAAAAGATTGTGGTCAGAGTCCACATCTGCCCCTGGAAATGTCTTACAATTTAAAGGCCGGTTCCTAAATCTCTGTCTTACCATCATATAATATATCTGAAACCTTCCAGTGTCTCCAAGCCTCTTCCATGTATACGACTTACTTTCATGATCCTTGAAGTAAGTGTTAGCTATGATTAAGTTATGCTCTGTGCAGAATTCTATCAGGCGGCGTCCTCTTTAGTTTCTTACCCCCATTCCATATTCAAGTACTACGTTTCCTTCTCTTCCTTTTCCTACTAGTAAATCCCAGTCACACATAACCATCAAATTTTCCTCTCCCTTCACGATCTGAATAATTTATCTCATCATACACTTTACCAATCTCTTCGTCATCTGCAGAGCTAGTTGGCACATAAACTTGTACTAATGTGGTAGGCGTGGGCTTCGTGTCTATCTTGGCCACAATAATCCGTTCACTATGCTGTCTGTAGTAGCCTACCCGCACTCCAATTTTTTTTTATTCATTATTAAACCCACTCCAGCATTACCCCTATTTGATTTTGTATTTATAGCCCTGTATTAACCTGACCAGAGGTCTCGTCCCCCCTGCCACCGAAATTCACTTCTTCCCACCATACCTAACTTTAACTTATCTATTTCCGTTTTTAAATTTTCTAACCTAGCTGCCCGATTAAGGGATCTGACATTCCACGCTCCGATCCGTAGAATGTCAGTTTTCTTTCTCCTGATAACAACGTCCTCCTGAATACTCCCCGCCCGGAGATCCGAATGAGGTACTATTTTAGCGCCGAAATATTTTACCCAAGAGGATTCCCTCATCATTTAACCACACAGTAAAGCTGCGTGCCCTTGGGAAAAATTACGGCTGTAGTTTCCCCTTGCTTTCAGCCGTTCGCAGTACCAACACAGCAAGGCCGTTTTGGTTAGTGTTACAAGGCCAGATCAGTCAACCATCCAGACTGTTGCCCCTGCAACTACTCAAAGGCTGCTGCCACTCTTCAGGAACCACATGTTTGTCTGGCCTCTTAAGATAACCCTCCGCTGTGGTTGCACCTACGGTACAGCTATCTGTATCGCTGAGGCTAGCAAGCCTCCCCACCAAAGGCAAGGTCCACGGTTCATTGTGGGTAGGGGGGTGTAGAGACATACGCATAAAAAATGTGTGCACAGCCGGTATGTTTATTTATTTATTTACTTATTCAGCCTGACCAGATTAGGGCCTGAAGGCCCTCTCTTACATCTGACCAGGAACAACACATATAGATATATTACCAAAACATTCATGAAAATGATAACAATCTTAGAGATGATAATAAGCATAACAATAGTAATAATAATAATAATAATAATAATAGTTGACAATAATGAAAGTAAGGATAAATGGCAATAATAACAGTAATAATAAAGGAAAGTGCATTAAAAATAATATAGACTAGTTAAGAACAACTTAAATTATGTTTAGTATTGTCAGAAAAATAAAGGATGAAGAACAAGAAAATTGGAATGACCGTGATAGTGGCTGTTAGGAGAGGACTTGATTTAAGTAGATAACTCTGTAAGCGAGGAGAAGGGAAAGTTGTAGGGGGAGGGGGGATTGCAGAGTGTGGGCTGCAGACCAGTATGTGGGAGAGATAGCTATTGCGACAGAAGGTGAGCCATTAGCTGCTTTTTAAGCCTGGAAGTGATTTAATTTCTCTGATATTTTGAGGAAGATTGTTCCAAAGTCGGGTTCCAGATACAGAAAATAATTTAGAAAACATGACTGTGTTGTGTGGTGGTACTGAGAGGATCTTACTTTGATGAGAACGAGTATTTCTGCTGTGCTGTTCAGATAGTAATGTAATGGCTGAAGATAAGTAAGAGGAAGTCTAAGAAGACAATGGACTAAAATTATAGTAGTCCCTACGTTTATCATTTATCAGCACGTAGCCACGATAAATGTTCATAGGCTGGAGTGATATAATCGTAATAACGAACGTCACAAATGTATGCTACGCAAGCATTCATCGCCAGTACGAAAGTCTTTGAAGAATAGCATCGCCATAGTCGAGAATAGGGAGGGGTAGAGATTTTACAAGCTTGTTCTTAAGCTCGAATGGAAATACTTTTTTATATTTCTGTAGACAATGAAGGGATGCAGAAACTTTGTTACAGACTGCAGTAGTGTGTTCAGTCCAGTCTAAGTGGTGGTCCAGGATTATCCCCAAGTTCTTTGCAGAAGGAGAAAAGGTGAAATCGGTGCCATTTAAAATCAAGCATGGAAGACATTCTCTGTACTGTGTTGTATGTTTTGTGGGCGACTAAGACTGCTAGCGTTTTGGACGGGTTTAGTTTCAGACCTAAGGTCTACGACCATTCTGATAAGGCAAGTAAGTCAGCAATTACATCATCGATGGCTGTGTGCACGTTTGCTAGACTTGCACTGAGATATAACTGAAGGTCATCAGCAAATAGGTGGTATCTGCAGTGGGAGATAATAGCTGACACATCATAACATATGATGAGAAAGTAATGGACCCAATACTGATCCTTGGGGGACCCCTGATAAGACATCCTTCTACTGCAACCTTTTAGTACCTACCATTACACACTGCTGGCAGGGTGTAAGGTGTGAGTGGAACCACTGTACAGTGCTTGAAGAAAAATTTTTGAAGTGTCATGTTAGCAAGCAGTATGTCAAAGTCAACAGTGTCGAAAGCTTTACTGAAGTCCAGGAAGCACATAACAGTAGCCTGTTATTTGCCCGTGGCATGTTTTAATACATCAGTTACTTTTATAAGAGCAGTCGCTGTGCTGCGATTTTGCCGGAAACCAGACTGGTATTCATCTAAGAGTTTATTCAATGTTAAATAATTGGTAACCTGTTCGTGAACTATATATTCCAACGCCTTGGACAGTGCTGGTAGAATGCAAATGGGCCTGTAATCAGAAGGCTGTTTGGCAGATTCCTTCTTTGGTAATGGTTTTATGAGCCCCTTCTTCCACACAGTAGGAAAAATGATGGACGTCAGAGAGCTGTTAAAGATGTCGGATATTTTGGGCAGTAATGGGTCGACAAGAAAATTCATCATTTGCACGATTATATTATCATGTACTACAAGTGCCGAATGAATTCGCGCTATGGGTTTCCTGTCCGTGTTAGGGCTTACCGGCTGCAGAAAAAAAATTTCCGGTTGTACCACATACTGAAACGTTAAGGCCCAGGGCATCTATGGTTCGAGCCCTTATGTCTTGGTCGTGTGGAGATGTGGCAAAGTAACCATTTAGATCCTCAGCTGCAACTAGATGTTCATCAGCAGATTTAGGTTTGCCTATACCTACACCTCGAAAATTTTTCCACAATACAGCAGACCTATGGATGTCCTCAGTTAGTAAGTGGGCATATCTGAGTTTTGCATTTCTCACAGATTGACTGACTCGATTGCGTAGTTGCTTGTAGGTGGAATAGTTATCAGAGGTCGAGTGCCGTTTGTATGTCCTATGTCCTGCGTCTCTGACATTCACTGGGTGATTGAGGTGATCTTTAAACCATGGACCAGGTTTTCTCCTTACTCTCACTGTTTTTAGGGAGCATGTTTATCATCCAATTTATTGATGATCTCAGTGACATGAGACACATCGTTATTTATGTCGGAACTATTTCCAGACATTGCCTGCCAAGAGATATCCTAGGTAACAGTTATAATCTCAGATATATTTATGCGCTTAAAAGCCCTAAAGGCAGCCACTTGCAGTTTGGTTTTCGGGCACTGCAGCGAGTAGGTCATGAATATTATATCATGGGCGGACAGGTCAGGTGCCGAGATCTGGTCCGTGTGAATAACTCTGTTCGGAATTTTAGTAGCGAAAATGTCTATAAACATGTGAGTGTCTACTGTATGGTGAGTAGGTCCGAGCGAAATAAATGTAAGATTTGAACAGGAAAGAATGTGCGTCAATTTTGACGCTGAAGGACTGTTGTTTAGTAAATTTATGTTCACATCTCCAGCTATTACTACGTGTTCGTACAGGCATTCTGGATTTGAGAGTGCAGATTCAAAACTATAGAGCTCTCCAACTTTACGGGAATTATATAAAACACGGACGAGACATTTTCTGTTTAAAGTTTCAATTTCAATGAACATGTATTCAGGCTGCTTGTCTTCGTTCTGAGACGTGAGCACAATCTTGGGGAACAAGTTTGCTCTTATACATGCTGCTACATCCCCCCCAGTCTCTGGCATCTGTCATGTCACAGAAAGACGTAACCATCAAGATTTACAGAGCCAGAAGGGATACACGGCTTCAGCCACGTCTCTGATAGGAGTATAACGTGGAACTTGTGATCCTGGAATATGCAGCGGAACTCAATTATGTGGGCTGGTAAAGTCTGAACATTAGTATGGGCGATCTGCAGTGTAGCACCGTCCTGACTTTTTCATGCTATAAGCTGGCAGACGGAAGGAACTGGGGCGTCAGAGCCATTCATGGCCAAGCGCTTTGCTGAATGCAGGAGGACGGGATGGGGACGCAGCGGGTGGAAGCCGTGACAATGGCAACAGGGCCGGGGGGGGGGGGGGGGGAGGGGTGAGATTCAAGGACGGGCACCTGGACGCTGAGATAGTGTGGCAGTACTGAGTGCCTGAATCTTACAGAGATCTACAAGACATGGAGACACAGTGAGCTGTTTAAGTACAAGAAAATGAGTAATGAAAGAAAATAACATTGTAAAAGGAAACAACCACAGAAAATGAATGCGAAGTAGAGTAATAATGTAAAAGGAGGATGGAGAAAACAGTATATCTGGGATTGAGTTGCTAATGAATAAAGTAGTATATTTACGGTAACTTGATCGTTAGAATCAGAGACCTATGAGAGTAGTGAAGTAAGGGTGAAATAGTGACAATACTGGACTTTGAAAATTAAAACAACTAAAAGAAAAATTATAACTAGCACTAAAATTATAGCAGGAAACTGTTATAAGGAAAGTACAATGAGATAACTTAGTTCTTCACAAAACAGAGGTACAAAAATAAAACAAATGAGCTATGGGCAGCAGAGTTTACAAGTTCCTAGCTGCTAAAGCACATGCTTCAGAGTTCATTTGCATTGCAAACTGTCTTTTTCCCATTTGTGGTCTTCACCATTATTCTGCCGTCGTTTGCCCATACATTTTGCAGTCCAAAACTCGAGATCGCGTTGTTCAGAATCTTAAGTCTTTCAGAGGTGAGATCCTCACGTATAGTTAGTCATGACTTTGTGAGTTTCTTCTTCGCTCTGAAGATTTCGGACTTTTTTTCTTTATGGCACGAACCTCACAGTGACAGGTCTAGGTTTCGTGGATCCTGTCATCATATAATGAACGTGTTTCTTTTATTTTGCTGTGTGTCGAACCTGAGAGCATGCGGCCCCTTTAGCATCGGGATGACTATTACGTTCCTCTTGCCAAACATAATGCGCTTAATGGTTCAAGGGAACAAGGGAATGACAATCGACTACATCTTCGGCGAAGGGGAGAAAGTGGAGCTTGACTACTGGCTGTATTTGGAAAACGCTGACGATGCTCTTGAACGCACACCGAGGTACCGTACACTCTTTGAACATAACTTACTCGGTGTTTTCCTAAAATCCCGCTAGCTAGGGAGTGCGAGGCTCAGTGTAACGTACCGCGCAGCATCACAATGACCTAAAATACAAGCAGTGAGAAAGGAAAGCAATTGGCTGATTTCAGGAACGCTGTAGTTATTGAAGCATTGGCAATCCCTCATGAGTCTGTTGTAGATATTTAAGATGGCATTGTTGGAAGCAGAAAACGCCAGAGGCAGTGGACAAGAAAACTCCAGCTGCAGGGTTTCTTGGAGAAAGAGTCTTTTAGCTGAGGTAGTGCAAGCAATATACAAAGATATTTTCGTTTATGCTTTGAACGACATTTTTATTGCTACATTTTGTTTTATAGCAATTTCATTTGTACATATCTACTAATTATACTCATGTAAATAAAAATAAATAAATAAATAAAAAGCAAATTATGGGCCAGTAGAGCCTCTCGCCCTGGGAGAGTTCTTGGGAATAGTTAGGGGCAACACCTGAAGAGGGATAGTCCGTTTACTTTTCGCTATAGTAGAGAAAGTGGCGCTGCCAAGAAGTCTACCAAGGGCCTTGTCAAAGAGGGCGAAGTAGTGGACGGAAGTTCAAGGCATTCTCATGCCCTTGGGGTGGAAAACTTCCGTTAGAAGGCAGAAGAATCACCAGTTATCAGGATGCAGAAAGAAATGTAAACCATTGCATTAAAGACACTTAAAATGTTTTCGCATGACATGTGCCTTGTATTTGAAAAAGTGTCATGATGATCTGTCTATTGGCAAAAGATTCCAGACTATTTCCTCATTCGAACCTACGGAAGGGGACTGCCAAGGGGGCGTGAACAAGAGATAAAGATTGAAAACCAACGGAAGATTAATGTTCTATGAGTCGGAGCGTGGAATTCGGGACTGGCAGGCAAGCTAGAAAATCTGAAAACGGAAATGCTATAGCTCGAGATAAATATAGTGGCGTTCAGTGATGAAATGGAAAGAAATCATGGATTTTTGGTCAGATAAGTGTAGAATTATATCAGTAACAGCAGAAAATGGTATAACGCGCGTAGAATTCGTTATGAACAGGAAGGTAGGATAGAGATTCAGTTACTGTGAACAGTGCTGTTATGCGGTTGTTCTCGTCACAATCGACAACAAACAACGCCGACAGTGATATTGCAGGTATACACGCCAAGTTCGAAATCAGAAGATAAAGAGATATAAAAAATTTGTTAGTTCAGTACGTGAAGGGAGATGGAAAACGAGGGAGTGGGACGCTGTTGTAGGGGGAGGAGCAGAAGAATGGACTGCGTACGCCGGCGGCCTGCTACTGCTGCTTCATTCCTCCTATGAAGTTCGCAGCCTTCTAAACTAGATCGAGCAATATTGACAAGCTGCAGGCAGTCTTATGAACACCAAGTCGATGGCGCTGAATATCGGGCGCGGGCATTCTGCGGACATCCTTCGTAAATGTCATTTCCAAGTATCTCAGTTTAGTAACTTTCGGGAGAGGCTCGATATCCAGCGCCGCGCCGCCGAACTGTTTGTGTTCAGAACACTGTCCGCAGCCTGTCCACATCGCTCGATTCAGTGTAGTACGCTGCGGACTTCACAGGCGGAACGAGGCAACACTAGCAGGTCGACAGCGTATCCCCTGTAGTAGGGTGACAATTGAATGTCGCAAACTCAGATAAACACGATGTGCAACTCATTTAATATCAGTTTTTCAGAACTTTAGGAAGTGTTTTCCTCTTTAATATTTGTTTAACTTGCATCTGTGGACTTGGCGTTTATCGCTCAGTTGTTTCTCCCTCTTGAAAATGCAAACTACTAAATACTGCTGAACTGTTGTTTTCTTGAATAATGAATAGAATACGCCCCAATCGTTTAATTATGGCTAAAATACATTAAGAATTTATTTTTTTGTGTCAATAAATCCGCAAAGTAAGGAGAAAATATCACGATTTAATGAAAGGAATGTATTTCATTGCTGTTCAGCTAAAGAATTTTCTAGAAAAATGTTTATGTATCGAAACTGTAAAGCAAGTAGAAGGCAGCCGGCGTAATTTGTTTTTGTATTATATAAAAGCTGGAGCAGTGAGCTCTCTCATTTGTTTTCTATGTCTGTTTCACAAATGTAACTGTCGCTCTGTAACGTTTGGCATATCATTACGCTAATTTAATTTCCAGAGGCCTGTTTTAATTAAGACTGTACATTCCTTTTTCATTAATTCCACATTTTAAATTATTATGCTACATTTTAGAGCTTTTCCTGCCTGCAGCGAAGGAGAGTAGCCGACGAATTGTTTGGTGGCCACAGCCGAACGCTACTAGTGTTCAAACAGCGATTACTTTATAAAACTTTTATTTCAGCGTCCCTAAGCTATCTTTTACCGGTGTTTTCTGTCAGTATCCGGGCAATGTAATTACACAAACTGCGTAATTTTTAGATCGGTTTCTGGTCTCTGAACAATGCCGTCGGTCAACGTTCTCGTCGGTGTGGTGGGAATCTGATGGTGGTTGGCGGAATATATAATTTCATTATCCACAAGTAAAAACTTTCTATGCACCATTTTATCATTTTAGAAGCTTGCCACGAGCAAAAGGGATAAATATAATATCACACTATTTTTTTAATAAAAGTAATATTATATTGGCGCAGCAAACATGGGGCTCCAACAAACAATTGTATGATGTTAATTGATGCTTGTTTGTTCTGTCTTTCATGAATCGACTGTATTGTTGGAGACAAGAAAAAACTGATGACGGCTACATGAAACATAAATTAAATTAATTAATGTAATGCGATCAGAAAACGCAGATTAACTTTCTATGGGCACATACAGAGAATGGACAACAACCGACTTACAAAGAAAATTTTTGATGTACGAGGGTCGGTCAAAAAGTAATGCCCCCCATTTTTTTTCTACTTAAAGAAATTAAGTTAAGTGAAAAATTTGAATTTGGCGCCATTCCTCAAACCTTCTTCTGCAATCCACTGCAGTAGTAACTTTCTGTGTCAACAGGTGGCAGCACAGCAGAAGTTTGTAAGATGGCCGACATCGATGTTCGTTTGAGACAGCGTTGTGTGATTGAATTCTTGAATGCAGAAGGTGAAACGCCCATACGCATTCATGAAAGACTGAAGAAGGTGTATGGTGTTGTGACAGTGGATGTCAGCACTGTTAGACGATGGGTTCGTCGTTGTAAGGAAGCTGAAGGGCAAACACCGTTGACTGACGAAAAGCGGAGCGGCAGGCCGGTGAGTGCAGTGACTCCACACAACATTCAGCAAGTTGATGACATCATTCGTGGTGACCGTCGGGTGACTGCAGATGAAGTGTGTCGCATTATTTCTCTTAGTAAAGGCAGTGTGATCACGATTATTAAACAATTGGGGTACTCAAAAGTTTGTGCACGGTGGGTTCCAAGAATGTTAACCGATCAGAATAAAGAGGCAAGGAAAACAATAGCCTCCCAACACTTGCAGCGCTTCCGTTTGGAGGGAGATGAGTTTCTGAAAAAAATTGTGACCTGGGACGAAACATGGGTGCATTTTTTTGAACCCGAATCAAAGAGGCAGTCAATGGAGTGGCGTCACACAAGCTCGCCGAGGAAGAAAAAATTCAAAACTGTGCGATCGGCAGGGAAAGTTATGGCAACAGTTTTCTGGGATACAGAGGGTGTGATTCTGGTTGATTTTTTGGAGCAGGGATGCACAATAAATTCTGTTCAATACGTCACAACCCTCAAAAAACTTAAAGCACGTCTTCAGCGAGTTCGCCCAACAAAATCAATGGCAGATGTTCTTCTTTTGCATGACAATGCAAGACCACACACCAGTCGTCACACCTCTGACGAGATTGTCAAAATTGGATGGGAAGTTTTGCCTCATCCCCCATACAGCCCTGACCTGGCACCATCAGACTTCCATCTGTTCGGGCCACTAAAAGAAGCTCATCGTGGGATTCATTTTGAAGATGAGGAGGCCGTCAAAACATCCGTGCGTCAATGGCTTAGGAAGCAGAGCTGTGATTTTTACCGTGCTGGGATACATGCCCTTGTTCAAAGATGGACCAAAACTGTAGAGATGGGCGGAGATTACATTGAAAAATGACAAAATGATCCTCAATGTTGTGGTTTTCAACCTATGTAATTGCATTTAAATTTCCTGACAATTAAACGTAGAAAAAAAATAGGAGGCATTACTTTTTGACTGACCCTCGTAGTAAACAGCTCAAGCAAGAAAACAAATTTGTATCATGAAATAGACGAAGACTTAAGGCAGATAGGGATCAACAGGCAAATGATAGGAGACAGGAAATACTTCAGAAACAAAGTTAGGAGTGCAAAATTTATTGTAAAGGAGAGAAAGAAGACAGGAACATTATGGACAGAGCAAAGGAAACAGGAGCACAGCCAAAGGATGAAGAGATTTTGGGAAGAGAAGAGGAAGAGAGGAAAGAAGTGAAAATTGTGTCATCATGTGATTTTCGAGTTCAAACACTGTCCATAAGGGCAACAATGAAATGAATGAATGAATGAATTAATGTAATGGAATTAAAGCAGACTCCAAGCAGCAACACGGAAAAAATAGGTATGGTTATCAACATGTTACCAGTTGCCTCTGCTTTTGTAGTCTGCAACACGTAGCTCATTTAATTCATGGTCAATTTTGGATTCTATGCATTTTGCATAGTTTGTAATTGCAGTAGGCATTGTTGCTAAGCGCTATATTAAGATGGCTACTTTTACGTTGCGCACAAGCGATATGAAAACGTGTGATAATGGATTGTTTTAGTTTGAACCACTCATATTGTCATTTTAGTAATACAGCAATTAGTTTCTGGTTAATTTGCGCTAACTATTCAATGTGTTGCCAAGAGATTTTATTTCGAAGTATATTTTCAATTTGTGTTATGATAAAAATAGGTAAACCTGAAAACATGGTTGGCCGGCCGGAGTGGCCGTGCGGTTCTGGGCGCTACAGTCTGGAGCCGAGCGACCGCTACGGTCGCAGGTTCGAATCCTGCCTTGGGCATGGACGTGTGTGATGTCCTTAGGTTAGTCAGGTTTAATTAGTTCTAAGTTCTAGGCGACTGATGATCTCAGAAGTTAAGCCGCATAGTGCTCAGAGCCATTTGAACGATTTTTTTGAAAACATGGATTCCGCAAATGATACTGTTTCTGAAAATAGCGTCGATGGCGGTAACAATAGTACCGATCCGACGGTGGGAGAATCCGATGCTCAACATGTGGAGGCAGAAGCTATTACGCCGGCACAAGCAACTGAAAGTGTCAAGCAATTCCTCCTCCCGTCTTAGATCGCTTTTCTCCGTTATTCAATAAAATTGCTAAGATGATTAATGCTCGCGATAAGCAACTGATAAAGACAGTTAATGAGCGCGATGAAGCGCTTGCTTCATGCAAAAATACTACGTTAAATGAACGCGATGAAGCGCTTGCTTCAGGCATGAACAACACCTTTTCTGAAATCTCTAGGGAGGTCAATACAACTCTTGCTAAGAGAGATGTAGCGCGAGATCTCAAATCACTCAGGTAAATGAGGAGTTAGTAAAAAAATTAAACACTGGTTTAGGAACAATAGCATCTGAGATTACCAGTCTAAAAGAGGCTTGTAAGAATTTACCAGAAGCTGTTTCCAAACTATCAAAAGATGAGGAAGCAATACAATCAGCACAGAAGACGATGGAAGATACGATGCGCGAATTAACACAACGTGTCGATAGCCTGTCCGTAGGAACAGCCTGTCACCTTAGTATGTGCGAGTAATGAGTGGATGCGCAAATATCTATTAGACACATGACGTATGTAGATTTTGGACAGTTGGAAATGTGGGTATCACGGGAAGCGTGCAAGGGATAAGTCCCTGCAGTCGCGCTATTTATCTGTGTTCTCGGTGGCTCAGATGGATAGAGCGTCTGCCATGTAAGCAGGAGATCTCGGTTCAAAAAAAATGGTTCAAATGGCTCTGAGCACTATGGGACTTAACTGCTTAGGTCATCAGTCCCATAGAACTTAGAACTACTTAAACCTAACTAACCTAAGGACAGCACACACATCCATGCCCGAGGCAGGATTCGAACCTGCGACCGTAGCAGTCGCGCGGTTCCGGACTGCGCGCGTAGAACCGCTAGACCACCGCGGCCGGCGGAGATCTCGGGTTCGAGTCCGAGTCGGGGCACACTTTTTCAGCTATCCCCATCAAGGTATGTCAGTATCGTCCTAACCGCCGTCTCCTTCACGTCTGCTGTGCAGCGAGCTACCTTAATTTAAGTATTAACTGTATTTTTCTTACTTGTCACTTATTCTTGCGTGTGTCTTTGTTTTTAGGAAGCTTTAATTGTCGAGTGCTATTAATTGTGTTCCATAGATTTCGTGTTTGTTTTGAATACAGTCAGAGAGAGTCCCTTTAGTCAACCATAGTGCCAGTAGTGCTAGTGTTTGTTTTCAATACAGTCCAGAGACAGGTAGTGCTATTTTCATTGTTTTCTACAAGAAGTGTCTAGCAACCACAGTTTAGTCAACTATCAGCCGCCTTTAGTGAATTATCAGTCTAGTTAAAAGTTGATTAACTCTCTACAGTAAATTGATTTCTTAGGATGGATAGGATGTGTGACTGCTGTATACGGACGCAGTAGCAGCTGGCCACTGTTCGTGAACAGCTAACGTGTTGATGGCCGCGGTCAGCCGTCTTCAGACTGCTGCCTCGGAGTGTAGCGGCAGTGGGGAGTCTGGTGCGTCGCATGGTACACCCCAGGTGTTACATGCTTCACCCACTGACCCTGCTGTCGAGACATCTTCGCGGTTACCGGGCGCGGTTGGGCCACCCTCTCCCCAAGGGGAGTGGCGGGTTCAGCGGCGTTCGCGGCGCACGAGGAGGAGGGTCAATGTGGAGGCTGGCCGTGTGGCATCGCCCGCTCTGCCTGTGAGTGGACATGTGGCTGCTCCTACAGCAAGGTCCGAGCAGGCACACGGGGGGAGGGGTTTATTAGTTATTGGGAGCTCCAACGTTAGGCGGGTGATGGAGCCCCTTAGGGAAATAGCGGAAAGGTCGGGGAAGAAGGCAAGTGTTCACTCTGTCTGCTTGCCGGGGGGTCTCATCCGAGATGTGGAGGAGGCCCTACCGGCGGCGATAGAGAGCACTGGGTGCACACGACTGCAAATTGTTGCTCATGTCGGCACCAATGACTCCTGCCGTCTGGGTTCAGAGGTCATCCTCAGTTCGTACAGGCGGTTGGCGGAATTGGTGAAGGCGGAAAGCCTCGCTCGCGGGGTGGAATCAGAGCTAACTATATGTAGTATCGTTCCCAGAACCGATCGCGGTCCTCTGGTTTGGAGCCGAGTGGAAGGCTTAAACCAGAGGCTCAGACGATTCTGCGGAGATCTGGGGTGCAAATTTCTCGACCTACGCTATCGGGTGGAGAAATGTAGGGTCCCCCTGAATAGGTCAAGCGTGCACTACACGCCTGAAGCGGCTACAAGGGTAGCGGAGTACGTGTAGAGTGCACATGGGGGTTTTTTAGGTTAGAGAATTCCCTCCCTAGGCCCGACAAGACGCCTCCTGAGACGCGGCAAGGTAGGAGTAGGCAAAATGCAACAGGGAATAACAATATTAATGTGCTAATAGTAAACTGCAGGAGCGTCTATAGAAAGGTCCCAGAACTGCTATCATTAATAAACGGTCACAACGCCCATATACTCGTAGTACTAGGCACAGAAAGTTGGCTGAAACCAGACGTAAACAGTAATGAAATCCTAAACTCAGACTGGAATGTATACCGCAGAGACAGGCTGGACAGTGAAAGGGGAGACGTGTTTATAGCGATAAGAAGTGCAATAGTATCGAAGGAAATTGACGGAGATCCGAAATATGAAATGATTTGGGTGAAGGTCACGGTTGAAGCAGGCTCAGACATGGTAACTGGATGTCTCTATTGGCCCCCTGGCTCAGCAGCTGTTGTGGCAGAGCTCCTGAAGGAAAATTTGGAAAATATTTCGAGTAGATTTCCCCACCATGTTAAAGTTCTGGGTGTAGATTTTAATTTGCCGGATATAGACTGGGAGACTGAAACGTTCATAACGGGTGGCAGGGACTAAGAATCCAGTGAAATTTTTTTAAGTGCTTTATCTGAAAACTAACTTGAGCAGTTAAACAGAGAACCGACTCGTGGCGATAACATATTAGACCTTTTGGTGACAAACAGACCCAAACTATTTGAAACAGTTAACGCAGAACAGGCAATCAGCGATCATAAAGCGGTTACGGCATCGATAAGTTCAGCCGTAAATAGGAATACTAAAAAAGGTAGGAAGATTTTTCTGTTTAGCAAAAGTGACAAAAAGCAGATTTCAGAGTACCTGACGGCTCAACACAGAAGTTTTGTCTCAAGTAAAGATAGTGTTGAGGATCAGTGGACAAAGTTAGAAACCATCGTACAATATACGTTAGATGAGTATGTGCCAAGCAAGATCGTAAGAGATGGAGAAGAGCCACCGTGGTACAACAACCGAGTTAGAAAACTGCTGCGGAAGCAAAGGGAACTTCGCAGCAAACATAAACATAGCCTAAGCCTTGCAGACAACCAAAAATTACGCGAAGCGAAATGTAGTGTGAGGAGGGCTATGCGAGAGGCGTTCAATGAATTCGAAAGTAAAGTTCTATGTACTGACTTGGCAGAAAATCCTAAGAAATTTTGGTCTTATGTCAAAGCGGTAGGTGTATCAAAACAAAATGTTCACTCTGTGACCAAAATGATACTGAAACAGAGGATGACAGACTAAAAGCCGAAATACTAAATGTCTTTTTCCAAAGCTGTTTCACAGAGGAAGGCTGCACTGTAGTTCCTTCTCTAGATTGTCGCACAGATGACAAAATGGTAGATATCGAAATAGACGACAGAGGGATAGAGAAACAATTAAAATCGCTCGAAAGAGGAAAGGCCAGTGGACCTGATACCAGTTCGATTTTACACAGAGTACGCGAAGGAACTTGCCCCCCTTCTTGCAGCGGTGTACCGTAGGTCTCTAGAAGAGCGTAGCGTTCCAAAGGATTGGAAAAGGGCACAGGTCATCCCCGTTTTCAAGAAGGGACGTCGAACAAATGTGCAGAACTATAGACCTATATCTCTAACGTCGATCAGTTGTAGAATTTTGGAACACGTATTATGTTCGAGTATAATGACTTTTCTGGAGACTAGAAATCTACTCTGTAGGAATCAGCATTGGTTTCGAAAAAGACGGTCGTGTGAAACCCAGCTCGCGCTATTCGTCCACGAGACTCAGAGGGCCATAGATACGGGTTCACAGGTAGATGCCGTGTTTCTTGACTTCCGCAAGGCGTTCGATGCAGTTCCCCACAGTCGTTTAATGAACAAAGTAAGAGCATATGGACTATCAGACCAATTGTGTGATTGGATTGAAGAGTTCCTAGATAACAGAACGCAGCATGTCATTCTCAAGGGAGGGGAGAGAAGTCTTCCGAAGTAAGAGTGATTTCAGGTGTGCCGCAGGGGAGTGTCATAGGACCGTTGCTATTCACAACATACATAAATGACCTGGTGGATGACATCGGAAGTTCACTGAGGCTTTTTGCAGATGATGCTGTGGTGTATCGAGAGGTTGCAACAATGGAAAATTGTACTGAAATGCAGGAGGATCTGCAGCGAATTGACGCATGGTGCAGGGAATGGCAATTGAATCTCAATGTAGACACGTGTAATGTGCTGCGAATACATAGAAACATATATCCCTTATCATTTAGCTACAAAATAGCAGGTCAGCAACTGGAAGCAGTTAATTCCATAAATTATCTGGGAGTAGGTATTAAGAGTGATTTAAAATGGAATGAACATGTAAAGTTGATCGTCGGTAAAGCAGATGCCAGACTGAGATTCATTGGAAGAATCCTAAGGAAATGCAATCCGAAAACAAAGGAAGTAGGTTACAGTACGCATGTTCGCCCACTGCTTGAATACTGCTCAGCAGTGTGGGATCCGTACCAGATAGGGTTTATAGAAGAGACAGAGGAGATCCAACGGAGAGCAGCGCGCTTCGTTGCAGGATGATTTAGTAATCTCGAAAGCGTTACGGAGATGATAGATAAACTTCAGTGGAAGACTCTGCAGGAGAGACGCTCAGTAGCTCGGTACGGGCTTTTGTTAAAGTTTCGAGAACATACCTTCACCGAAGAGTCAAGCAGTGTATTGCTCCCTCCTACGTATATCTCGCGAAGAGACCATGAGGATAAAATCAGAGAGATTAGAGCCCGCACAGAAGCATAGTGACAATCCTTCTTTCCACGAACAATACGAGACTGGAATAGAAAGGAGAACCGGTAGAGGTACTCAGGGTACCCTCCGCCACACACCACCAGGTGGCTTGCGGAGTATGGATGTAGATGTAGAACACCTGTCGGCATTTGAGGGTTTCAATTAATTATAATTTATTATAGAAGAAGAAGTGTTAAAAACCATGCTAAATACCGAATTCGCCAAGTGGCTTGAGCAGAAACACAAAATACTCACCGATAAAATAAATTCAGAGTGGAAAGGCGCAATACGACGCACTGGGAGCGAAGCGATGGCCGAACTCGGCAGTGCAAAACAAACACTCCGCTCTGAAAAAGACCACATATAGCACATGATACATCACGACCTTCCACAGTGGCGAGACGAAGTTTCGTCACAGTTAAGAGAAGTGTGACGTGCGGTGGAAACAATACCACAGCCGTCACGAGAAGCACCGACTATCGATACGCAAATGCAGGACGCTTACATACTCGTATTTCGAACCGCATCAGCCTGTAATCCCCGCTGTACATCAACCGCGTGATGAGATGGAGGCAGGTGCCACCTTAACAGAAATCTTTCAGGAAGAAAGCCTGTTAAAATACAGACAATTTGTAGGTCTTTACCCCAGACAAAAAACAAGTCAATCCCGTAGTTTCCATACCTTCTTTCCGCACCGTATTGCACAGGTTATGGAATGAGAGGCAGAGAATACAATTCGTTGCCTCACGTATATAACGAGACGGTGTTTTATGGGCTACTGAGGGCGCAGAGAACTGTAAACATTATGAACAATTTGAAAAGGCTCTCCTGGCTAAGTACTGGTCAGTGGGCATACAAGAACTTCTTAGAAAACTGGTCTTCCGCCCGGAAATTTTCAACCCAAAGCAGTGTGGACTTAGGAAGTATTTCGAAAAATACATTAATTTAACGAGATACTGGGACAAGCCGGTCGCGCACAAAGCTGTATTGCGCATCTTAAAGGCAAAGTTGCCTCTCCACATAAGGGAAAAGTTAATAACAGACCCGGATTTTGACCTTGAACACTGTTTTTCAGTGCCTGATACCATGGACCTAATACAAGAAGATGCGAAAGCAGCACTGGCAACAATGGCTCGCAGTCCGCGAAAAAGAGCGGACACGGCCACAGTAACACCGTATCGGCGGGTCGCGAAGTAACGGCGGCACGTCGCATTCCGTACACGCACACCAGAACGGCAACAATGGTGGTCCACTAAGCGTACAGGCATTCTTTCAGTGGCAGGTACCATGCCGGTTATCAAAATAACTGAAACCGGAACCGACAAAATAACAATATGAATCAACACCACAATAATCAGTGGTCGCAAAATAATCGAGAGCAGCGTACGCCGGTAAACAAAAATAGGAATATCTACGATCAGGACGTCCGGATAGTCGAGGGAGTTTTAGCGCCACCGACGGCCAGTCGCGGGACGGAATGGAGGCCATAGTTTGAATGAACAGATAAACATGCTCCGCTATAACGAGACTGACATCTGTCAAGAGTTATTTAATGAGGTAGACAATAATATTGAAGGTCCCTCGGGGTACGTATAAGCCGCTGTTCAAGCAGTTGTGGGAGGTATTCCCACGACATTGATTTCAGATACCGGTGCAAGCGTAATCGTAATAGGAGCAAATTTTTTTTAAGAAAATAGATTCCGATTTTGCCAGTTCAAAATTGCGTGGTACCTGGTGCTATTGGTGCCAGCGGCCAGACTGGTACGTTGCAGGCACGGATAGGTGTAGAATTCGAGAACGGAGCGGATCAATGCACGTTTCTCGCCGTGGAAAATTTAACCGTGTTCTGTCTCGTAGGCATGGAATTCATGCGGGAACGGGACGAAATGATCGACCTCCCACATGGGAAATGCCATATGAGGTTAGGAGGTGAGGAGTTTGTTTTGAACCTGATAAAATAATGGTTCAAATGGCTCTAAGCACTATGGGACTTAACATCTGAGGTCATCAGTCCCCTACACTTAGAACTACTTAAACCTAACTAACCTAAGGACATCACACACATCAATGCCCCAGGCAGGATTCGAACCTGCGACCGTAGCAGCAGCGCGGTTCCGGACTGAAGCCCCTAGAACCGCTCTGCCACAGCGGGCGGCGAATCTGATAGAGAAAAAAGCGAAACACAGCAGACGGTGCCAAGGAATATAAGTTAAAATTATCAGGAATAAGGTGCTGTGGGTGAAACATCATTCACAGTGTACGAAGCTTACGCCTGAACTAAAGAAAGGTGGTCAAAATGAAATAGATACTTCGCTCATACGATGCAAATCCGATGAAGCGGAAACCTTATCGGACGAACAGAAAATTGAATTATGTATGTTACTAGAGACATACTTAGAGGTATTTTTATTAAAGACTATCGTGATTAAGGATTATATTTATCGAATGGAAGTCCTACCGTATAAAACTTACTGCCAAGCAACCTATTCAGTCCCGTGGTGCAAAAGGGAGGCTGTCAAACAGGAGCTCCAGAATACGATGCAGTGGCGTGTTACAGAGCCTTCCCTTTCGCTATACAGCAGCCCATTATTAGCTGTGGGCGAGGCAGGCGGAGAGAAGCACCTTGTTTTGTCAACAAAATAATTGTTCCCGTAAGAACCAGACCAGAAGTTTTATTATCACTAATAGGATCTGAAGAAATATCTTCAGTAAGGATATTAGTACAGATGCCAAAGTATTTTATATTTTATGTACCACTCTGAATGGTGATTTATGCTGAACCTGTCATACTATTGAAATCTATTGCACAAGGAAGAACGTATACTACTGTACTAAAACTAGTGTACCAAAGCTAATGGCCATAAATATTACGAATGATATGTATGTATAGATAGCATTAGAAGGTGATAAAACTGCTGACATTTGTTAGACATTAGAAGCAATAATGAACTTTTAGTTTTAAGTATCTGCTTAATGTAAGTAGTAGTTAGGAAGTTTTTCTGTGTGTTTTCATGACAGTATGTTTATGTTGTCAAAATTGGCTCTATGTAATGACAAAGTATCACTATGACACTAAAACTGTGAAATCTGGAAATGAGGACTGAGTATTTTGTCAGTGAAAAGATTATTTTCTGCATTAGTTATATGAAGTCTAGAAGTTTGACAAGTTTATTATGGAAGATATTTCTGTATTATCATTTAAATTATAGGATAAGGGAAAGTGATAAAAAAAGAGCCAAATGAAAACTAAAGTTATGTTTCCATAATTTGCTGCCTAGTGCAAACGTGAAAAGATGAACTGTTACCAGCAACTAAGTGTATATAGAGCAAGAGACAATAATATTGAGTGTGACTAGTTATCTTGTGGTAAACGTTTTTTTTTTCAAGGTTATTTTCTACGAAATACGTATCTGATGCACTTATACACTGAATACTTCCAAGTAAAGGACAATTAGTTAAACCTGACAGTGAACTATATGCAAACAGAGTGCGTTCTCTTGTCACACTTGTGCTATATGGGATGACACTAAACTGAGCTGATCAATTAGTGAAAGGAGTATGTACAGCTACAGCCCATGTAATAACTATACTCAGATATATAAGTCAAGCAAAAGCCAGTACAAGGTGCTACTGGACTGTATTTTATTTTGTATGTGAATATTTATGTGTATGCTAATCTCTTGCTTATCACCTTCATGTGAGTTGATATGAATTTTATTTTGAATTAGAGAATTGCTATGCAAAGGCGTACTGTCACAATTTCATCAGCATAATCCATTATACGTTAAATGATGTGAGACCATGAGTTATGTGAGTTTATGGGGAGCAGGAGTTTAGATTTTGCCACATGAGATTTCGGAGGATTGTGTTAATTTCGTGATCGCGGTCTGTGTTGTTTGGATTTTGTTTGTGCTTTGATAGTTGCCGATCCGTATCTAGAACGGGATTATTTCATAGGTACATGGTAACAGTACGACAACCTAGGTAATTATACTCAATCTGTAAAATATATAATGAGGGAAGTAAATAATTTTGTAAACACTATACCACGAGCAATGCATTGTATCAAATATGGCTTAACATACCAAAAACACACGAGAGACACATTATTCATGCAAAGTAAGAAACACAAACGTAAAAACTATGTCGGTTAATTTGTACAAGAAGTAAATGCGATCCAGGGAGCGAACAGACTTGTGTGGATAATAAAAAGGGACTCATTTACTTTTGAGTGTTTTTATAAATGAAGATTGCAACGTGAACTGGTGGACAATGGCCGCAATAGGACACACAAACGACTGACTTCAGAAATCCAAAATATATAAGGTAGATAAGTGTTACAAAAAGTGAACAGTTTTTATGTCAAACCCACCGTTGTGAAGTGCACGCCAGCCAACGCAGTGAGAAGTCCTGTGCACATGATGTGTCTTCGGTGTGTACGCGGACGTTGATACATATATCCGCATGCAAAATTGACTTAGTGAAAATTGTCAAGGTTATGGATAAGTAAAAAACCATCATCGTTAATAAACAAACACCGTGTGAAAGCGTGCCTAACTGTTGCCGCCCACAAACTTTGCAGTTATACACTGAGTGAATTTCTTTTTTTTTTATGTAACAATTCTAAGCAGTGACTCTGCAGAGACGTTCTTGAAATGCCTGAGGTGAACACAAAAAGACAAAAACGAGTACTGTTTGTTAAGTCAGCAGTCAAGAACTCGACTCACTCAGTTTGAAAATATGCCATGATCTGTAGACAGTGGTGTGTCATCCGGGAACGCCGCGCGTGTTTCGTAGTTACAGACAAGTGCGTCAAGATTCTTATTAAAAAATAATAATAAAAATCAGTAAAAAAACGGAAAAGAGATAACAAACTCAGAGAGAATTTATGTCTGTACATTTAATAATAAAAGTTTATGAACATTTTCTAAAAGATAAATGTATTTGAACAAACTTTAAAAGCCGGCCGGAGTGGCCGTGCGGTTCTAGGCATTACAGTCTGGAGCCGAGCGACCGCTACGGTCGCAGGTTCGAATCCTGCCTCGGGAATCGATGTGTGTGATGTCCTTAGGTTAGTTAGGTTTAATTAGTTCTAAGTTCTAGGCGACTGATGACCTCAGAAGTTAAGTCGCATAGTGCTCAGAATCATTTTTTGAAACTTTAAAAAACAGGCACACAAAGACAGTAAAGTTTAAAGTGTATGTACCAAACATTTTCTCTAAAAGAACTGTCAAATGGACAGTGTATTTTGTTAATAATTCTGTTGGAATAAGATATTCATTTACTCCTTTGTAGCAGAATGCACAATAATCTTACCACAGTTGAACTCTTGTTTTGTATTCCTAGGGACAAAATAAGGAAAAGTGTTCAAGGGAGCAATGAAATGATTTTTTTTTGAATAATTAATAGAATATACCCCAATCATTTAATTAGGGCTAAAATACATTAAGAATTCATTTTTTATGTATAAATAAATGCGCAAAGTAAAGAGAAAAGGTCACGCTTTAATGAAAGGAATCTATTTTATTGCTGTTCAGCTAAAGAATTTTCTAGAGAAATGTTTATGTATCGAAACTGTAGAGCATGTTGCAGGCAGTCGCCGTAATTGGTTTTTTGATTATATAAAAGCTGTAGCTGTGAGCTCTCTCGTTTGTTTTCGATGGCTGTTTTACAAACATAAGTGTCGCTCTGTACGTTTGGCAAATAATTAAGCTAATTTAATTTCAAAAGCCATGTTTTAACTAAGACTGTTACTTTTCCATTAATTCCACATATAAAATTATTATGCTGCATTTTAGAACTTTTTCAGGCGGCAGTGAAGGAGAGTTGCCGACGAATTGTTTGGTGGCCACAGCCGAACGCCACTAGTGTTCAAACGGCTATTTCTTTATAAAAACTTTTATTTCAGCGTTCCTGAGATATCTTTTGCCGGTTTTTTCTATCAGTATCCTGGCAATGTAATTACGCAAACTGCGTAATTTTTTGATCGGTCATTAGCCTATAAACAATGCCTCGGTCAACGTTCTCTTCGGTGTGATGGGAATCTGATGCTGGTTGGCGGAATATATTATTTCATCACTCACAAGTAAAAATTTTCTATGCCCCGTTTTATCATTTTAGAAGCTTGCCACAAACAAATGAGATAAATATAATATTACGCTATTTTTTAAGCTAAAAGTAATATTATAGTGAACAGCTTTCTGTACAACGTTGTTAACATCTTTTACATAATCACTTCAAATCACTACTAATGTACAGCCTATACAAGACAACATGTATACGATTGCACGATACAGATTTGATACTACTAACTAAAAGTTATTAACAACGGTATAATTAAAGACCCATCTTACAGATCTGACCATCAAACACATTATGTCTGATAAATTTTAGGTTCTGACATGTGCTGAATCACAATTATTTCCACATGATAATGGTCACAGGGCCGAAGTTGTAGTAGTGCTTTGTTCAAATGGTTCAAATGGCTATGGGCACTACGGGACTTAACATCTGTGGTCATCAGTCCCCTAGAACTTAGAACTACTTAAACCTAACTAACCTAAGGACATCACACACATCCATGCCCGAGGCAGGATTCGAACCTGTGACCGTAGCGATCACGCGGTTCCAGACTGAAGCGCCGAGAACCGCACGGCCACACCGGCCGGCGTAGTGCTTTGTGAAAATAAATAATTTCACACTAAAAAGGATACCATGACATCAATTACAAAACATGGAAAAGGTTGCAACACAAGCCGTATTTATAGCTGTGAATTCATGCCAAATGCTCACCGTACCTATTTTAAACCCCTTGACAATCTCCTGTTGAATATTCTTTGCTATTTTGTCATCACAGTCTTTGAGAACGACTGAATTGCGTTTGTGCGAAGGGAAAATAGTCATACGTCACGAATCGTAGAGAAACCTTACGGCTTTCCGCCGATAACAGAATTAATCTTAGGAAATTAAACTATTCTCATTCCAAAGCTAAACCTAAATTATTGTTCCGGAACACACGCTGTCGAATGACATACTTATATTCCTATGTTCACCATTATTAATAAACTAGTAGCGCTTGCGAATCCAAACAACAAATCTCCAATAAATTATCTTTTGCTGTTTGGTAAGGTGGAACCCAAACGTGACGGCATTTTTATTTTTACATGTATAAAGTCCGACCTACATACTTAGTTGAGCAAATTCCTCAGTGCGTAGAAAACTTTAAATATTAGCATTGATTTCCCATCTTCTCTTAATACTGCCCTTCAGCTTCACTGACGGAAAATAGAAACACTTACGAGACACGATACTGCAGTGCCTGTACGAAACAACGCATATAGGGTGATTTTTTCCTCCGTGTACAAACTTTAGCGATAGATCACACAGAGGATACGGAACAAAAGAGGTCTAATGAATTTATGTCCGGAAAAGTATGCTTTCCATGCTAGAGATCATTTATTATGTCATACACTGTTACTGTGATTGCGGTCTAATAAGCGCTATACCATGCAACCACAGTTGCAGGATGTGTCGAAGACAGTTTCCATGTGCCTCGACGCACGAGTGTATGCGCCGTAGCAAGTTCTGTCTCACACATTCACATCGGTCAGGTTGCATGTGAACAGTGTCAAAGGCAGCATGAATATGCTGCTCCAGTGTCTCCACATCTGGAATGGACTCTGCATACATGACACTTTTGAAGTGGACCCATAACCAGAAATGGCATGCGTTGAGACCCGGTGTACGAGCAGGCCATGCAAATGGATCCCCTCGTCCGATACATCGACCAGGGAAGACACGACGTTAACGGCGAAGTGCGTTGGAGCACCATTACACAGCAGCCACATAAGCCTTCGAATCACCAATGGCACTTCTCCCAGCTGGGGATGCAAATTCAGCCGCCAGAAACGCCGATAGTTACGGCCTGTTAGGCGACATGGAGAGAAGACTGATCCCAAAATACGATCGACAATTATCCCGGCCCACACATTCCGGCTGCACCGAAGCTGATGATTCGTTGTCATCGTAGCATTGGGGCTCTGCATACTATCCGACAGAAGACTGTTATGAAAGCTGGAAATAACACTCCGTATAAAGACGGCCTCATATGTGAATAGCTTCCATGACACGGATCCCGGAATCGTGGTCGTCTGGTGAAAAAACCAGTGATTAAACTGATCCCCGATGTAGAAAGTCCTCCCCCCATGAACCATGGACCTTGCCGTTGGTGGGGAGGCTTGCGTGCCTCAGCGATACAGATAGCCGTACCGTAGGTGCAACCACAACGGAGGGGTATCTGTTGAGAGGCCAGACAAACGTGTGGTTCCTGAAGAGGGGCAGCAGCCGTTTCAGTAGTTGCAAGGGCAACAGTCTGGATGATTGACTGATCTGGCCTTGTAACAATAACCAAAACGGCCTTGCT
This sequence comes from Schistocerca nitens, assembly GCF_023898315.1. Lineage (NCBI taxonomy): Eukaryota > Metazoa > Arthropoda > Insecta > Orthoptera > Acrididae > Schistocerca > Schistocerca nitens. Next base: position 674,036,965 of record NC_064618.1, read on the forward strand.
GTGCTGGCACTGCGAACGGCTGAAAGCAAGGGGAAACTACGGCCGTAATTTTTCCCGAGGGCATGCAGCTTTACTGTATGATTAAATGATGATGGCGTCCTCTTGGGTAAAATATTCCGGAGGTAAAATAGTCCCCCATTCGGATCTCCGGGCGGGGACTACTCAAGAGGATGTCGTTATCAGGAGAAATAAAACGGCGTTGTACGGATCGGAGCGTGGAATGTCAGATCACTTAATCGGGCAGGTAGGTTTGAAAATTTAAAAAGGGAAATGGATAGCTTAAAGTTAGATATAGTGGGAATTAGTGAAGTCCGGTGGCAGAAGGAACAAGACTTCTGGCCAGGTGACTACAGGGTTATAAACACAAAATCAAATAGGGGTAAATCAGGAGTAGGTTTAATAATGAATAGGAAAATAGGAATGCGCGTAAGCTACTACAAACAGCATAGTGGACGCATTATTGTGGCCAAGATAATACGAAGCCCACACGTACTACAGTAGTACAAGTTTATTTTACAACTAGCTCTGCAGATGACGAAGAAATTGAAGAAATGTATGATGAAATAAAAGAAATTATTCAGATAGTCAAGGGTGACGAAAATTTAAGTCATGGGTGACTGGAATTCGGTAGTAGGAAAAGGGAGAGAAGGAAACGTAGTAGGTGAATATGGATTGTGGCAAAGAAATGAAAGAGGAAGCCGCCTGGTAGAATTTTGCACAGAGCACAACTTAATCATAGCTAACACTTGGTTTAAGAATCATGAAAGAAGGTTGTATACATGGATGAACCCTGGAGATAATAAAGGTATCAGATAGATTATATAATGGTAAGACTGAGATTTAGGAACCAGGTTTTAAATTGTAAGACATTTCCAGGGGCAGATGTGGACTCTGACCACAATCTATTGGTTATGACCTGTAGATTAAAACTTAAGAAACTGCAAAAAGGTGGGCACTTAAGGAGATGGGACCTGGATAAACTGAAGGAACCAGAGGTTGTACAGAGTTTCAGGGAGAGCATAAGGGGACAATTGACAGGAATGGGGGAAAGAAATACAGTAGAAGAAGAATGGATAGCTTTGAGGGATGAAGTAGTGAAGGCAGCAGAGGATCAAGTAGGTAAAAAGACGAGGGCTAGTAGAAATCCTTGGGTAACAGAAGAAATATTGAATTTAATTGATGACAGGAGAAAATATAAAAATGCAGTAAATGAAGCAGGCAAAAAGGAATACAAACGTCTCAAAAATGAGATCGAGAGGAAGTGCAAAATGGCTAAGCAGGGATGGCTAGAGGACAAATGTAAGGGTGTAGAGGCTTATCTCACTAGGGGTAAGATAGATACTGCCTACAGGAAAATTAAAGAGACCTTTGGAGATAAGAGAACCACTTGTATGAACATCAAGGGCTCAGATGGAAACCCAGTTCTAAGCAAAGAAGGGAAAGCAGAAAGTTGGAAGGAGTATATAGAGGGTCTATACAAGGGCGATGTACTTGAGGACAGTATTATGGAAATGTAAGAGGATGTAGATGAAGATGAAATGGGAGATACGATACTGCGCGAAGAGTTTGACAGAGCACTGAAAGACCTGAGTCGAAACAAGGCCCCCGGAGTAGACAACATTCCATTGGAACTACTGACGGCCTTGGGAGAGCCAGTCATGACAAAACTCTATCATCTGGTGAGCAAGATGTATGAAACAGGCGAAATACCCTCAGAATATAATAATTCCAATCCCAAAGAAAGCAGGTGTTGACAGATGTGAAAATTACCGAACAATCAGTTTAATAAGCCACGGCTGCAAAATACTAACACGAATTCTTTACGGACGAATGGAAAAACTAGTAGAAGCCGACCTCGGGGAAGATCAGTTTGGATTTCATAGAAATATTGGAACACGTGAGGCAATACTGACCTTACGACTTATCTTAGAAGAAATAATAAGGAAAGGCAAACCTACGTTTCTAGCATTTGTAGACTTAGATAAAGGTTTTGACAATGTTGACTGGAATACTCTCTTTCAAATTCTAAAGGTAGCAGGGGTAAAAAACAGGGAGCGAAAGGCTATTTACAATTTGTACAGAAACCAGATGGCAGTTATAAGAGTCGAGGGACACGAAAGGGAAGCAGTTGTTGGGAAGGGAGTAAGACAGGGTTGTAGCCTCTCCCCGATGTTATTCAATCTGTATATTGAGCAAGCAGTAAAGGAAACAAAAGAAAAATTCGGAGTAGGTATTAAAATTCATGGAGAAGATGTAAAAACTTTGCGGTTCGCCGATGACATTGTAATTCTGTCCGAGACAGCAAACGACTTGGAAGAGCAGTTGAACGGAATGGACAGTGTCTTGAAAGGAGGATATAAGATGAACATCAACAAAAGCAAAACGAGGATAATGGAATGCAGTCGAATTAAGTCGGGTGATGCTGAGGGAATTAGATTAGGAAATGAGACACTTAAAGTAGTAAAGGAGTTTTGCTATTTGGGGAACAAAGTAACTGATGATGGTAGAAGTAGAGAAGATATAAAATGTAGACTGGCAATGGCAAGGAAAGCGTTAATGAAGAAGAGAAATTTGTTAACATCGAGTATAGATTTAAGTGTCAGGAAGTCATTTCTGAAAGTATTTGTATGGAGTGTAGCCATGTATGGAAGTGAAACATGGACGATAAATAGTTTGGACAAGAAGAGAATAGAAGCTATCGAAATGTGGTGCTACAGAAGAATGTTGAAGATTAGATGGGTAGATCACGTAACTAATGAGGAAGTATTGAATAGGGTTGGGGAGAAGAGAAGTCTGTGGCACAAGTTGACCAGAAGAAGGGATCGGTTGGTAGGACACGTTCTGAGGCATCAAGGGATCACCAATTTAGCATTGGAGGGCAGCGTGGAGGGTAAAAATCGTAGAGGGAGACCAAGAGATGAATACACTAAGCAGATTCAGAAGGATGTAGGTTGCAGTAGGTACTGGGAGATGAAGAAGCTTGCACAGGATAGAGTAGCGTGGAGAGCTGCATCAAAGCAGTCTCAGGACTGAAGACCACAACAACAACATGTAGAAAGTCTGTAGCTATTAAGCCCTGCACACGCTGCTACAGATAACGACAATAAGAATTCTCATGGAAAGTGCTCCAAACAGTCGTGTTGCTTACCCTGTACTAGAGGGCCAACTGCCTAGTACTGACACCGCAGTCGCCTTCCACAATGTTAGTCATATTTTCCTCCAAGTCTGGTGTCCGAACATTTCGGGTACGTCTTTCATAATTTCCGTCTTTCTGAAATGACCCTGTCCCGGTCAAACGTCGAAACACTGTTCCAAATATTGAATGCTGTGGTTGTTGCCGGCGGGCATAGGTGTCCTGATACAACCTTGCTGCCGCCGCCCGTTTCAATTTACCTTATCGTAAGTAAACGCGATGACGGTAATCCCTCGTTTCGAATACGGAACCATTACTTAGAACGCTGTATCAAGTCCGCTACAAGGTGATTCACCAAGAGAAGTGAATCGGACCCAACATTAGCAATTACTACGTCAGGAGAGGGCTCTAGGGCTTAACGTATGGGCAACAGTACCACCCTCTAGGAGGAAATCATACATACTGTAAATGTGGCTGAATAGTACAGCGTGTATTAGACCGCAGTCTCTGTAACAAAGTATGATTGATTAAATGGTCTCCGGCATGGAAAGCTTGTATTTACGAACATAAGTTCATTAGACTTTTGTTGTTTTGTATCCTTTTGACAACAAAGGCACTGCAATATCGTATTTACCCGTCCATACCCGGCAACCACTTTCAGTTATAAAGTCTCTCCCCTTCACAGAAATAACACAATGTGTACGGGTGCAGGTCGTGATGCATGAAAGACGACTTAAGGAAGTTTGGCTCTGGCTGACAAACGTGCGCCGATAGGCAAAGCGGTTGAGACTACGCTCGCGTAAAGCGGGAAACCCGAGCTCGAGTCTTGGTCCGACACAAATTTTCATTGTCGTCATTCCAGAGTACAATGAGGTGACGAAAGTCATGAGATATCTCTTAATATCGTGTCGGACCTCCTTTTGCCTGGTGTGATGCAGCAAATCAACGTGATATGGACTCAACATGTGGTTCAAATGGTTCAAATGGCTCTGAGCACTATGCGACTTAACTTCTGAGGTCATCAGTCCCCTAGAACTTAAAACTACTTAAACCTAACTAACCTAGGGACATCACAAACATCCATGCCCGAGGCAGGATTCGAACCTGCGACCGTAGCGGTCGCACGGTTCCAGACTGTAGCGGCTAGAACCGCTCGGCTACTCCGGCCGGCCGTTGGTGGTACCCTGCAGAAATACTCTCCATGTTGCCTCTACAGCCGTCCATAATTGCGAAAGTGTTGCCGATTCATGATTTTGTGCACTAACTGACCTCTCGATAATGTCCCATAAGCGTGCTATGGGGTTCATGTAGGTAGATATGGGTGATCAAACCATTTGCTTGAACTGTCCAGAATGTTCTTAAAACGGGTAGCGAACAATTGTGGACCGTTAAAATAGGGTATTGTCATCCATAAAAATTCCATCGTTGTATGGGAACACAAAGTCCATGAATGACTGCCAATGGTCACGAACTAGCCGAACGCAACTATCTGCAGTCAATGATCGATCCCGGTGGACCAAAAAATCCAGTCCACCTCATGTACACACAGTCCACACCGTTGTGGAACCACCACCAACTCGTACAGTGCCTTGTTGGAAGCTGAGTCCATGGCATGGGTCTGTGGGTCTGGGCCACACTCGAACCTTACCATCAGCTCATACCAACCGAAACCGGGCGTCATTCAACGTGGCTACAGTATCCCAATCAAGTAATGCCCAACCGATATTGTCACGTGGCCAGGAGAGACGCTGCAGATGATGTTATGCTGTTGGCAAAGGCACTCTCGTCCGTCGTCTGTTGCCATAGCCCATTAACGCCAGCCGGCCAATGTGGCCGAGCGGTTCTAGGCGCTAGAGACCGGAACCGCGCGACCGCTACGGTCGCAGGTTCGAATCCTGCCTCGGGCAAGGACGTGTGTGATGTCCTTAGGTTAGTTAGGTTTGAGTAGTTCTAAGTCTAGGGGACTGATGACCTCAGATGTTAAGTCGCATAGTGCTCAGAGCCATTTGTTTTCTCTGTACCACGTCCCCACCGGCCGCCACCAGCCAGGCACGCCACGTCAGTGTACACTGAACATCCGGCACGATAATCGTATTCTCATTTCTATGTTGGTATTAAGTACTTACACGTCAAACTTGTTGCAAATGCTGTATAACACTTAAGAAGCTAGTGGCCAAGTCACGTAATCTAAAATTAGGAATTAACTAAAGTACTGCTAAATCCGGAATCGAACTCCTCAACTGGAGTATTCTACCTTCTGCACCAACAGGGCGGCAGAGCTGGAGAACAATGAATGAAGATACTTGTCGTACATGTGATTCCAGTGTTGCCAAGTTGCCATTTTCTGCAAAAAATTTGCATGTACGGGACAACATTTTGTTAGCGACATTTTTGTATTGTTAGTGTGTAAATAATAATTGTCTGTAATGTGAGCGTGCAAATTTTGGTCCACCCTGTACATTCAGACCACAATAATCGTGTGTGCTATAGGAAAGAACCACACTGTGTGACTTAGTGAAAGGAAGTGAAGTGGCTGGAGAAATTTTATAAAATAATAACTGTATCACCAAATGAGACACAAATACGATCGATGTGTCAGTTTAAAGAGACTAGTGAGACACATCTACTGAGATACATATTTGGTAATGTCATTTATCGCCGGTGTGGGCGAAATGAGGGCACCATGGTCTAGGGGACAATCCAGCCTTAACAGTCAAGCAGAGCGGACGTGCTTTGTGTTTCCGCCTGCATCGCGAGATGGATCGCTTTTTTTACAGTATCGTCATGCCTTAGGGTGACTTGATCATGGCGAATCAATACAGAAAATCAACACTGTGGTTTGCTCCTCTCAGTGAATTTATCAGGCCAAAAGGCACTCAGTGTCGAGCTTTTTTAAAGGAGGAGACCAAGACGCTGGCTGCCGACATCGTCGGCGTTCACTCTTCGATCTTATGCACTGTAGCCTATATGAAATGTACTAACTACGCTACATGCGACTAGATCCTTCGTGAGATGAAGCAAGGATTCCGCTTGCGTCACACAGACGGATATGTTGACAACATCGAAGTTAACAAAGCCGTACTGGCACTTAAAGTATACACATATTCGAACTACCCTTCGAAATCCTGCCAGCAAACGTCGAGGCGGCGCTCGACCCATAAGCCCCCTCCTGTCACTTAGTGAATTCGATGTGTGCGGAACAGACGTGGCAAAATATCGACGGCAACTACGGATCGTACGCGTGATACTGCGCAAAAGCTAACGCTGGGTCCTGAACCAGCAGCAACATACGTGAACCACTATGTAGCGTCAAACCTCTATCATGTGGTACTGGTCCTCACTCCACCAGCCATGATGCGTCGCAGACTTCAGGCGGTCTTCAGTTATTACATGACATACATTTATAACACGTTACGACACCCTCAGGCTCCGCCTGCACGTCGGAGGGCTCGGAATGGTTAACGTCTGGGCACAGGCCCTCTATATGAGTAATATGTGGAAACCACGGACCAATTGACACTGCTCCCTCACGGATCGTCTACTGCAGGGTCTGACGTTGTTCTCTCACGTGCCCTCGATGTCGGTGGCCGACTTCATGACATAAATCTCCCAAATACTAACATTCATTCTAGAATACAGTTATGTGATGTCGGATGTCTCCGCGACACGTCCGCCGATGGGGTGAGGGCATTCCCACGTAACATGGTAGATGTCAACTGTCCATTGCACGTGAGCGTAGAAAACGATCCACCTCCACTTCCCGTCCACCACCATGCGCGCCACGCAGTGTCAAGTAGCCAACAAACAATATACGACGAGATACCAGCTCCATGCTATCGGGTTAACGGATTCCATCCTTTGCCCTAACTGTCACCACTTGGACCCCGATGAACATCACTCCACGTGCGTGTTATCGTCTGGTATTTGACGACTGACACAGAATATCTCAGCTTACTACCTCAACGTCACGATTGATGTGACTGAACCTTGGACCCTCCTCTGCCACCAGCAAATATCATCCGATTACGTAGTTCAAGGGAATGACGATCGTCTTTGTCTTCGGTGAAGGAGAGAAAGTGGAGCTTGATTACTGAGGGTACCTGAAAAACGCTCACGACGCCCTTAAACGCTCAACGAGGTGCAGCAAGTTCTTCACAAATTATGTACGCAGCGTTTTCGTTAACTCCTACCCCCTCCCCCCCCCTCCCGCCCACCTGTCTCCCCCTCTAGTTGTGGAGTAACAGACTCAGTTTGACGTTCCGCGCAGCATCAAATTGGAGACAGAAAGTCCTGAAGTTTAAGCAGTGAGGAAATAAATAGATTGGCTGTTTAATGGAATGCTGCATTCACTGAGGCGTTAGCGAGGCAGAATGAATCTGTTGTACATGATTTTACATCGCGTTGTTGGAAACAGAAAACGCCAATAGCAATGTACAAGAAAACTCCAGTTCTTGATGCAGAAGTCTTTTAGCTTTTAATTTTCTTTTTTCTTGGCTCATTCGTAACTGCATAGAGACAATACAATGAATTATAGTAATGAATATCACAAATTTCGTACAAACTCTCGGCGCTTGATCATGGCTTTTTTTGTTAAAGTCCCTTTCATGTATTTTTAACCATGTTTCTTGTCTCTGTGTTAAATTACACTTCGTGAAAAGACAGCAATCAAAGACGACGGTGGATCGAGCTGGACGACTTTTTGCTTAAAAGTACGGAACCTTTAGCCATGCCAAGTCACCCAACAATCTTACAATGAATAAAGATACAAAATAAAACATATATAGGTCAGTAATAAAAGTACATTCTGTATAAAAAACACAATTTAAAGTACAACTTACATTGTGCAATTACGGGTGCCATTTGGTTACAACTCGTAAATGTATTAACAAAATAATATAGTATTAATAGCGGTGTGGCAAAATGCGTCCGATCTGCATTAGTTCTAGAAAACAAAAGGTGCCTCTTACTCTAACGATATGACGATCAAAAATCTTCAAATGTTTCCAACGGCTGCATACAATATTTATACAGCCTTGGACTATATCTATGGCTCATATTATTTCTTTATTTCATTACTTGTAATTACGTTTTCAGCTAATGAAGGCTCAGCATGCAATTGTGCCTTTAAACTGCCCCCTGAGTTGCGAGGCGAGAGGACACACCTACAGGCGAGCAACTCACTCCAAAGGACATTGCATACATAAGTCTACTTTTATGTTGGTATATTGCATACATAAGTTTAAAAATACACATACATATCATATATAACACACATATCATAACGTAATACTTATACAAAACAGATTTTCAATGTTTGAATGTGGCGCGTACGCCTATGACAGTTTTATGTTGGTATTGCGCCTACCGCGCATGCGCGGTCGCGTGAAGTGCAGTTCTAGCGCGGCCGTTGCGAAGCGAGTTCATCACACGACACACAGTTTATACTCATTCCGTGTATTCATGTGCACAAGACGACGCAGAGACAACATTTATCATCATGGATTTCACAAATGTGCATTAACATGTAAAACAGGTACAAAGTCCTAAAGATACAACATTCGTTAACATAAAATTACAAATTCTTATTGCTTGAAATGTCTTTCTGTTTCAGACATAACGTCTTTTTACGACGTGTCGTCCTTCACAGTTCCATGAACATACGATAACATTATAAAGGTGAATATTGTTTACGGCAGTTAAATGTACAGTTCACAGTTTTGATACAGGTGCGTTTGCACGATCGCTCGTGGCACAGTTTATGTTTTTTCACTGGTTACACTGTTTATTTAGACTGATGTCACTGTTTTTTGCCCTATGTTGTACATCGCCTGATAGAAGGCTGGTGGATTCCCATTCCACAGCATAAGGTCGAGAAGGCATGGAAACAGGACCTCGGACGGCACGATGCTGGTGTCGACCCTCGTTTAGACCGATAAGAGTGTCCGTCATTTCCGAGAACATTTTCCTCCCTGAGGACCCTTCAAAGTTCCTCCACCCGTCGAGTGGTCTTCATAGTTTCGGAGCATAGCGACCGTAGGTGCAGTAGTGAAGTAGTTCTTGCTATTCACACTTGCAGAGATGCAGATATATAGAGATGCAGCGCACTAAATGTTAATTTTCGATGCACTCAAAAGTGTCGGAGCACTTCATTGTGACAGTTTTTTCACGTACTCAGTTTGTCAGGCGATATACAAATATTCATAAACAAGTAGTTGTGGCGTAGAACTGATGTCCGTTGTCAGGTCTATTCGAAAACAATTCCTAACTCGACTTTACGTTAACAGTTTGTAAACAAATTTCAATCAAAATAGTTCATCATGTCTATATACATACCAACATATCATGAATAGTTTTTCTCAATTATGCGGATTTGCACACCAGTTTCCTCGTAGTTACAAGTTCAGCGATGTGTAGTAAACGTCCACAAATAGTTTCAGGTTATGCAAGTCTCATAAATTTTCCCATATGGGCAAATGTAACAAGTACAGATACTATATACAAGTGAGCATACATCATTTAGCTTTACCTAAATACGGATAAATACATAGAAACATGTCACATATAGGCTCTTACATAGGTACAAATACATCCAAACATATTACATATTGGCTTTACATAAACATAGAAATATATATCTCGTCTCTTAACACAAATATGATTGGTCACATAGAAATATTTTTCATATAGCTATATATAAGTTTACAATATTTACAGTATTCACAATCATTGCAAGTTTAGATCAAATGATGTCACCTGTAACAGAGGAGGATTAGACACGACATCCCACACCAGCAATAAGACCAAGCGCACAACTACAAATTAGAAAATAACAAATGCAATGAACTAACATCAAGCACAAAAAGTACTCGCGACACGAGTGTAAGTGTGCAGTTTAAGCTACTCGTAAGTGTGCGTGTTCAACGGTGAGATGCGTGTCCAATCGGTTTCAAGGTGAAAGTGGAAGGGTGTAGAATGATTAAGTATTCAACTCAATCATACGTTAGTAGTCGAAGACTAAGGTACAGATAGTCAATTTCGTAGGTTGAAAATATATCTTCTTCGCACCTGTATAAAAGTTAGTACAAAATTTGCTTTAAAATTTTAAGTGGCTGCTATAAGTATTCGACGAAGACGAATCTCTTCTTTCTCCTTCTGCTGCTGACAAGAACAGCTGAAATAAAGCTCTTATACTACGCAGCTCCTCTGCAGAAGCACTGTGAGGTAGGTGCATTTAATAGTTGTGTATAACTTAAGCATGATCCATAGGTGTGATTACTGTTGAGAATAATATACTCTAAGATCACGGTGAGCATATAGCCCAATAATTCTGTCTGCCTTAGAATGCTGCAGCAGATACACACCAGGGTGCGGAAGTCTGACAATAACATAAGGACCGTCGTACAGCAGACGCCACTTCGCGCTGTTGAAAAGAAAGTTTTGGTAATGACGTTCTCCAATCGTTGTCTTCTTTGCGATCGAACATGAGCTCATTATTAGTGTACGGAGTTTCATAAACATTGAAGTTGTTGTGTACCTCTTCAAATAAAGACAAATATGTTACCCAACTGGTATGTTTGGTAGAAATGTAGGTTCTCATAAATCTGTTAACCCCACAGAACACACATTTATTGGGATTACACTGGGGACTATACCTTGAGATAGAAAGACTCTTAATGATATGGTCTTTGAGAAATTTACGCCACTTGTACCCAGTATAGTATGCAGCATTGTCGGATAAAATAGCTTTTGGTTTTCCCACGTGAGGAATGTAATCACATGAGAAACAATGAATGATGGCAGTGGCAGTAGCAGATCTTACACCATACAGTTTAACGTGCTTATAGCATACATCGTAAAAGGCAAGAATATATTTCACACCACCACTGCTTGTAGAATGCGGACCACTCATGTAAGAACATACAATTTCTAGAGGTTTACTGGGTAGAATAGGCAAGTTAAGCGGTTTAGATTTTTGACAAATCACACATATTTTGAGTACACTGTGTATCTTACATCCCATATTGCTAAAGTAACAGTAGGTACTAAGCTTTGCTAGGCACTTCTTGGTACTACAATGACCCCGAATAAAATGAGTGTGCCAAATTAGGTTGCGCTCAGATTCCTTAGGAATACAAACGTACCAAGTAGTGGTTTCAGGATGACGGTGATAAAAAAAAAACACATCATTATGTATCAAATAACGTTTGGACAGAGGATGGTAAGGTTGATTTGTGAGTAAAACTCTTACCTTATTCCAGTGAGGATCAGATTTCGGCAACGTTGACATACTTCCACGTAAGTCGATATAACACTGGTGATATCGCTTATCCTGCATAAGAAGTCTTCGGTAATCATTCACATTCTCCAGGTCAGCCGGCCGGAGTGGCCGTGCGGTTCTAGGCGCTACAGTCTGGAGCCGAGCGACCGCTATGGTCGCAGGTTCGAATTCTGCCTCGGGCGTCGATGTGTGTGATGTCCTTAGGTTAGTTAGGTTTAATTAGTTCTAAGTTCTAGGCGACTGATGACTTCAGCAGTTAAGTCGCATAGTGCTCAGAGTCATTTGAACCATTTCTCCAGGTCAGAGTTACACTCATTCAAGCCTTGAGGCAGACGAGACAGAGCGTCGGCAGTGATGTTGCCTTTACTCTGACTATATACAATTTCAAAGGAATAGTTTTGCAAAGATAAACTGGGATGTACAAGTTTATAAGGTAACAGAAATGTGAGAGCTTGGTGGTCAGTATAAATTTTAGTGTGCTTACCATACTAATAGTAATTGAATTTCTTAAAGGCCAACACTATGGACAGTGTTTCAAGTACTGTGGTAGAATAAGTGCGTTCACATTCACTAAGTGTGCGGCTCACAAAACTAATAATTTTCACGTGTTCTTGTCCTCCATTCCTTACAACTTGAAACAAACAACAGCCTAAGCCACAGGATGAGGCGTCACATGTCCTATTTGTGTTGTGTCATTTGATTCATCATAACATCTAACATTCTGGCAATACTGGTTATGTGCAACTGTTCCGCCCCCGCCATGATCTCAGACACCAAAATGGGTTCGGATTAAGATGTACGCACATTACTCGTGGATGGTCTATTTTCTATATTTACGTCACCAGAATAGTCAATAAGATGTCGTTCGTTAGTAGTCGAGTCAACTGTAACGTCACTTTCGTTATTTAACGACATGTCAGCGTCGGATTACGTCTGTGTTTGCCGTCTCTGGTTCTCCATCTTTGCTAATTGTTTTCTGGTCAGTACCATGCCACACGTAATGTATGACACAATAAAAATTTTAACTCGCATGGGTAATCAGAATAAACATAAGAATTAATCTCGCTATGCCAAAATTTCTGAACAAGAAAATAATCGCCGTAAGTAATAGTGGCATTTCGAACATTAATGGCTGCACGCCATATTACGTCGCACAGAACTAAAGTCGGCCATATTGTGAACTGATAAAACTGTATCGTTGCACTGTATGAATAATGAAAATAATTTTGCAAACCGCGATGTAGCTTAAAATCACTGCTACGGAAACGGCAAATTGTGATGGATCTACCAAGCAAGCTACGCTAATACAAAGCCCTTGGGCAAGGTTGCTGATGTAAAGATGCGAAAGATGCGGTGCCTGACCTTGTATCGGCAATTGCAGCGTAATTTCAGATGTCGATATACAATTCGTCTTACTTCAATGTGCTCCGGTCTCTTAACCAGTTTTTATTTTCCGATAAACTGGTAACAAAGGGAAGACGATAAAGTATATAAAACAATGCTTCCGGACACTAAGTAGCAAATTTATTTATTTATTTATTGGCTCATTCGTAACTGGATCGGGACAATACAATGAATTATAGTAAAGAATATCAAAAATTTCATAGAAACTCTCGGCGCTTGAGCATGGCTTTTTTTTTTTTTTTTTTTTGTTAAAGATCCTTTCATGTATTTTTAACCGTGTTTCATTCTCTATGTTAAATCAGAATTCGTGAAATGACGGCACCCAAAGACGACGGTGGATCGAGCTGGATGACATTTTGCTTAAAGGTACGGAACCTTTTGCCATGCCAAGTCGCCCAATAATCCTACAATGACTAAAGATACAAAATAAAACATACATAGGTTAGTAATAACAGTATATTCTGACATAAAAACACAATTTAAAGTACACACATTATGCGATTACGAGTGCCGTTTGGTTGCAACTCGTGAATGTATTAATAAAAAAATGTAATATTAACGGCAGTGTGGCAAAATGCGTCCAATCTGGACAAGACCTAGAAAACAAAAGGTGCCTCTTGTTCTAATGATAAGACGATCAAAAATCTTCAAACGTTTCCAGAGGCAGCATACAATATTTATGCAGTCGTGGACTTTATCTGTGGCTGAAATTATTTCTTTATTTCATTACTTATAATTACGTTTTCTGCTAATAGAAGCTCAGCATGCAAATGTGCCTTTAAAAACTGACGTTGCACAAGTAATGTACAAATGTTATTTTTTATCCTTTGAGTATCACCTTGTTGTAACGTTATGTTTCATAGTATTTTCACGTGCGCACAATAACTAATTATAATTAAGTAAAAGATTAAGAAAAATTACAGGACTGAGGCTCATATCGTCTTGGGAGAATTTTTGGGAACAATTAGGGGCAACGCCTGAAGAGAGAGAGTTAATTCTTTTATGGAAGGGTAAAAGGTGGCGGCATCAAGTAGGGGTATCTTTGACTTTTTTTAAAGATTCAACTTAGATAAGTTGATAGTTAGGCCACAGAAATGTGGAAAATAGTAGTGTCTTTGTCTCGTAACTTCCGTGAGGGGACTGGCAAGGACGAGGTTACCGTGAGAAAAAGACTGAATAACCAACGAAAGGATAACGTGAAACTTCCCCTTAGAAAAATTATACATGACTGTGCTTAAACTGACACACAATATTTTTTAGCGCAACGCAATCTGACTTTCAAAAATCTCTACGAAAGAATGGCCCTGACTAACATTAACCTCTACCTTTCACAAATCACTTACCTCACCAAAATCTTCCTTACTCGAACTACTGCAATACAGCGAGCGCCACTACTGCCAGCTAAATAAAAGATTCAAACTACTGAAGGTACTAACTACTGATAGGCATAGTTAGCAAATGAAAGATTTTGATAGAGAACAAACAATGTATTTACCTTAATAGTCATAATATATATAGCAGTTCATGACATCCAGTCTTACAAATTTCAAAACTCCGCCATCTCTCTCCCCACATCCACCACTGCTGGCGGATCACCTCCAACTGCGGAACGCTATGCGCTGTTCACATCCAGCTGCCCAACACTACAATGGCAGACAACAATGCAAACTAGCCACAGACTGCACACAGCACAGCCAGTGATTTTCATGCAGAGCGCTACGTAACGTTGCCAATAAGAAAACATAAACAGTCTACTTACATAGCCCCCATGCTCCCCACAAAAAATTTTACAAATTGTTTTGGGCAGTGGCCAATAATGATTTGAAAAAATTTTTCATAATTACAATAACAATGATATCAAATGCACACACTTATTGATACAATGTTGGTCAAAAGCTAAAATTTTCTCACAGTCCATAAAGACAGTCCTGATCATTTATCACAGTAAAATTGCAGTTTTTTTCTCAAAGTCCGAGCAGTAAAAGACAATGCACACAGAAGTAGTGGATTTCAATGCAGTCTTGAAGAAGTAGTGTTGTCCTTCCAACAGAAAGACAGTGCTGACTCTTGACATGCAGACAGGGAATGGTCCACAACAGAGCAAACCCACAGCAGAGTCAGTCGAAGTTTTGAAGAATATTGGTAGGTAGGTCATCACAGAGTAGACCCACTGTAGTCCTGGTAGAGATTACGGTATTGGTGGGCCATCAAAGATGCAGACCCACTATAGTCCTTGTAGAGATAATGGTGTTGGTGAGTCATCAAAGGTGTAGACCTACTGTAGTCCTTGTAGAGACGGCCAGCAACCATCTGTTGCGTCTGTGCAGGTGCACAATCACCATCGAAGAGTCTTGTGGACAATATAGCAAGTCCATGAACCGCCACTTGTGCACTCACAAAAATTTTTTTTGAAATGTCCTTAGAACCAGCAGTGCTGTTATCCAGTCCCTTGCTGAATTATTAACACACGTGAAAACATTATCAATCCCTGCTTCTCACATATTGTCCATATACTATGACCAACAAAAACGTGTGCAGTGAAATGTAACTTACAAGTTACTTAATTTGATGAACTGGTGTCAATTACAATTTTATAACATAAGAGTCCAATAACAAAGGTACAAAATACATCATTAAAGAACATAACAATACAGATGACATTTGTAGTAATATGGGCTTTACAAAAGAATAGAAATAACATTTACATCAGTGTTACAGGAATTCTGACATAAGTACATAAATAAAAAGTCGGAATAACTTTTGAAACATCAACTTCACACATGAGCAACAAAACAGAACAGATAAATAGTGTCAAAACATTTTTACAAAGAAAATAACATAGTATTAGAAAAATTCTATAACATAACTCTCATCAGCTAAACACATAAAGACGGGAAAAACACAAATAAACAAGGGTACACAAACACATAGCAGAATAACACAAGAGGAAAATGCAGGGTTTGTTTTCAGTGTAACATTTGGTACTGCAGTCCAATGCAAAACTTCATTCCATAGATCTTTCGTCTTATTTCAACATTTGTTTCCACCAAAAAAATCCTATCCAAGCATGTTTTCTGTATTTTTATGTTCACATATTTCTTACCTCATTATTTATTTTCCATTATATTACCTCGTCATTTATTGCCAAGAAAATCCTACCTAAACCTGTTGTCCCTAAACCCTACTTTTTTGGTTCATATCCTCTTTCAAAATACTTTTTTGGCCAAACCATTTTCTTATAGCTTCTCAATGCATTACTTCCACTTTATCACAACTTGTTCTCTTATATGGCGTACCCCATCTTAAGCTAACTTAAATCTACTGAGCTCAGATGCTAAACTAAGGGACGAGGCAATGCAGCAGCACAAAACAATTAACACAAACAGCAATGATAAAAAAATACAAAAGGCAAAGCAAGCAGCATGAATTAGCAAAGCAAATGCAATATTACAACTAATATAAGGAAATGCGCAGCAAACAAGAAAAATAAATTCGTAGTAAAACTGGCTTAACAGAGTAATACAAACTGAAATTTAGTAGCACTATGCTTGGCAAACAGCAGCAGCAAATGCAATAGCTTATATCTAAACATGACAAAGCTCAAGCAGAAAAAAAATATTACACTAAAGCCAACAATGCAGACAAGGGAAATGTATATTTACATCGTAATGTCTATGTAATTAAATTGGTGCACCACAAAAAATTCTACAAAAAATTACCAAGTACTTGAAAAGAAAATTATATATGCAGTTACTGTTATTAGTCCCTACTTGCCGGCCGAAGTGGCCGTGCGGTTAAAGGCACTGCAGTCTGGAACCGCAAGACCGCTACGGTCGCAGGCTTGAATCCTGCCTCGGGCATGGATGTTTGTAATGTCCTTAGGTTAGTTAGGTTTAACTAGTTCTAAGTTCTAGGGGACTAATAACCTCAGCAGTTGAGTCCCATAGTGCTCAGAGCCATTTGAACCATTTGAAGTCCCTACTTATTGTTCTTTCCATTCCAAGAGCTCCTTTTTCGAAGAATGTGGATCATAAAATAATTATTTAATAGATCTGTTGACAGAAAGTGTTGACATTAGCAAATGCATTTAATTTTATTTTATAAAACAAATGCTGCAACACAGCTGGAAACCAGATATCAAATGAAATAAGCAACTATGTACAAAGTAAAGCATAAAATAATCATTCAGTAGTCATGAGGCATTTCATAAGTTAGTAGAAATTCTCTCAATTCTCGTAGATAGACACTTGTCCTAATCAGGTGGGCAGATGTAAGAATGTTTCCAAGTTATGAGCGTGTCGTATTTGCGATGCTTTCTACAAAGGAACGTCAATAGCGAGGATAATGGCCCTTTTTTTTCTCTCCACCTAATGGCTTTCTTTTGTCACACGACTACCTCTCAGCTGGGCGCCCAAAACGCATTACGTCAAGGTCACTTACCTTTCTTACTGAAATATTTACGACAGCAGTTTCCGCTACAGTGGCAGTCTCATATAAAAAATTTCACAGGTCAACAATTTGCGTTACAAATCTGTAGAAACAAAATCCCATTGATATAACAGTGTCCAAAAAATTTTCGTCGGCATTGTAATACATTCACGCATTTACATACATTTCATAACTCTTAAAGTATGATTCTTGGTTTCCAACCACCTTTTTCACAAACCAGAGTCCCTAACCACTACTCATTATTCCTTACCTTATTCGTCGACACTTCTTCAATATTTCATCATAATAAATACATAGCATAATCAGATTCCTGATATAGCATCATCTCATTGATAATAAACATACCTCAACAACATAATACACATCGTCGTCGTAATAATAACATCATAAAACCTCAGTTAAATCTCAAAAACGTCGTAGCTTTCTGCAGTAATTTAAAAACCTAAAAAAAAATTCTCTGCTCATTTCAATAGTGTCATCTACCTCAAACGTACTTTAAAAATCATGATCCCATACCAAATACATCATTCAAAGCTCTCACATAGTATCAAAATGGTTCAAGAGTTTACCATGTCGACGTCTGTAGGCTGGTCTGATGTGGGATCCGCGAGATCCACTTCCATCTGTTTGTCGCAGGATGGATGTAGCTGGGCATGCTGCAGGAACGCCCGGCTGGCTGCGTACAGGTCTTACGATTCTGTAAAAGTCTAGGAGTGCGCGATTTGATTGTTATGGTACTTTGCAATTCCATGTCAACATTTAATTTAAACATAATGTTGCCGAGTCTCTTATTTCTATGCCTGACACCTTCCATGTCGTTTTCCATACTTGTATATTGAATGAATTCCGGATCATTAAGTTTAAAAATTGTTTTTTGGACTGTTGTTGAAGCTCGGCGGCTGGATGCACTAATGGCTTTGATATCGATATTAATGTTCGGTATGGTCGTTAGTGCATTTTCTCCATTGGGGACTGTACACCCTGTGGAGTGTCTCTGTGCAGAAGGAGAAAGATCAGTAAGGCTTTCCCTTTATTGTGCAGTTGAACTAGAGTCTGTTGGTCTCATGATGAAACAGTGCATTCCTGAAGTGTGAAATGCCGTTGGTTCCACTAAACCGTTTAAATTCCTCAGAAGAAACCTGTATGCCTCTGTCAATGACTATAGATTTTGCAAACCTTGAATAGAGAAGACCTTAGCCTGAAAAGTGTTTTTTGAAGATATAGACATCTAAAAGGAAATTTGGAGAAAGCCCCGATGAGGACGAGTCAGTAGCTTTCGAGTAATGGTTCCGCAAAAACAGTATGCATATGTGACAGAGGTTCTGATGCTTTTAACCACTGAAAATATTATCGAGGCGGAGCTGACATGTACTTTTGACATAAGCAGCATTCAGCCAACATAATTTCGATGTTTTCGTCAACACTTTCCCGGTAGCAATACCTTCTGGCATAGTGTTTGCTACGTGCTGTTGATATTTCATCTGTAGTACCATAGACGGAAGCACTCGTGTCTTGACTGATTCAAATACCAGAATGACCCCTTTGTGCATTATAAGTGCATGCCTCGTATTGTAGTTAGATTTAGTCCATGGTTGATTAAATAACTTCTTATCATTTGCCACTCCATTTCAGAGTCCTATTTTATCTAAGACAACTCAGGATCTTTAAACACAAGGCTGGTAATTAAATTAGAGTTTACTGCAAAATGTTCCACGGTGCCTTGACTGCTTATATCTATTGAAAAAGAATATTTGCTAGACAGTCAAACTTTTTGTCTTGTCCTGTTGGTCTGTTGATAACTGGGAATGCACATCTGTGTTCACATGTTGAGCCGCAAACGTGGATATAAATTCAAAGTCGCAATTCGACAGAAGTAGCGCCAGAGCTGCAAAGGTCGCGCTGGCTATTCCATCGAAAGACAGGAAGAAATGCTTTATGAGCTGTGAGATGGACAAATTTATGTCCATAAATGAAATCATGAAATTTCTTGATCTCAAACATAATCGCGAGACACTGCTTCTCGAAGTGAATCTAATTTCTTTGTGGATCTCCCGAGTATTTGAAGCGAACGCAACTGGTCGTTCAGAACCATCATGGCGATATAACAGAACAGCACGTATGCCATAGTCTGAAGTATCCGCAGCATCTGTGAGCACCTTTGTCGGGATCATTTGTCGCAAGACATTTGGCATCAAGCAAACACTGTCTTAATTTGTTAAATGCGCGTTGATATTCACTGTTCCACTTCCATTTGGTACCTTATCGGGCCGGCCGGTGTGGCCGTGCGGTTCTAGGCGCTTAAGTCTGGAACCGCGTGACCGCTACGGTCGCAGGTTCGAATCCTGCCTCGGGCATGGATGTGTGTGATGTCCTTAGGTTAGTTAGGTTTAAGTAGTTCTAAGTTCTAGGGGACTGATGACCACAGATATTAAGTCCCATAGTGCTCAGAACCATTTGAACCATTTTTGGTACCTTATCGAAACAGTTTGGCCAGTGGTTCACTGATGGAACGTGTATGATGAAGAAACTACTTATGATAATTTAGTTGTCCCAATAAGGACCCTAACTACTTCACATCCGTGCGAGCAGGAAGGTTTTTAATAGAGTCAGTCTTAGTAGCACCTTGTGTGGTGATGTGCATCAGCCAGTTACATAGTTAAGGTAGTTCACAGATCCTGAGCTTTCCAAATTAATTGTTCTAAATATCGGTGGAACAAACTGGGTGCACTGGCCACTCGGAAAGGTAACCGTTTATAACAGCAGAGACCAAGTGGAATATGTATCACCATCGAGTCTCTGTATATCTTCATCCAAAGGGATTTGAAAACGAGTCCGTCTGACATCTAGCTTGGCAAAGTACACATCATCAGCTAATTTCGACATCATTTCTTCCGGCTTGGGAATAAGACATGAATAAACAATAGATTGAGTACCAAACAATGCTTTAATCTCCGCAGTTGTGACGTCAGGCTGTCAGTTTCTGTATAGCTACGATGGATATTGTCCGCTGGCTACTTTTTATGGCTTTGATAATCTCATTCTGTTCAAGACGATCTAGTTCCTGATTTACTTTATCTTTTAAAGCCAAAGGAATATTGCATGCTTTGCTAAATCCTGGCTCCACATTCGGCTTCAGCGTAACATTGGCCTTGTAACCTTTGATATTGCTAAGAACCTTCAACATCGCAGTGCGTCAGCAATCGTTGGTTAATATATTAAAAAACTAAAAACCCACCTCAATTACGAAAAAACCACCTAGTGTTAAGTGTTAACGCCGAAACCTGGGTTAACACTTAATACTAGGTGCTTTTTTTGCAATCGAGGCGGGTTTTCAGTTTCTTAATATATTTGATATAGCTTGTTGTCTGGGAAAAATATCATTGTATCCTTGGAACAGCGGAGTTAACTTTCTATTCGGCACGCCAGTTTGAATTTGATTCTCTCCCTTGTAAACAATCAAGCCCTAACCCGCTGAAGAGGTCCTGACTTAATATATTTGTCAGTTTATTTGAATTTACAACTACGAATGTAGACCGCTTCGTAAATTGTTCGTACGACATATCTACTGAAAATGTCGTTTTATTGGAATCTCCTTATTCGTTTAACTGAACAGCGAATTCTGAAAATCTGTTACCTTTTGCACTCTTAAGTTTCGGTACGGCTGCAGGTTAGCAGTTGAAACCGATGAACCTGTGTCAGTCCGAAAATTGATCGATACTTTGATAATTCGAAGAGGTACGTTAACGACTTGTTATTGCCAGCAAAGATGAAATTGATGTGAAAGTTTCTGCACAAGTTGGCACATTTTTGTTATTAACAGCACTTTTTCTATACTAAATCATTTCTATAAAACAGACTCGATCGCATGTGTATTGTATATTTCATTTAATGAACGGTTTCGCTCATTTATAACAGCATCATCAGGCCATATTTTACTCTGTAAACAACAGTTTTCTTCAAAGAGTAAAAAATGGTTGATGGCCTTATAAGAGACCGAAACAGGTCAACAGACGAAATGTTCAACGCACATGCGATCAAGAATGTTTCACTGAAATAATTTTAACGTACTTTTACTGATCGCTGTTTTTCCTTAGGACAATGTTTCAAAAAATTCTTAACAGTACCTGACTTTTTACTATTAACCATTGTCATATGGTGAATAGTCTCTCTTTATGTCACTGGTGTTTCATTTAGCGCACCTCAGCCCTGTGTTTGGTCTTTTTGCAATAATTACAACCTGCGTTATGATACAACAGTCGCATCTCCTGTGATTTACACCATGCCATGAACAAGATTGTAATTCAGAAATTCTAGTCTTGTTGATAGACTTTTTAGTGTTCCGTGTGCGCCCTGTTATTTTCCAGGTGAGGCCTTGGTGGCTGTTGACATGTAATGAATACGCCAGCGTCCTTGCATTATACTGCTTTAGCAGATACATGCGTTTGTTCGTGTGGCCAGGTGAGTGGCAAATAATATTGTAAAGACGAGGGTTTAGACTATGCTGATCCTTTTCAATTTATGTGAGGGAAGTGCATGATAAGTAAGTCACGGATTAGTGAGCCTGCTGCATGAGGGGACTATTGGTAGGGCTTAGGTAAAGATGGGTCTGTGTTAGGAGGGACTCTCCCAGTTCACTCCTTGCCAGTTTTCCTCTAAAGGAAGGTACCTGTAGTCGCCAGTAGGCGCACTGAAACCAGATTCAGAATTTACTATTTATTTCCACAAAAATATAAGTAGCGTCTTGACTCTTCGTTATCATCATCTGTCAATGCCCGCTGGAGAATCGCACCGTTTAGTAGCCTTCAGCCTGCTCAAGGCAGTTGACACCACTAACTTCGTTCTATATGGCTGCTACAATGGCAGTTCGCCACGTGTGGTGGGTCAAGAACCGACTGTACCGCGATGCTGCAGCATTGACTGATGGCAGCGCGAGTTTTGAACTTACACACACCGACCTGGGAGGTGCTCTGTCCCTTTTCCCCTCCCGCTCACAGCCCTTCTTTGTCATTCTTCGTTCCATGATGGCGGTTGCCGTGTACCTGTGAAGTTCGACGAGACCGGACTGCCATCCAGGTAGGCCCTGTTCAGTCTGCCGGAATGTCAGGAACGCTGGTGTCCTGATTCTGCAGGAAAGGAAAGACCTCCAGGTCCTCCCATCTCCAACAGGGACAGACTGTGGTGCTGAACTCTGTGACTGGTGATTATGGCGAGGTAGCCATCTCTCCCAGTAGCGGCTGTTCTTTTCCATAGCGTGCAGGAAATCTACAACAGACTTGTGCCAGACGTCACTTCGCTACAGTCAGCTGACCAACTGCATTACGAGCTAAACTGCTGGGAGAAGTGGCTAATGTTTACCGGGCAGTCTTTCGTCAGACTGCCAAGCGCTTGGTATTACGAAGGTATCAGTGATTTTCCTTCTGCCGTGCTTGGTTAACGAGTTCGATATAGTATCGAACATGTTTGCAAAAGCTCTTAGTACCATTCCTTGCATTCGCCTTAGCCTTTCTTTCGCCACATAACGAGGGTGACATGAGACTGTTTGGCTGTTCTGACCCACTACATTCTGCTGAAGTCTGCTGCCTGGCTCGCCAAAAACGGCGATGTTGAGTTTTGCCCTACCAAGGTGACGAAATGTCTTCATTGAGGCCGCCGCGTGTCGACATTGCCGTAATGTAGCGAGACAGTTTCGCGCTGGGACCTTGGCCATTTTACCCATTTACTTCTCTATACCGGTTGTCGTGTAATACTTCATATCGTACATTGATCATTTTCAAAACAAAATTTACATTCCCAATTCAGAACCTGCAAATGATAATTTTTTGTATATAGCTTTGATTTGACATCTTGAAATATCGAAAAAAAATTATGTCTGACAGCAGCAAATTGAACTTATGAATGGAAATAGGCCCCACTTCGCAAATATTTCTTCAATGTCAATAGAAGAGCCAGTCACAGGTTAACAGATTGGTGAGGACCTGTATATGCCAATAAAAATAGTTTAAATGCCGTGTTACCTGATGTCTGATGCGCCAGACTACAGCCATTTGTTGCAGGAGTCAACATTAGTATCAAATGCACAAACGGTGGCAGAAGCGTCTTGAAGAGCAGTGGTTGTGTTTGACTGTTGGTCTTGGCTCGCCTTGACACGTCACCATGAGCTCCTACTCATGGGACAGTTGTAATACATTGAGCATGCTTTGAAGGATGGGTTCCAGTTGGGTAAATTTTTGAAAATAAGCTCAGAACATTTTCCGAAATAAACAAATATCTTCATGGGAGGGAAACTGTTTAAAATCATAGAATCTAACGGCCTTAGAATAAAGCCATGCAATGTTGTCACAGAAATAAATGAAAATACCTAAGCACTCAAAGGCAAATGAAAATAAAAATTTCGTCCTGTACACTTTCTCTTTCTCTTTTTCTCCAGCATAGCTTCGTTAAGGAAAGGTGATAAGAATACTCTGCATTTGCAGTTACTAAACGCGTTATCAGATTGCAGCTTATTAACTGAAGATACAGCGTGAACAGTAGTAGTGAGGAGATGGGGCTCTGAGAGCAATCATGATATCAATTTGACAGGCAAATTAATTAAATTTATCATTTAATTAGCTCCCACCCTCCACCCACGTGCACATGATGTCATGTGTTTTCGCCAGCTGGCACATGGGTCCCCATCTCATCCCCCTCCCCACACCTAACCCTCCACCTCCCCTACCTACCCTGCTAGCGGAATTTCGAATTTAGGCGGGAATTTCGAATTTTGGCGGGAATTTCAAATTTTGGCGGAAATTTCGAATGGTGATGGAAATTTATTTGTGCCAGGGCTGTAGTGACGTCCCACCCCACTCCCCACCCTCGAACTGGCGGAAATTAGAAATGGTGGTGCGCTTTCTGGGATACACCCCCGAACAAACGGAAACTGTCCAGATGCAGCAGAGAAAGGTTAGGTTAGTGTACTTTATTTATTTTGGTTGGGGAAATGAAATAAACATCGGTGCTAATTACATAATTAATCATAAAGATCAGTCCCAGATATGCATGGCGCTACACAAGGAGCGACTAAAATCGTAATACAGCTCAAAAATTGATGATGCCATACAACAGGTCTGCTGGGAAAAAATTATACAATAGCACTAGAAACTAGTGGCAGATGTACTCAACTCCACCCTCCTCCTACAAGCTGGTGAGAAAAGGGCTGCAGTGGAACGCACTATATTAATTTGTGACGGAAATTGTGTTCAAGTGACGAGATGCTGGTGTGGAATTTAATCAGTTTATTACCTGTAACCATACAGCGGAGAACTGTATCTGTCGGTGTTTGATGTTAGAGTTCGCTACAGACGCCTCCCCTGGCATTGCTCATCAATCATTCTGCAGCCCAGGTAATCGAAGCCAACACGCCACAACTGATACAAAATGCTTCACTGTCCTAATTGCGCATCGAAATTGCCGTGAAAAGAATAAACAGCACTCGTAATCAATTAGTCACAATGCAGCACGTGTAAGGGGCACAATGGCAAATCGTTGTCCCAAAAGATTCTTCAATTTTGTCACTGCGAGACTTGGTGTCAAGGTGAAGCTGCCTTTTCTCCTACACAGGAACGACAGTGTGACAGCAAGGAGACTGCCAGAGAAAAATCGTCAAGTAAGCACTGAAAATAATTTCGAGGAAATATAAAACCTCTGGTTGTACCACATAAAGTGGAATTAGCTTTGTTCAAATAGATGTTATAATGAAAGTGCTTCCTGGAATACTGCGACAGGTAAGTGCAAACGACTACTACCTATTGGATTTGGACGTAACGCAAGTCTTTGCCGGAATTTTTAATACACTGGAGATGTGCGACTGCTTAATATTGAACCACGACTTCTGCACGGAAGGAGATCGCGAGGGAGACAGCAATGTGATTGTGTACAGCAATTAGACAGTTGGAATAGATTGTCTAATGTGGTTAAGCATCAACTGTGGAGTTAAGATACGTAACAAATTAATATGTCATATCACAAGTCCTGGAGTTTACAGAGATTTCGGTAACAACTTTACAGATTTTATAAAGTGTCCTGAGATGCGACTACGAGAAACTTTTAGGTCTTTCTTGGCTAAGCAGCATGGCATTACCAGGCTGAATGCTACAATATGCAACTACAGAATGGATCGTGTATTTGACCTCGTACAAGAGTGTTCGTGTATCACACGCCAAAAAACAGTATTGACAGTGTGCCCAATTTTACTCTGCGCAAACTGCGTCCATGAGCTGTCAAATAACAGAATACTTACGAAAGAGCTGTTGTGTTGTGTTTAATGATGTCCTGCAGTTTTTGTACGGGGTAATAAGAGTACCCAGAAATTGACAGGTGTACAAGTGTCTTCCAAATATTCAATACGGAGAAAAGCTCATCAGCTATGATCTGTCTGCATACAGTTTTAGTTATCTACCTGTAAACTATGTGGAGATTTTTAACTCTGACTGCAACAAATCATTATACAGAAGTGTTATGATGGAGTTAGAGAAAATTGTTTTTTCTCAGTCTAGAACATTGTTCTCCACAGAACCGTCCAATGTAGACATTGCAGAATCAGGACTGGCTGACCTGGACAGTGTAATACCACAAGTCCTAAGGAAAAGAGCCAATGTGTCTAATGGACTTAAACCATTCCCCGTTAAAGAAATTACAACTCCACGAACAGTTAATGTACAATGAGCATGGAAAAGGAAAATTGATATGGAGGAGATCGAAGTAAAGAAAAGAAAACAGGAGTACGTGGAGAAGACGTGAAGGAAGAATATAAACTGAAAATGAAAAAGGAAGAGGCTGTTGTGGATGAGCAGACCAGGTTTACACATGGCTTTAACCACACTCTATGGAGAAATCTGTCTACGATTAGTGCATTCAAGATAATAACATTTACTGTAAAGAGTAGTGGTAAGTGGCCATATGTTGCAGTATTTGCCGAAAATGGAGGACTGGAGCACGTTTATTATGTTAAAGGATACACGAAAAATCTGTTTTTCAGACTTCATTCCTCCTTGGATCTGCTTAAAAAGGATGGTTACATCATATCGAAATGTGGTAGGCTTCATATCATACACTCACCGACAAAATAACCATTTGCAGAGCTTAAAACAAACGGAATAACAACCTTCAAAAGTTGTAAACTTAAAGTTCTTCACCTAAATTCCACAACAATGTGCAGCAGAAGATCTTGCAGCCTTCGCCCAGGAGGATGTGGAATGTTATAACAACAGTGTTATGTAGGAAATAAGAGGAAAAATTAAAATTCTCAAAGCACTCTTCTAGAAGAACTGCCAGAAGGAACAGAACTAATTGTTGAAAGGGTAATAGAAGTGTTTACAGGAAAAAAATTAGATACATTTTTGAATTCGAGAATACACCTTCTCTGTATTTGCCAAATTACTGGCTGGAAAAAGAAGTAGGTGATTCATATGTGTATTTCAGTTATAAGTTAAAAATAGCATTGGGCATTATTGAAACTGCACCGAAGAAAAATAAGAAAAGAGTTGTCTTCTGTATGTAAATGTGTATGCCAAAGGTAATAAAGATTTTGTACTAGAATATTTGGTTGTCTAATTCGCTAACGCACCAAAATTCCTAAGATATGTCCTGTATACAACGATTCATGTGCACGTATTTTGAATGTGGAAAGTGGGTAGTATGGTGACCTTGAAAAGTAGTTGAAAGTATAGTAATCCCCTTTCCTTACTTACATGAGGGAGAAAAAGATTCAGGGACAAACAGATAGAGAGACTTTATGAAATCAGCCAATGTTTGCTGGTAAGTAATTGCATGTGGCTGCAACATTAGTGGCATCTGCTATCTTTGGATAAACACCCTTTGTTCATTCTGGAAGAGACAGACAGCCTGGCACGTCTGATGAGAGTTGCATCCCTCGAAATACACGTTGTGGTTCGTCCGGGCATAGCAGTGAGAGAAAACAAATCTATTTTTCGTGGTAGGTGCCCTCAGCTGTGTGCCTAGGGAATGGTGATTCACATCACAATCATCTGCCGACTTCTCTTTGATCGCTGGTCGGTTGCTACCCATTTGCAATCCAATGCGGTGTGCCGAATACAATAACCAGATTACTGATTAGATAATATGGCTAGAGAGTAAACCGAAGGAAACAAAAGTAATGAGGAGAAAAATGCTTCATGTATGTGGTGTTAGAGATTTATGCTGAAAATGAACTAAACTGATTATATAATAAATGAAATAGTTCCTATAAATTGGTGAGAGAAGGAATCTGTAGAAAATTAACTAGAAAAACGAGATGAAAGACTGGGTATGTTTTAAGACAGCGGCAATTAGCTTCCATTCTAGAAGCACACATAACGGGAAGAAATTGTAACCTACTTGGCTTCGACATATTAACGATTGTGAATTGAAAAACAAAGCAAATACTCAATCTGAAAATTTTATAATTTACACGTAAGAGAACAACAAATTGCCCTAGTAACCCATGAGACAGAACATTTAGAAATGTAAAACTGTTGAAGTTATAAAATGTAGTACACAAAGTAGACATGTTACCTAATTTCCTTGTAGCATACCTAATTGTGAGACACTATATGCCTAACTTTGTGATAATGATTAATTCCATGATAATTTTCTTTTGCATCGTTAAAATTCACTTAACGTACTTTTCATTCATGTTCAGCGTCGGTATCACTATCGCTGACGTCTGCACAAATATTGCACATAAATACCTTATCAGCAGGTGACTCGAGGGACTGACAATTTTCAAGGAACCATCGCACACAGACACCACTGAATCCAAGCACTTCTATTCTTTGCACAGCTATATATCTCTTTAGAAGTGGCGCAAATGTCATCATTTATTTCGGTTTTCGCCTTCCGTTCTCACTGTCCTAAATGGTTGGTGAATTATTCGGTTAACGTTCAGATCAAACCCTATTTCCTGCATTTGTATTAAGAAATTAACTAAGGTAACTTCCAGTTCATTCGTAAAGGCAAACACTATAACCATTTTTCCAAAGGTCACATTGTGTTTGTCACCATCTCTGCGGCTACGTAGTCTTTTGAAGCACTCTAAGGAATTCATAAACGCTTAGCAGCTATGGATCTCGACAACTTTTCCTCCAATACGTTCTGAAGTGTTCCCCAAAGGCCATCAGTTCTCTTGCACACGTAACCCATTTTTGGCTGCTGTTTCTTCTTCTTCTTCTTCATCTCCATATATTTGCTTGGAGGTGGAGCCATTGTTTCTGAAGTGGACAAGAACTTAAGAGTTGATGCTGTTTTTCTAATCGAATGACTGTGTAACAAGGCATTTAAATCCAACAATGATGACTAAGTTTATAAGTATGTTCCATTGGTAATACAACTGCATATAACTGTCTAAGCAATTACATGAACAACTTACCATAATGAAGCTCTATTACAGGACCACCGTAGCAACTGACGTATTTCTTCGTCACAACTAACAATAAACTACATGTTCCGCACACAGCGTTCATTCCTGCCCAGAATGTCTTTCCTGTGTGAAGACACACCTGCCATTTGATGAGGGCGGTCGTAACTGTGTGTAGAAGGCCAAACTTACTTCAGGACAAAGAACTTATCAGCATCATAAAATGAAGTATGTCATGGAGTAATGTTGGTTTGCCCCATAGAACAAATGAGAACTTCGATGATGAGCACTACTCTGACAATCTGATGAAGAGATTGGCACAGAAGAAAAATCATGGCGGGCCGCATCAAGCTATTCAGAAGACCGATGACGGATAAAAAGTGTCTTAATCAGTTTATGTCAATGACAGCGTGCGTGGACTACACCGAGGTCAAAGGTAGGTGAACTACTGTCTCCCTAATCCGAGGCACTATTTGCAGAGCGTCCCACTCCGCCAGATAACACGAGGCTGCAATTTACACCGTGTCACCTGATGGGTTCGATAAGCGACGTGAGGACAGCGAGGCTATAGGGCTCTGGTGGGCGCGTTCGCTATTAACACGGTAATCACTGCCTGCTGCCGTAACTCAACACGCGCGCCCGCCCAGCACGTGCCCCACGACCGTGTTAATTTACACGGCCACAGGCTGGCCGCTGCGAAGCGCACAATACGTTTGTCCACATCTCTCCATCAGCAGCAGGGCGCAGTGCAAACGTGCAGAAGTGCTGTGTCGCAAACCCTGAGGGTTTTCGATTAAATGTGCATGTACTCTCTGGCAGCAACTGCGTATTGTCCCATAAACAAAATTAAATTGTAAATGCCTACTTAATATATTCCAGTAACTGTACCATAATGGTTATTGTGTCGTAAGACGGCTTTAGGGCAGGTAAAGGCAACAGAGGAGCCGCTCTGACGTCTTGCTTGATAATGCAAGTAAGAAAAATCGAGACGCGTTCCTAGTGTTTGTCGACCCAGAAAAAGCATTCGACATTATAAAATCCTGCGAAGGGCGCTCTGTAAGTAACGCAAAACCTTTTTTCTGAAAGGAGGATGGTTTTATTCACGTTCCCAATACACCATATTATTCACCAATCTTTGGCTATAAAACCGTATTTTTCACCACAATCTCCATTCAATGCGATGTACTGACTTGGCAGAAAATCGTAAGAAATTTTGGTCTCATGTCAAAGCTGTAGGTGGATCAAAACAAAATGTCCAGACACTCTGTGACCAAAATGGTACTGAAATAGAGGATGACAGACTAAAGGCCGAAATACTATTTCGATATCGAAATAGATGACAGAGGGATAGAAAAACAAATAAAATCGCTCAAAAGAGGAAAGGCCACTGGACCTGATGGGATACCAGTTCGATTTTACACAGAGTACGCGAAGGAACTTGCCCTTTTTCTTGGAGCGGTGTACCATAGGTCTCTAGAAGAGCGTAGCATTCCAAAAGATTGGAAAACGGCACAGGTCATCCCCGTTTTCAAGAAGGGACATCGAACAGATGTGCAGAACTATAGACCTATATCTCTAACGTCGACCGGTTGTAGAATTTTGGAACACGTATTATGGTCGAGTGTAATGACTTTTCTGGAGACTAGAAATCTACTCTGTAGGAATCGTCATGGGTTTCGAAAAAGACGATCGTGTGAAACTCAGCTCGCGCTATTCGTCCACGAGACTCAGAGGGCCATAGACACTGGTTCCTAGGTGGATGCCGTGTTTCTTGACTTTCGCAAGGCGTTTCATACAGTTCCCCACAGGCGTCTAATGAACAAAGTAAGAGCATATGGACTATCGGACCAATTGTGTGGTTGGATAGAAGAGTTCCTCGACAGCAGAATGCAGCATGTCATTCTCAATGGAGAGAAGTCTTCCGAAGTAAGAGTGATTTCAGGTGTGCCGCAGGGGAGTGTCGTAGGACCGTTTCTATTCACAATATATATAAATGACCATGTGAATAACATCGGAAGTTCACTGAGGCTTTTTGCGGATGGTGTTGTAGTATATCGAGAGGTTGTAACAATGGAAAATTGTACTGAAATACAGGAGGATCTGCAACGAATTGACACATGGTGCAGGGAATGTCAATTGAATCTCAATGTAAACAAGTGTAATGTGCTGCGAATACACAAAAAGAAAGATCCTTTATCATTTAGCTACAATATAGCAGGTCAGCAACTGGAAGCAGTTAATTCCATAAATTATCTGGGAGTAGGCATAAGGAGTGATTTAAAATGGAATAACCATATAAAATTAATCGTCGGTAAAGCAGATGCCAGACTGAGATCCATTGGAAGAATCCTAAGGAAATGAAGTCCGAAAACAAAGGAAGTAGGTTACAGTACACTTGTTCGCCCACTGCTTGAATACTGCTCACCGGTGTGAGATCCGAACCGGATAGGGTTGATAGAAGACATAGAGAAGATCCAACGGAGAGCAGCGCGCTTCGTTACAGGATCATTTAGTAATCGCGAAAGCGTTACGGAGATGATAGGTAAACTCCAGTGGAAGACTGCAAGAGAGACGTTCAGTAGCTCAGTACGGGCTTTTGTAGAAGTTTCGAGAACACACCTTCACCGAGGAGTGAAGCAGTATATTGCCCCCTCCTACGTATATCTCGCGTAGAGACCATGATAATAAAATCCGAGAGATTAGAGCCCACACAGAGGCATACCGACAATCTTTTTTTCCACGAACAATACGAGATGGAATAGAAGGGAGAAGCGATAGAGATACTCAAGGTGCCCTCCGTCACACACCGTCAGGTGCCACCTTACTGAGAGGGCCTGTATGGCTGCTTGGTATCACTCTACTGGTCGTCGTCGGACTCAACGTCTTGCTGCATCAATAATCTCATAATTCATGTACTGCTTCCTGCAGAGTGCATCCTTTATTGGGCCAGCAGATGGAAGTCGGAAGACGAGAAATCCAGCAGGCACAGGCATTTGAGTACACCAACTGGTGGTCGAGTGTGTTAGCACTATCAACAGAGACGTCCGGATGAACAGTGATGTGTTTCACTGCGATCCGTCCATCATCTAGATGTTGGAACGTTTCCGCACATTTCAACATTACAGGAGTTACGGCTGTGTGCTGCGGGTCGGCACGAGGGGGGTGGGACAGGTTTGTGCATCGTTGTTGCGATGATGGCAGACGCCTCGCCCAACGACTCACAGTGCTTTTGTTCACCTCCAGGTCTCCGTGGACATTCTGCAAGATATTATGAATATTTGCAATGCTCTGCTGTTCCACCAGAAGACACTCAAGGACGCCTCCGTTTCAATCGCGATTTTGATGGCTATGTAAAGCGCCACCAGCTGTCTGACATTCATGTGGCTATAGGGGCTGAAGCGATATTCGACGATGTCCCACAACAAAGTCCACATTTTTGCGACCTCAACTGGCTGAGAAAATAATGTGTTGCATCACTTACTGAACGCCCCTCGTACATCATCAACAATATAGGTGTATGCGCTGTAACTGTATGTTTCCACATTTTTTACGCTGTTACTGCATTATCGGAAATACGAATTTGATTTTCTGTTACGATGATCTGAAAATGAGTCCCTGTAGAGAACTCGTCATCGAGCGAATAAAAACAGTGAAATTTGCGACTTTTGATGGTTTTTCGTTGAACTGAATAAAGGTGTAAGCTATATGGGAAGGTGGATAACATACGATGTGTTCAAGAAATAAGAGTGAAAAATAGGAATGGAAGCCCAGGAACAAGGTGCTCAGGTTTTGAATGGTTAGAAGACGGGGATGTAGTCTTTTTCCCCTATTGTTCAATCTGTAAATCGAACAAGCCATGACGGAAATAAGAGGAAGTGGCAAGAGTGGAAGTTAAATTCAGGGCGAAAGGATATCAACGATTATAATAGTTAATGACACTGCTGTCCTCCGTGGAAGTGAGGAAGAGTCGTAGAATCTGATGAATCGAAAGAACAATCTAATGGTCACACACTATGGACAGAGAGCGAACCACTGAAGGACAACGGTAATGATGAGTAGCAGAAATGAGATTTTCAGTACAATAATGAAACCTAGGGATCACGAAATAGACGAAGCACAGAAATTCTGCTTCCCTGGAAGCGAAATAACATACGACGGACGTAGTAAGGGTAACATAAAGGCAGACTAGCACAGGTAAAGACACATTTCCTGTCGAAAGCTATGTACTACTATCAAATGAAATGTTTCGTTTTGTATTATAATAGACTCTTTCTAATCCTGCCTTTCCTTGCACATATGGGTGCCAGATTAGCGGAAATGCCAAGTTGTTATCTTAAATTTAGTGTAAACGCGCAGGGATTATGCTTTTTTAATCCTAATACACATTTATTTTCATAGAACACTTAGTGTGTGCGAATTCCTAAGGGGCCAGATTGCTGAGGTCAACGGTCCCTAGACTTACACACTATTTATGCTAACTTATGCTTAGAATAACACACACACCCATGCCCGAGGGAGGAATCGAACCTCCGGCTGGAGGGGCCACACAGTCCGTGACATGGTGCCTCAAACTACATCAGACTAACGAAGTTGTTATAGCTATTGCAAGTGCGTAAAAAAGAACTAATATCAAAGTAATATTAAATAAGCTGGACAATAGTTCACTATATCAGTTGTGGTTGACGAATTGCGAGTGTGATTTAAATTGGAAGTCCATGTACAACCAGTCGCTTTTTGAAATAGGTACGATTTATTGTACCATTCGAACCACTGCAGACTCATTATCAGATGGAGATAGTACAGGAACTTTACATTTGGGGCCAAGTACGGCTAGACGTAACTGCCGTGCTGCTGGCGGAGATAACGAAAATAAATTACCGAAATGTTTATGAAACGAAATGGCTACGCTTTAGGATAGTTACACTGCAGTGCTTTGTGGCATCCATGACAAATTCATTCCGATAAAGTACATTTTACCAACTGACACATACACACACACACACACACACACACACACACACTTTAACTATCACCCTTCGCTACATCGCGATTTTTGAGGTGAGATGCATTAACTTATAGACTAAAATATTTACGAACATAGATAATGGATTCAAGTTATTAACGCACTATGGAAGTGTTTTCATACGTCAGTATAGATATTATATGAATCAATATTTACAGATAACCAAATTGAGTGAGATATTTACTGCATTATTAAAGTGTGAATGAGTTAATATAGTATGTGACGAAGATGAACTACAGTTTTCTACTCAGCACAGAACAGGGAATCAGTTACCGCATCACCGAATACGGCTCTAAATATGAATACAAAGAGAGATAGGCCGATCTGCTTAGCAAGAACGACATTTCAGAGCGATATTGCAGATTACCTGAGCGGTCAACATGTGAATTTCATCTCTAGCATTACAATGTTGAGCATTAAGGGACAAAAATGATGAACTTTATATAAATACATCTGAGATACGCATAAACCGAGCAAAGTTGTCAGGCATGGAAAAGACCAGATGTCGTTCGGCACCCGTATTAGAAAGCTTCTAAGAAAACAAGACAGCTTCACTGAAAATTTATACCCTATCATACAAACAAAAACTGTACGGAAAGCACCGCCAGAAGAGCCATGCGTAAAGCGTTCAACAAATTCGAAAGTAAAATTCTATCTACCAACTCTGCAGAAAATCCTGAGAAGTTTCAGCTTTATTTTAAATCAGTAAACAGAGCGAAGCCAACCGTTCAGATACTCTGTGAACATAATGACATCGAACTGGAGGACGACAGACAAAAGGCCGAGATGCTAAACCTCTTTTCTCAAAACTATTTCACTGAAGAAGATCGTAATGTGGTTACTTGTCTGAAACGTCGCACTAGCGCCACAATAACAGATACCAAAGTAAATGACCACGCGATAGCAGAGCACTTAAAATATCACAATAAATAAAAAGCCTCTGGAGCTGAGGGGGTACCAGTACGGTTTTATAGAGAATATGCGAAAGAACACTCTCCTCTTGTAACAAGAGTGTACCATATGCCTCTGCAGTAGCGAACCGCTCCTAGTGATTGAAAGAAAGTGCAAGCCATTCAAGAAGGATCATCGAACAAACACACTATAGGCCTACGAAGTGCGACAATAAAGTAATGAGACTATGTGAAAACAAAATGTTGCTTACCGTTTTAGTCAAGTTTAGTGTTGTCTCCTTCAAAGTAGTTCCCTTCTGACTGCACACACTTTTTCCAGCGCTTCTGCCATTGTGTGGTAACATTTCTAGAACTCATCTTCTGTAATATCCTCCAAGATCCTCGTCACAGCTTTTTGGACATCTTGTGTTGTTTGAAAATGGTGTCCCTTGACCGCCGCTTTGACTCTTGGAAATAGAAAACAGTGGCACAGAGCGATATCTAGTGAATAAGGTGGCTGTGGCAATACTGAAATTTGTTTTGAGGTTAACAATTGCTGTACTGACAGAGCAGTATGGGATGGCGCATTATCGTGACGCAGAGTCCAATTATCAGCCATGTTGGAATGGACACGAAAAACTCTTCTACAAAGTGTTTCTAAAATTTCTTTGTAGTAATATTGGTTAACTGTTTGTCCAGGTTGCACCCACTCTTTTTGAACAATTCCCTTGGTATCAAAGAAACACACAAGCATGCATTTCACTTTTGACTTCAACATTCGTTCTGCCTTCACTAAACAATTTATGCCAATGAAAAACTTGAGCTCTTGACATAACCTCCTCTCCAAAAGCCTTGCCGGCCGCGGTGGTCTCGCGGTTCTAGGCGCGCAGTCCGGAACCGTGCGACTGCTACGGTCGCAGGTTCGAATCCTGCCTCGGGCATGGATGTGTGTGATGTCCTTAGGTTAGTTAGGTTTAAGTAATTCTAAGTTCTAGGGGACTGATGACCACAGCAGTTGAGTCCCATAGTGCTCAGAGCCATTTGAACCATTTTTTTTCCAAAAGCCTTCTGAAGCTTACCGTAAGTTTTCTTCGCGTTTTCGCCCAATTTAACGCAATAAGAAATGACATACCCTTGCACAATATTATGTGGTTCCATTTCCGTGACGAGAGACGCAAACATGTGTAAACTTAAACTTATTACAGCCCAAATCACGACTGAGCAGTTGCATCGATGTGACGCTTGTACTAGAAGCAGCTTATAGACCAAGGTCAAAGATATTTTGCCTACACAAGCCTGCAGGGTTGCCAAATCTTGCAAAGAAAATCAGTCTCATTACTTTATTGTCGCACCTCGTATATCTCTGACATCAGCCTGTATAGAATTTTGGAACATTTCTTAGGCTAGCGAGCTATAAAATTTCTAGAAACAGAAAATCTCCTCTGTAGGAACCAACACGGGTTCCCAAAGCAACGATCATATGAAACCCAGCATGCTGTGTTCGTTCACGAGACACAGAAAGCTGTAGGTATCGGCGCCCTTATAGATACCGTGTTCCTTGACTTCCGGAAGGTTAGTTTCGCGGTGCCACCTAGTGAACAAAATATTAGCGTACGAATTATCTGACTAGGTGTGTAACTGAATCGGAGGGTTTATATGAAACACAACATACCGTTCTCAACGGAGAGAAATCTTCAGACGTAAAAGTAACTTCGGGCATACCCGAAGTGTTGTTATAGGACCAGTACTGTTCACGGTATATACAGGGTGGCTTTTTCCGCTAGGATTTGATCGATGAGAGGATACGAAACAAAAAATTCTGGTGAACTTATGTCCGGAAATGTATGGTTCCCATGCTGGAGACCATTTATTCAATCACACCTTGTTACAGAGGCTGCGGCCTAATACGCGCTGTACCATGCGGCCACAGTTACAGTATGCATGGTTTCCTCCTAGACGGTGGTATTGTTCCTCATACCTCGCGCCCTAGCGTCATCTCATGCCATGGTAATTGGTAAAATTGTGAAGTTGTGTCCGATTCACTGCTGCTGCTCTCTCACCTTGTAGTGGATGTGATACAGCGTTGTACACAGTGGTCACGTATTCGAATCGAGAGCTTGTCTGTCTGAGACAAGGTCATTTCCGGAAGCAGGAAATCATTAAGGACTTACCCGAAATGTTCAGGAACCAGACTCGGAGGACCGCCGTGTCAGTACCAGGCAGTTGGCCCGTCAGTACAGCGTAGGCCAGACGACAGTCTTACTACCCTTACCACTTACAGCGTGTGCAGGGATTAATAGCGACAGGATTTCCACATCGGGAGCAGTTTTGTCACTGGTTTCTTCATCAGGCAACCAAATTCCGGGATTTGTGTCAGGCATACTATTCGCAGATGAGGCCACCTTTCCACGGAGTGGTATCTAAAACTTTCATAATAGTCTTCTGTGGGATAGTATGCAGAACCTCCCACGGTATGGTGTCAGCGAATCATCAGCATCGGTGCAGCTGGTATGTGTGGTCCAGGATTATTGGCGACCGTGTTTGGGACCAGTTTTCCTTCCCCCGCCTAATAGGCTGGAACTATCGGCGTTTCTTACTGGTGAAGTTGCCTCCCCCGCTAGAAGAAGTGCCTTTAACGGTTCGAAGGCTTATGTGGCTGTTACATGATGGTTCTCCAGCCCACTTCGCCGTTAACGTCTGGACCCATCTCAGTCGTGTCTTCACTAGTCGGGGTGGTCCAGTTTCATGACCTGCTCATTCACCGGATTTCATCCCGTGCAGTTTCAGGTCATGAGGGCGTCTCAAAACTATCTTGTATGCAGAGCTCATTAAATATGTGGAGACACCGGAGCAGCGTATTCATGCTGCCTTTGACACTGTTCGGATGCAGCCTGGCCGATGAACGTGTGAGACGGAATATGCTACGGCTCGTACACGCATATATTGAGGCACATGGAAACCATTTTCAACACCAACTGTAACAGTGACTGCATGGTACAGTACATATTAGACCGCAGTCTCTGTAACAATTTATGATTGAATAAATGGTCTCTTGCATGGAAACCATGCATTTCGAGACCGCAGTTCATTAGACCTTTTTTGTTCCGTATTCCCTCATCGATCAATCCCTAGAGTTTTACCATGCATTTCCAGACCGAAGTTCATTAGACCTTCTTTGTTCCGTATCCCCTCATCGATCAATCCCTAGAGTTTTAAACGTAACTAATCTAAGGACATCACACACATCCATGCCCGAAGCAGGATTCGAACCTGCGACCGTAGCGGCTAGAGCCGCTCGGCCACGGCGGCCG
This sequence comes from Schistocerca nitens, assembly GCF_023898315.1. Classification (NCBI taxonomy): domain Eukaryota; kingdom Metazoa; phylum Arthropoda; class Insecta; order Orthoptera; family Acrididae; genus Schistocerca; species Schistocerca nitens. The sequence goes on from NC_064618.1 coordinate 674,074,845, forward strand.
GCTGCAATATAAGAAGAAAAGGATAACTGTGTCGTAGGGGACGTCGAGGCGAACAATTTGATGTAGGACACTTGCGTTCCATCAAGGCGAGAATCTGTAACAATTTATGATTGAATAAATGGTCTCTTGCATGGAAACCATACATTTCGAGACCGAAGTTCATTAGACCTTTTTTGTTTCATATCCCCTCATCGATCAATCCCTAGAGTTTTACAATGCATTTCGAGACCGATAGTTCATTAGAACTTCTTTGTTCCGTATCCCCTCATCGGTCAATCCCTAGAGTTTTACCAAGCATTTCCAGACCGAAGTTCATTAGACCTTCTTTGTTCCGTATCCCCTCATCGATCAATCCCTAGAGTTTTAAACGTAACTAATCTAAGGACATCACACATATCCATGCCCGAAGCAGGATTCGAACCTGCGACCGTAGCGGCTAGAGCCGCTCGGCCACGGCGGCCGGCTGCAATATAAGAAGAAAAGGATAACTGTGTCGTAGGGGACGTCGAGGCGAACAATTTGATGTAGGACACTTGCGTTCCATCAAGGCGAGAATCTGTAACAATTTATGATTGAATAAATGGTCTCTTGCATGGAAACCATGCATTTCGAGACCGAAGTTCATTAGACCTTTTTTGTTCCGTATCCCCTCATCGATCAATCCCTAGAATTTGTACATGGTGAAAAAAATCACCCTGTATAAGTGGGCTAGTCGTCGGTTCCGTGAGGCTTTTCGCTAATGACTCTGTTGTATAGAGACAAGTCGCAACGCTAGGAAATTGATGTGAAATACAGGAAGTACTGCAGAGGACCGACGCATGGTACAGGGATTGCCAGTTGGCCCTTAGCATTAAATTAATTTAACGTATTGTGGCTCTGGCTCTGAGCACTATGGGACTTAACATCTGAGGTCATCAGTCCCCTAGAACTTAGAACTACTTAAAGCTAACTAACCTAAGGACATCACACACATCCATCCCCAAGGCAGGATTCGAACCTGCGATCGTAGCAGTTGCACGGTTCCGGACTGAAGCGCCTAGAACCGCTCGGCCACCGCGGCCGGCCCTAACATATTGTACATAAAAAAGCAGAAATACGCATTTTTATGTAATTACACTACTGCAGAACAATTACTGGATGCAAACACATTTATTAAATGTCTGTAAGTATGCGAATGGAATGATTTAAGGTGGAAGGACCAGATATAACTAATCGCACATTAGACAGATGCCACACTAAGATTCATTGGAGATGCTCAGAAAGTATAGTCAATCCCCGAAGGAGGCAACTGGTAAACACTTCGTCAGAGCAATACTTGAATACTGCTCGTCAGTATGGGAACCATATGGGGGCAGGACAATCATCCAGCCATCCCTTAAACATGCCGAATCCATTAATAACCACTCCGAACCTGCGCCGATGGCGGGCAAATGCACGAGACGAAGAAGAAGAAGAAGATGATGATGATGATGATGATGATGATGATTATGATTGAGTCGGAGAGTGATACCGCATAGTAGTGAGGAAGAATATATTATACAGTAAATACTTACGCAAAGGGACATTAATTTGAAGACAATGATATACAAACGGAAGAGGAAGTAAATTAAGACGAGATGAAATACTAAGAAACGAATCTGACTGAGTTCTGAGAGATCTACGTCTAAAGAAGACCACTGGAGTAGACGGCATTCCCTCACAATTTGTGAGATCCTTACGGGAGCCAGCCATGTCAAAACTCACTTCACGTGTAAAATATAACAGGAGGGCGAAATACCGCCAGACTCCAAGAAAAAATAATTGTTAAATAAAAGGGGCAGTTGCCGATGGGAGTGGAAATTACCGATCAAATAATTTAATAAGTCATGGTTGTAAAATCGGACATGTATTATTTGCAGAAGAATGGAGAAAATGGTAGAGGCTTACATCGGCGTAGGTCAGTTCGTGTTCCGGAGAAATGTAGGGACACACAAGGCAATAGCCTGCGACTTACATAAGAAAGTAGATTAAGGAAAGCCAGATCTTATAGTATTTGTATGTTTAAGAATGCCTTTGACAATGTGTTGCATATACCACTTGAAAATGTTAAGGTGACAGGAATACAGCACAGCGAACCAAATGTTACGTGAAGCTTCTACAGAAGCAAGACTACAGGCCTACGAGTTGCAAGACATGAAAGGGAAGCAGTAGTTGAGTCGGGAGGGAACCAGTTATGTGGCCTATCCCCCACGTTGTTCAATCCGTACATTCAGCAAGCAGTAAAGGAAACCACGGGGAAATTTGGAAAGGAATTTGAAAATCGAGGAGAGCAGCTGAACAGAGTGGATAGTCCTGGAATGAGGTAATAATATGAACACGCACAAAACCAAATCTTCTCGTTTTTCGAGCCGCGTCAGTTCGAATAAGATTCTTGAGCTTTCGATGGCCATTTCTATCATGTCTTGAGGAGTGAAACAACTGACTGCTGGGGCTGGCATAGTTTTCCGCGTATATAGGCACGATTGCGGCCTCTGGCACTAATCAGAGGGCCGAAACGACGCGACAGAGGAAAGTGATTGGGCAGCTTATAGCGGCTCTATCAGCTTCCGCGTACGCGTCGTTTCGTGGCTGTACACGCTGAAAGCCGTTCCCGCCCCGGCACAGCAATTATTGGAGTTCCTTAACCGGCAGTGGCAGACTGGCTAGAATCTACTCTTCCAGATTCGGAATCTGTTAGCCAAAAACGCTCTATTACGGCATCGGACTGTCACCGCCGACGCGACATCCGTCGCCAGAAGTGTTTACAAAATCGTCACCGAGATGTTAGCTTCTTCTGTCGCGTACTCACGCTGTCTCCATCGCCGGACTGCTATAAAACCAAGGTTTGAGAATGAAGACATCGCCCGGTATTGCTGCCACGACAAATACAGCTCAATCCAAACAGCACCGTCTGCTACCTGCACAACAACATGGGCAACAACTACCTGTCAAAAGTCAGCAGGACCTGTTAACAACACTCTAGCGTCTTTGAGTCATAATCAAAACGTCTTCGGTCCCGGGTTCGATCCCCGCCACTGCCTAAATTTTCATAAATAATCAGCATTGGCGGCTGAAGACTTCCGGCATAAGAAGTCAGCCTCATCCTGCCAACGGCCTTGTCAAAGAGGGTGGAGGAGCGGATAGAGGTTCAGGGCACTCTCTTGTCCTAGGGGTGCGAAATTACCCCTAAAGGCGGGCCGGCCGCGGTGGTCATACGGTTCTAGGCACTGCACTCCGGAACCGCGGGACTGTTACGGTCTCAGGTTCGAATCCTGCCTCGGGCATGGACGTGTGTGATGTCCTTAGGTTAGTTAGGTTTAAGTAGTTCTAAGTTCTAGGGGACTGATGACCTAAAATGTTAAGTCCCATAGTGCTCAGAGCCATTTGGGCCAAAAGGCGGAAGAATCAACAATGATCAACGACATGAGGATGCAAAAGGCAATGGAAACCACTGCATTAAAGACACGTAACGTGTCTCCACAGGACATGTGGCTTGTAATTGAAGAAGTGTCATGATGATCTCTCCACTGGCAAAAGATTCCGGAATAGTCCCCCATTCGGATCTCCGGGAGGGGACTGCCAAGGGGGAGGTTACCATGAGAAAAAGATTGAATAATCTACGAAAGGATAACGTTCTACGAGTCGGGGCGTGGAATGTCAGAAGCTTGAACGTGGTAGGGAAACTAGAAAATCCGAAAAGGGAAATGCAAAGGCTCAATCTAGATATAGTAGGGGTCAGTGAAGTGAAGTGGAAGGAAGACAAGGATTTCTGGTCAGATGAGTATCGGGTAATATCAACAGCAGCAGAAAATGGTATAACAGGTGTAGGATTCGTTATGAATAGGAAGGTAGGGCAGAGGGTGTGTTACTGTGAACAGTTCAGTGACCGGGTTGTTCTAATCAGAATCGACAGCAGACCAACACCGACAACGATAGTTCAGGTATACATGCCGACGTCGCAAGCTGAAGATGAACAGATAGAGAAAGTGTATGAGGATATTGAAAGGGTAATGCAGTATGTAAAGGGGGACGAAAATCTAATAGTCATGGGCGACTGGAATGCAGTTGTAGGGGAAGGAGTAGAAGAAAAGGTTACAGGAGAATATGGGCTTGGGACAAGGAATGAAAGAGAAGAAAGACTAATTAAGTTCTGTAACAAGTTTCAGCTAGTAATACCGAACACCCTGCTCAAGAATCACAAGAGGAGGAGGTATACGAGGTGTGGCTAGAAAAAAACCGGACTAGTACTGGTGAAACAATAAAACGAATGCAATAAGGCTGAAAGTCGCGTGGCCTGTCACGTGACTCTCGCTCCGCCTACTGCTCGAGTTTCATCTGCCTCCTGCACTCAGTCTGCCCGTGGCGTCTGTTTTAAGTAGTTGACGTTTTGTCTGTGCGTCGGAAAATGTTGAGTGTACAGAAAGAACAGCGTGTTAACATCAAATTTTGTTTCAAACTAGGAAAATCTGCAAGTGAAACGTTTGTAATGTTACATCAAGTGTACGGCGATGATTGTTTATCGCGAACACAAGTGTTTGAGTGGTTTAAACGATTTAAAGATGGCCGCGAAGACACCAGTGATGACACTCGCACTGGCAGACCATTGTCAGCAAAAACTGATGCAAACATTGAAAAAATCGGTAAACTTGTTCGACAAGATCGCCGTTTAACAATCAGAGCAGTGTCTTAGTTAACAGGAGTTGACAAGGAAAGTGTTAGGCAGATTCTTCATGAAAGTTTCAACATGAACAAAGTGTGTTCAAAAATGGTTCCAAAGTGTGTCACAATTGAACAGAAGGAACGCCGAAGAATGATTTGTTCTGACATCCTGGAAAACATTGAAAGTTATCCCACCTTCTTACAAAATGTCATTACTTGCGATGAATCGTGGTTTTTTACTTACGATCCTGAAACTAAACGCCAATCGATGCATTGGAAAACTCCTGGCTCTCCACGACAAAAAAAAGCACGAACGTCAAAATCGAAATTCAAGGCAATGATGACTTTTTTTTTTTTTGGCATCAAAGGGATTTTGCACATTGATTGGGTACCAGAGGGACAAACAGTGAATCAGCATTACTACATTAGCGTCCTGGTTACCCTACGTGAGCGAGTACGGAGAAAACGGAACGATTTGTGGAGAAAAAAGTCATGGATCCTTCACCAAGACAATGCCCCACCTCACAGTGCGTTGTCAGTGAAGACGTTTTTGGCAAAACACAACATTCCCATCTTAGATAATCCACCCTACTCACCTGATTTGGCCCCCTGTGACTTTTTTCTTTTCCCTAAAGTCAAGTCAGCATTGAAAGGAACTAGATTTGAGACTGTTGAAGCAGTAAAAGAAAAAGCGACGAAAGTAATGTATGGACTTACCGAAAATGATCTGCAGCATTGCTATTAACAGTGGAAAATTCGTATGGAGCGGTGTAGAGACCGAGGAGGAGAGTATATTGAAAGAGATAACATGAAATTGTAAATAATTGTAAATAAATATTTTTTCCAGCATCAGTCCGGTTTTTTTCTAGCCGCACCTCGTACTTGGAAAAGGCCCGGAGATACGGGAAGATTTCAATTAGATTACATCATGGTCAGACAGAGATTCCGAAATCAGTTACGTTTGAAGTTCTCTAACGCTATAGATACAGCAATAAGGAATAGCGCAGTAGGCAGTACAGTTGAAGAGGAATGGATATCTCTAAAAAGGGCCATCACAGAAGTTGGGAAGGAAAACATAGGTACAAAGAAGGTAGCTGCGAAGAAACCATGGGTAACAGAAGAAATACTTCAGTTGATTGATGAAAGGAGGAAGCACAAACATGTTCCGGGAAAATCAGGAATACAGAAATACAAGTCGCTGAGGAATGAAATAAATACGAAGTGCAGGGAAGCTAAGAAGAAATGGCTGCAAGAAAAATGTGAAGACATCGAAAAATATGTGATTGTTGGAAGGACAGACTCAGCATACAGGAAAGTCAAAACAACCTTTGGTGACATTAAAAGCAACGGTGGTAACATTAAGGGTGCAACGGGAATTCCACTGTTAAATGCAGAGGAGAGAGCAGATAGGTGGAAAGAATACATTGAAAGCCTCTATGAGGGTGAAGATTTGTCTGATGTGATAGAAGGAGAAACAGGAGTCGATTTAGAAGAGATAGGGGATCCAGTATTAGAATAGGAATTTAAAAGAGCTTTGGAGGACTTACGGTCAAATAAGGGAGAAGGGATAGATAACATTCCATCAAAATTTCTAAACTCATTGGGGTAAGTGGCAACAAAACAACTATTCACGTTGGTGTGTAGAATATATGAGTCTGGCGACATACCATCTCACTTTCGCAAAAGCATCATCCACACAATTCCGAAGACGGCAAGAGCTGACAAGTGCGAGAATTATCGCACAATCAGCTTAACAGCTCATGTATCGAATCTGCTTACAAGAATAATATACAGAAGAATGGAAAAGAAAATTGAGAACGCGCTAGGTGACGATCAGTTTGGCTTTAGGAAAAGTAAAGGGACGAGAGAGGCAATTCTGACGTTACGGCTAATAATGGAAGCAAGACTAAAGAAAAATCAGGACACTTTCATAGGATTTGTGCAAGCTGTTCGAGATTCTCAAAAATGTAGGGGTAAGCTATAGGGAGAGACGGGTCATATACAATATGTACAACAACTAAGAGGGAATAATAAGAGTGGACGATCAAGAACGAAGTGCTCGTATTAAGAAGGGTGTAAGACATGGCTGTAGCCTTTCGCCCCTACTCTTCAATCTGTACATCGAGGCAGCAATGATGGAAATAAAAGAAAGGTTCAGAAGTGGAATTAATATACAAGGTGAAAGGATATCAATGATACGAATCGCTGATGAAATTGCTATCCTGAGTGAAAATGAAGAAGAATTAAATGATCTGCTGAACGGAATGAACAGTCTAATGAGTACACAGTATAGTTTGAGAGTAAATCGGAGAAAGACGAAGGTAATGAGAAGGAGTAGAAATGAGAACAGCGAGAAACTTAACATCAGGATTGATGGTCACTAAGTCAATGAAGTTAAGGAATTCTGCTACCTAGGCAGTAAAATAACCAATAACGGACGGAGCAAGGAGGACATCAAAAGCAGACTCACTATGGCAAAAAAGGCATTTCTGGCCAAGAGTAGTCTACTAATATCAAATACCGGCCTTAATTTGAGGAAGAAATTTCTGAGGATGTACGTCTGGAGTACAGCATTGTATGGTAGTGAAACATGGACTGTGGGAAAACCGGAACAGAAGAGAATCGAAGCATTTGAGATGTGGTGCTATAGACGAATGTTGAAAATTAGGTGGACTGATAAGGTAAGGAATGAGGAGGTTCTACGCAGAATCGGAGAGGAAAGGAACGTGTGGAAAACACTGATAAGGAGAAGGGACAGGATGGTAGGACATCTGCTAAGACATGAGGGAATGACTTCCATGGCACTAGAGGGAGCTGTAGAGGGCAAAAACTGTAGAGGAAGACAGAGATTGGAATACGTCAAGTAAATAATTGAGGACGTAGGTTGCAAGTGCTACTCTGAGATGAAGAAGTTAGCACAGGAAAGGAATTCGTGGCGGGCCGCATCAAACCAGTCAGTAGACTGATGACCAAAAAAAAAAAAAAAACAAGCACCAACAACAGCGCTGCCGAGTCCATAACATAGCACCATCACCATCAGCTTTCTCAGCACCAGACACATCATCGCCAGGAGCATCATCGGCCGCAGCATCGTCAGCAACAGCAGCAACCGCACCACCAGCTGGAGCAACCCAAACATCGCCAGCCACACCACCAGCAACAACGCATACGAGTCATTCAACTATTTTTCTTCCACACGCAGCCAAAACCTATCGCTAAAACTAACAAAACGCTAAGTGCCAGTGATCGTCAGGGTAAAAGTATAAGGACGAGCTAACTCTCCCAGATACTGACGACATGAAGGACGAAATTATCCCAGAACAGCAACACCTAGTACATTCCTCCTTCTTTTGCTCAGCAGATGTGACCCCACATTTTTCAAACCAAAGACACTGTTAACTCACATTTAGCGCTACACACCAGCAATGAAAACCCAGCAACTAATCTCTCAGAGAGATTCAGCCACCATTAAAACTAACAATCGTTATTGCCATTCGTCCCTTCTCTCACATACTTCCTCTTTTGGTGGAAATGCTACAAATTCAGCCATTGCAAACTCTTCGCTTAAACAATCTCAACCCCATGCCCCCACCCCCACATTCACAGCAGTGTTCAAATTTGTCAAGCTAGAGTACACCGACGAAGAGATCGAAAGTGAACTCAACTCGTAACAGGGAATCAATGTGTGCTAGGTAATCGGCATTCAAAGTGAAAATGGAGCTCACATTTTAATGCTAGCGTTCTCCGAATCACTTAACACCGTTGATACACTTTTGAAACATGGGGTCATGATTTGATATAATCCATTATGAAGTCGAGGTAGCAGTTGTCGTTATACTGGTTATCCCTGTTAGCATTCAACCGCGATTCTTATACATATATTTTAACAACGCGTTTCAAGAGACAATGCTCTCATCATCAGGTTGTAAAATCTATGTCACGAAATTAAACGGACTAAAAAGACAAAATACCATCACCAATAGTTGGTAAGTCCATAGAGTAAAACAGAATTAAAAGTATATTGGACTGTGGGTCCTCGTCTTACATTGAAGTTGTTGACACAAGTCAATGGCCGTCCCATAGCTACCAAATATGCTGTCGACTGCGCCGGCTCGGGAGCTGTTGTGGACTGACGTGCCTAGGTGTTGTGGCGTGGTTACAGCCGTGTGCTTGATGGTAACGCTATGCTATTGGGCGCCTCATTTCCTTATTGCATTGGTCTGCCATCGATAGCCTCTCGCAACTCCGTCATTGACATGCTACAAGTTTAAAGTCGCATGCCTGCCCTAAAATAATTCTAAAAACCCGCTAAAAAATCTCATTTCTTTAAAGTTATCTTGTACATTTAGGATATTGCTTTGTTTCTTTTCATGGATAGCTATCTCGAATTCCTCTAGTAAATCAAGTTTCCTCCCTTTCTTTTCTACATGCAATATTTCTACGTTGTCTTCTATGCTATTAAGGGGATGGCCTGTTTCATATATATGGTTGGCAACAGCTGATTTGTCATAATTTCCTAACCTGAACGCATCTTTATGTTCTTTATACCGGATCGCGAATGATCTTCCTGTCTGCCCTATATATTTTGCATCACACGTTCTGCACTGAATCTTATAAACTCCCGATCTTTCAAACTTATTTCTCTTCTCGCCAATATCGTGCTTAAGGCTATACCTCACTAGGTTATTAGTCTGAAAAGCTAATTTGACATCGTATGGCTTAAAAATATTTGCTATCTTTTGTGAGACTTTTCCGTAGTATGGCATCGTGATAATTTTCACTTTCTCTCCATCAGGTTTATTCTTTTTGCGCTTATTACTTTTCCGTAACAGCTTTTTAACCATATCTATTCTGTAACCGTTATTCATCGCTATTCTCTTAACGGTATTAATTTCAGTCTCCCTATCTTTTTCACTCATAGGTATATTGAATGCCCTATGCACGAGACTACGGAAAGCAGCTTCTTTATAAGCCTGCGGATGGCATGAATCATTCGGGATCACGGCATCAGTCGTAGTTTGTTTTCTATAAACGGAGAACGCATGTTTGTTGCCCTGCTTTTTTATATTCAGGTCCAGGAACTGTAAACAATTGTCAGTTTCATACTCCACGGTAAATTTTATTTTATTATGTGCGTCGTTGAACTTTTTCACTATTTCCTCAATGTCCTCACGGGAACCATCGACAAGTAACAGAGTGTCGTCAACATAACGTTTGTAATAAACAATTTTATCCATAATGTTATCGTCAGAATTTAGAACTTTATCTTCAAGGTCATTGATAAAAATGTCCGCCATAGTTCCAGAAATACTGGACCCCATGGCTAACCCATCGTCCTGAATATAAAATTTGTTATTAAACGTAAAATAATTAAAACTTGTAATGAGCTGTAGGAGTTCAATAAATTCAATTGCCTCTTGCGTTGAAATTTTACCGTATTTCAAGAAATTTCTCTTAATGATTTCTATAGTTTCGTTAACCGGAACACTGGAGTATAAGTTCTTAACATCCAACGAAACCAAACGGGAAGTGTCAGTGACTGGCGTATCTTTAATTTCACCTATCATGGTCATTCTACCACGCACCGAATAATTATTATTATACACGTAAGTCTTTTTCAGAATTTGGTCCAACATTTTCGTTATTTTATATGCTGGACTATTTCGACCGTTAACAATCGGACGAATTTGGGGGCCGTTGGATTCATGAATGAGGACATTGAGGAAATAGTAAAAAAGTTCAACGACGCACATAATAAAATAAAATTTACCGTGGAGTATGAAACTGACAATTGTTTACAGTTCCTGGACCTGAATATAAAAAAGCAGGGCAACAAACATGCGTTCTCCGTTTATAGAAAACAAACTACGACTGATGCCGTGATCCCGAATGATTCATGCCATCCGCAGGCTTATAAAGAAGCTGCTTTCCGTAGTCTCGTGCATAGGGCATTCAATATACCTATGAGTGAAAAAGATAGGGAGACTGAAATTAATACCGTTAAGGGGAGTTGGAATGCCCTATCTCGCCAATGTTAAATTTGCTAACTTTGTGTACCTTTTTCTTTGGAACTATTATCTTCAGAACTTTGAAATTCTGGCAGAGGTTTTCAGCATATATTGTGAGCCCACTGAACTAGAACCAATGTTTTCTTTTTGTTGGTATAGTATTTATGAATTTTTTACCATTAAGCCATTTTTTATTGGAAAAAGTATAACATAAACTTCCCTAGTTCAGAGAATAAGCCAGTTCTTGTCATGATTCTAGTTCAGTGGCCTCTTTGAACTGTTTTGCAGCATTTCTGAAAATTTGAATGTTGTTGGTTGAGTGGTTTATGAGATAAAGGTACATGTAACACTAAAAATGTCAAATGCCAGAAAATGCGATTAAAGTAATTTATTATGAAAATTCACAAATACCTTTTATTCTATTATCAAAAGTGTCCAGCAGAGTAATCAGGGTCATCTTCTAGTTCTTCTTCTTCACCTAGAAGCTTTCTTCTCCTTGCTGCCCTTGCTTTTTTTGTATTAAATTCAGCTGCATACTGAGCCTTCCTTACTCGCACGCTGTCCAGAAGCTGAAGACCTCTGATGGTGTTGATACCAGGAGCAATGCCGAGCCTTGCCATGACCTTTAGCCTACCCATATGACCATCATTGAATGAAATAACAGCATCACTGACTCCCCATTTCAATGTTTTTATCCCAACAAATACATTCTTAGGTACACGAGTCCAAATGAGGTTGTTGAACGACTCGTTTTGATTCTGGGTACAACCATGAAGACATTTTCGCAGAAGATCAGGATGCCCCAAGTCTCTATATATTGGTTTAATTACTTCCATAACAGCCAATGGAATATAATTTTTATGGTGATAAGGATCCCCAGTAGCTTGAGATTTTCTATAATTGCACCATGACTGAGGACCATCTGGACAAGCAAAATGTTGAGGATTATCATCAGTTGATGATCGATGTAAATATGTGGCCCATACAGCTTGTCTCATTTCCTGCAAATTATTTGCATTATTTCTTATTGCCATACCATAGTATTGTTGTAATTCATTTATAATTTTATCTGACAGGCGACCTCTAATGGTTTTACCATCTGACAAAATTTTGTCCTTCAGATTCTGTTTCAGTTTCCTTAGACGAGTGCCCATTCGTTTCTGAACATGACCGACACATTCTAGTTTAGTTATTGTCTTATTGACATATGGCATGGATTCTGTAACACTTTTGTATGCCTTGGAGTCCCCATCTCCAAGGAATTTTGTGTAAAATACTCCCCGTTCTTTTTCTGATCTGCTAAACATTTTCACAGCAGCGGCAGCCTCCATGCCTCCACTCGTACCTTCATAATTCTTGCTACATATGTGAGCTGCTTCTTTCTTACCAGATGCACAATGGTAACAATGTTTAGTGAGCACTTCATAGTCCAAAACTTTACCGCTGTCCACACTAGTAACAGTAGCAACAGCATTTTTGGATGTGTGACCCCTTTTCTGCCAGGTTCCATCAAAAGCAACAGGGATATCTGGGTTTCCTTCATTTATATATTTTGCTTCACTGGCAGCAGCTTTCATTGATAAATCTGCTACAGACTGAACAGCATCTCCTATCACTTCAGTGTAATTGTCAATTTTAGCAGGTGGAGGTGGAAGATTCATTATGGCACAAAATGTTTGAGCAGCAGTATGTCCTTTACCAATTGCTCTCATTGCATACATTAGCCTGATATTACTCTCAAACAAATTGCTACTGCATGTTTTAGAGCTCCAAAAACAGGTCTCATTTTCACAACTGGCACAAACTATAGCAATTTTGCAGGAAAGTCCTATAGAGTTTGTTATGTTCATATCAAAAGAACCTCCACAAAGATTACAACACAAACATTTCTTCATAAACTCAGTAAAAACAGGAAAGTCGACTAAAACATATTGTTCATTAGAAGCTTCATCTGTAATTTCACTTGCACAGTTTGATAACTTCTTTTTTGATGCACTGGTGGGCGTGTCTCCTTCACACATCTCAGCTGTACAAACGTCAGAACTTTCACCAGCATCAACAGGTGCTGAAGCAGAATCACTTGAACAAACGTTATTTGTAAATCTATTACCGCGAAACTTTCGCTTTTTAAATAATGATGCACTCCTAGGCATCGTAGAAACTACGCACTCACCACTGAAAGTCAAAACAAGACAGATAACAAACTCCAAATGAGCGACAAACTAAACTCGAGGCTCAAAACAAACACTCACAGATCAAAAACTGAACAATAAACACAGCTAGTCGTAAAAACAATGGTACCTATGGAAGGATCAAAGATTCTACAACTGAAGAGTGAAATCCACAGCCTTCTAAATGTAATGTTTTCGGAAATGCGAAGATTTAAATGTGTACAAATCACAAGATGGGTAACTTTGCTGGGCGCACATGTAATTTTGAAAAATTAAATAAAAATACTTCCAATTGGAATTTCTTAACAAATTTTGCACCATTTTAAGCAGAAAATTTCAAATTAAGTTATAAGGTTAAAAACTGAAAATGTGAATTTTTTCCATTTTCCGGCATTCCAACTCCCCTCATTCAATATACCTATGAGTGAAAAAGATAGGGAGACTGAAATTAATACCGTTAAGAGAATAGCGATGAATAACGGTTACAGAATAGATATGGTTAAAAAGCTGTTACGGAAAAGTAATAAGCGCAAAAAGAATAAACCTGATGGAGAGAAAGTGAAAATTATCACGATGCCATACTACGGAAAAGTCTCACAAAAGATAGCAAATATTTTTAAGCCATACGATGTCAAATTAGCTTTTCAGACTAATAACCTAGTGAGGTATAGCCTTAAGCACGATATTGGCGAGAAGAGAAATAAGTTTGAAAGATCGGGAGTTTATAAGATTCAGTGCAGAACGTGTGATGCAAAATATATAGGGCAGACAGGAAGATCATTCGCGATCCGGTATAAAGAACATAAAGATGCGTTCAGGTTAGGAAATTATGACAAATCAGCTGTTGCCAACCATATATATGAAACAGGCCATCCCCTTAATAGCATAGAAGACAACGTAGAAATATTGCATGTAGAAAAGAAAGGGAGGAAACTTGATTTACTAGAGGAATTCGAGATAGCTATCCATGAAAAGAAACAAAGCAATATCCTAAATGTACAAGATAACTTTAAAGAAATGAGATTTTTTAGCGGGTTTTTAGAATTATTTTAGGGCAGGCATGCGACTTTAAACTTGTAGCATGTCAATGACGGAGTTGCGAGAGGCTATCGATGGCAGACCAATGCAATAAGGAAATGAGGCGACCAATAGCATAGCGTTACCATCAAGCACACGGCTGTAACCACGCCACAACACCTAGGCACGTCAGTCCACAACAGCTCCCGAGCCGGCGCAGTCGACAGCATATTTGGTAGCTATGGGACGGCCATTGACTTGTGTCAACAACTTCAATGTAAGACGAGGACCCACAGTCCAATATACTTTTAATTCTGTTTTACTCTATGGACTTACCAACTATTGGTGATGGTATTTTGTCTTTTTAGTCCGTTTAATTTCGTGACATAGATTTTACAACCGGATGATGAGAGCATTGTCTCTTGAAACGCGTTGTTAAAATATGTATAAGAATCGCGGTTGAATGCTAACAGTGATAACCATGGGGTCATGACTTACTGAGGGGAAACTTTCTCTAGCAGCATCTCGATCCAATACACAAGTGTACAGATGCTGAAACCCACCCGTCTGTCCTCATTGCAAGCAAAATCAACTTCACAAGCCATGTCCGAATGTAGACTCCCCATCCACCTGCAACACCTGCAACCTGCCTCTCACCATCTACTCCCGTAAATGCAAATCTAAGCCCTCTCCCCAAAAGCCTAAACATACCCATATGCACATTTGGACAGCCGCTCTATACAAACAACTCCGTTCGTCGTCCACCCTCCACTGGAGATGGGATCCAATTCATAACATTAAACCTGCAAATCGTCTGGGAAGACTAGTCTAGCCTAAACCTCTAACTCCTTGTTTTATTGAAAATCGCACAGCAGCCCTACAACATTCTTTACCAAAATCTCCATTCCCTCCACTCTAATAAACATCTTCTTATCCACTGCCTCCAACAACATCAAATCCATGCCCTCCTCCTCAACAAAATCTTCCTCCAACCCCACCACTCCCTTCGCATGTCTCCTTACTTCCTACATCGCACTGATAATACCCATCCTATTGCTCATGGCGGAGTCGCCATCGCCCATCTCCGAAATATCTCCTCTACTCCCCCGACCGCTCCTCAATCATCCAACTCAGCACCTCATCCTCACTATGTGTCTCCTAAAGCTCACATAACTCTTGTCAATATCTAAATCCGCTATAACCATCCCATCCTGACCCATGTAGATCAAACCTGTACCACATACATAATCGCAACCTGCATTAACCTTTCTCTCACACCTGAAGCAAAATGGTGGCGGCGTCAGTCTATCAACAGTGTCAGTGGACACAATTTCTATCTATCTGTCCACACACATTCTCACACAGACATTACCAACGATGCCAGTATTGTCTCCCCCTACCTATTGAGGCGCCCCACAATACAAGTCCGAGATTCAGTTGGGAGTAATCACCAGTCTGTCCTCCTGATTTTATACCATGTACCCAACCCAACCCACAACACACCTAATCAACGTCGCTGACATACCCAGGATTATTCCCATGCAGGCTGGAATACCTACCATGCCCAAATTCAGACCTTAATCGAAAGCCATGATTCAAACTCCCAAAATCCTGATGACATTTGAAATGAGGATTGAGGGTGACTTCCTACATCACACCGTATCGGGTGCTATTTCCAACAATATCCCACTAACTCTCTACTACAACCATCCTAGTCTTCCTCCAATAACACTTGTGCTGCTCCAAGTATCCCATCGACATACAGATAATTCCTTACTACTCGTGACCGAGACGCACGCACACGCCACCGATGGCTCCAGCGACATGTTCGCAGTTACTTACAAGTCAAACGACGTCGAGACGGGCAAACAACATGTATTCAACTAAACGAAACACCTATAAACTCAACAAAGTATTGAAAATCATTCTCTGGAAACAATCCCACTCCCACATAATCCCGTCTACATAACAGCACACCACTTCCAGACAACCTCACCAAAGCCAACCGCTTTGCGTCCTACATGGAAGACACATTCACCATCCCACATAATCCCAACTTTAATTGAACTCGTATATGTATGAATGTGCCAAAACAACTATCCCATCCCTCACATCAATCTTCCAGTACTTATACAGCGCTCCACGAGTAGGACTATACACGCCAATAACAGCTGCTGACACTATACACACCACCGCTAAAAAGCGGAGCACAGATCCTGGTCACGATACAATTACCTACCTCCACATCAAGGAATGTCCCAGAGTTTACCATGAAACACTCACCGCTATGTACACTACCATCCTGTACATAGGTTATTACCCATAGCAATGGAAAATGCTCATATTCTTCCTCTCCCTGAAACTTGATAAACCACCTGCGCAGATCTCACCACATCGACCTGTCAGCCTCATATCAGTTTTCTACAGAATCGTTGAAACCATTCTTACCCAACCAATCCATAAGCACCTTCCAGCTCGCCTACCTATTCCCGATACTGAGTGTGACTTTCGTCCCAACTATTCCACTGACGATCAACTTATTTACCTTACCCACATAATCGCCCCTGAACTAGATAAACGTAATTCCACCGTCTTTGTCTCCCTTGATATCCAAAACTACCTCCGATTGGGTATGGCATTCTGAGCTGCTCTTCAAGCTCCCCCCGTTGTACCTCCTGCAATATGCTGATGACACTACCTACCTAGCTACTCATCATACCCTTCAACCTTCCCTGCCTCCCTCCAACGCCACCTGAGTCTCCCAGTCGAGCAGGCGTAATAGGTGGACACTTCAAGTCAACCTGCAGAAAAGCCACGTCACCATCTTTGGTCGCATCACTTGGCGTTTCTGTGGTCCAGATTTCCATCCCTCCTTCTACAACCAATCCATCCCTCTAACTAACACAGTAAAATATTTAGGGCTAACTAATGACAGATAAGCGGCATGGAACGCACATCTCCTTACCATCCAACAAAAAGCCCAACACTGTCTAAAACTACTAAGAGGCCGCACCTGGGGTCTACATCCTGCTGGCATTATCCTCACCTGTAAATTCCTCATCCACCCCATCTTAACCCACGCTAACGTTGACAGGATTTCTGCCATACCTAAATTCTACACGTCCGTTGAAATCCTGGACGGACATGCTCTCCGCGTCGTCTTCCGCATCCGCCGACCTACCCCAATTCGCAACTGTAACAACTCATCCACTTCCCACAGTTTCTTCTCTTCGTAGATTACCTTTGGATCCGATATATTAATCGCAGAACCAAGTTTCAGAACCCAATTTCCCGCCCACAAATCACCACTGGAATTTTAACCAACTCCCACTCCCCAACGATGAAATCCGTCCCGAGACGTAGCCCTCTTTACAACACTAATCAGAGCTCTGCACCTCACACTAACCCTCAATTTTCTCTGCCCCCTTTCATTCACATTGCTGACTTCTAGTCGCTACATACAGTCATACTCATCATTGCACCATCATCATGATAATTTCTCCGTGTGTCACCTCGCATCACCATTACACCATGGCATCATTCACGTTGAAGAGTGACTGCATTTTAACTGTAATATAAAATCGTCGAACGAGTTTTAAAAACCATCATTATTTTCATCTATGTGTATCTTACAAATCCTAATTTCTTGTTACTTACTTCTATGCAAAAATCGTCACTATCGTCCAGCTATGTATTTTTTACAATATGGTCTGTAATTGTTATCATTTATTTGTTTTAACCATTTTAAAATACAGATTTGTAACCTTTAACTGAAGAGCGGTTGTCGGCCGTTGTGGACGAGCGGTTCTAGGCGCTTCAGTCCAGAACCGCGCTGATGCTACGGTCGCAGGTTCGAATCCTGCCTCGGGCATGGCCATGTGTGACGTCCTTATGTTAGTTAGGTTTAAGTAGTTCTAAGTCTAGGGGACTGATGACCTCAGATGTTAAGTCCCATAGTGCTTAGAGCCATTTTTTCTGAAGAGCGGTTTTTGTGCGCTGTCCGCCCCGTTGTAGGGAACTGCAGTAACAATAAAGAAAAATAACCGCCCTGACATTAAGTGGTTTTATTCCTGGCGACGACGGCGGAGATGGCCATCGAAAGGTCAAGAATTTTATTCCAATTGACGCGGCTTGAAAACCAAGAAGATTTTATTCAGGCATGCCGCCACGAAAGACTCCCAGGACAAGCATCAACAAAGGTGGGGCAAGGATAATGAATGGAATACAGTAGAATTAAACTAGCTAATGTTGAAGGCATTACATTAGAAAATTAGACAGCAAAGGCAGTAGATGAGTTCTGATGTTTTGACAATGAGATGTTGTTGAGGGTCGAAGCAGAGACAATATAAAACCCACACTGGCAAATCCGCTATATCTGTAAAGAATAAATCGACAATTATATTCTAAAATAAGGGAATAATGAAATAAGTGTCAGTTTCCTCGGTCTCAGTCGCTCCTTTAACATCAGTCCGTACCAGACGCAGTACTCTATTTTGGCTTTAGACGTCGCTACTGTACCTTATATAACGGTTAGTGGATTCCTTACAGCCAATCAACAAATAGCAACAAAATGCTCGGAGAGTTTTTAAAATTTTATCAAAAAAAATGGCTCTGAGCACTATGGGACTCAACTGCTGTGGTCATAAGTCCCCTAGAACTTAGAACTACTTAAACCTAACTAACCTAAGGACAGCACACAACACCCAGCCATCACGAGGCAGAGAAAATCCCTGACCCCGCCGGGAATCGAACCCGGGAACCCGGGCGTGGGAAGCGAGAACGCTACCGCACGACCACGAGATGCGGGCAAATTTTATCACTTCAGTGATAATCAATGACATCGAAGAGGGTCCATCGTCATCTAGAAAGACAGAAAATTTGAGGAATGATCGTAATACTGTGTGACACACGGCAACTATTGAAAGTATTTTTGGTTGCTGCCAGGCAAAGTAGGGACATGATGAAGTAATTACAGGAACAGATTTCGGTTACAGGAGCGGCAAAGTTAATTGCGACACGGAGCTGCGTGTGTCACAATTATTCAAATGCCGCAGTTAAAATGAGAATTCCGGCTTTTAACCCCGGCGGCTTTGACGTGGTTCACGCAGTTGCGTGTGGACAGGCGCTACAGATTGCTTGTTCATTGCATTTACTTTATAACGCTGTTAATATGCAGCAGCCGAGGGTATTAAATTTCAGCAGAAAATTAGATCGGACAACAATAGCCGCATGTTTCGCTTAAATTCGTTCACTGGTGCGAAGGGTGGACTACTCAAACTTTTATTACTTGCGAATCCATTCTGGGGGATTTTTTTTAATACTGTTCAATAGGAATTCTAGGGAACACACTCGTTATACCTCTCTGCGCTGACTGGTGGTTTCACTTTACTTGCAAAGAACCATTAAGTACCCTATACTAGATTACGTTATCTTACATGCAGCGTAATTCTCCTAGTTGTCTACGGACGTCATAGGGCTGATTTCGCCTTTCTGCTTCAGCTGTAACCACTGGGTTGATTTGGAGACACCTTTGTGAGGACTGCACTCGTCGAGGTATTCCAGGACTGCTCTTAAATGCCTGCAGCATTTTAAACCAAAATTCGTATTCATTTGAGTTAGTGTTGTATTTGTCTTCAGTCTGGTAACTGGATTGTGCAGCTATCCAAGCAGTTCCGTCCCGTGCAACACCATTTATTTTTGCCAACACACATTTGAACCTGATCGCTGTGGTCAAGCCTTGGTCCCACCCCACAACAACCCCCTCGACATTCCCCCCTCCCCCCCCCCCCGTCTCTCAAAAAAATGGCTCTGAGCACTATGGGACTTAACTGCTGAGGTCATCAGTCCCCTAGAACTTAGAACTACTTAAACCTAACTAACCTAAGGACATCACACACATCCGTGCCCGAGGCGTAGCGGTCGCGCGGTTCCAGACTGTAGCGCCTAGAACCGCTCGGCCACTCAGGCCGGCCCCAGGTCTCTCACATACTAAACTAACAATCTCTTGATGCTTCAGGATGTGTCCTGTAAAAACTAGTAAAGTTCTTCCAAACATTACTTCTCTTCCCAATTCAGTTCACTACCTCATCTTTAGTTTACGATCCACCCATGTAATATTCATCATTCTTTTGTAGAGCCACATTCCAAAAGCTGCTATTCTCTTCTTGTCTCACTTCCGTACAAAGCAACACTCTGACAAATGCCTTGAGAAAAGTCTTCCTAAAATATAAACATATATCCGACTGAGCATTAAAAGACAATTGCTGTGCGAGTAAAATACTCGAAGTACTAATATTTGTGAGGAAAGAGGTAGTACAGTGGTAACCTTTTTCCACACCTCCGGAACGGCTAGGACAATTTCAGCCATCTGGACAAAATGAACTGGTTAGATAAGGCAGTCCTAGGACTCTTATGGGCGGAATGGTGTCGAAAAATTTCCAAAATTGTTGCAATTGCGTAATAAACGAAAAATATCATATTACACAAACTGGACATTTTTCATTGAAAACTAAATGGCGACTGACTTTGGCATTGTCAACTGTGACTATTTAATGACTGTCGTAGCAGTGTTTTACAAAATATCTAAATACAAAATAAGTGGATATAACACAATAAAAGGCAAAGATGGAAACGACCACGAACGTACTTTGTTAAACTTGATCTGTATACGCACGGCATATGTCGTCAGTAGTTGAAACAAGGTTCTGTTTTAATGAGCTGTAAAGAGAAACATCCTGCCAGGACAATTTTTTTTTCTTTTTAGTCACCAGTCTTATGGATGGTTTGATACGGCCCACCACGAATCCATCTCCTATACCAACCCCTTCACCTCAGGACAGAACTTGCAACTTACGTCCTCAATTATTTGTTGGAAGTATTCCAATCTCTGTCCTCCTCTACAGCTTTTACCCTCTGTTGCTCCCTCTGGTACCATGGAAGTTATTCCCTGATGTCTTAACAAATTTCCTATCACATTGTCCCTTCTTCTTCCCAGTGTTTCCATACATTCCTTTCCTTTCTGATTTTGCGCACAACCTCCTCACTGCCTAACTTATCAGTTCATCTAACTTTCAACATTCGTCTGTAGCACCACATCTCCAATGCTTCGATTCTCGTAAGTTCCAGTTTTCTCACAGTCCATGTTTTACTATAATGCTGTGCTCCAAACGTACATTCTCAGAAATTTGTTCCTCAAATTAACGCCTATGTTTGACACTAGTAGACTACTCTTGACGAGGATTACCCTATTTAACAGTGGTACTCTGTTTTTGATGTCGTTCTTGCTCCCTCCGCCACGGGTTATTTTGCTGCCTTTTTTTTTTTTTTTTTTTTTTCTACTGACTGGTTTGATGCGGCCCGCCACGAATTCCTTTCCTGTGCTAACCTCTTCATCTCAGAATAGCACTTGCAACCTACGTCCTCAATTATTTACTTCACGTATTCCAATCTCTGTCTTCCTCTACAGTTTTTGCCCTCTACAGCTCCCTCTAGTACCATGGAAGTCATTCCCTCATGTCTTAGCAGATGTCCTATCATCCTGTCACTTCTCCTTATCAGTGTTTTCCACATATTCCTTTCCTCTCCGATTCTGCGTAGAACCTCCTCATTCCTTACCTTATCAGTCCACGAAATTTTCAACATTCGTCTATAGCACCACATCTCAAATGCTTCGATTCTCTTCTGTTCCGGTTTCCCCACAGTCCATATTTCACTACCGTTCAATGCTGTACTCCAGACTGGTATTAAGGCTGGTATTTGACATTAGTAGACTTCTCTTGGCCAGAAATGCCTTTTTTGCCATAGCGAGTCTGCTTTTGACGTTCTCCTTGCTCCGCCCGTCATTGGTTATTTTACTGCCTAGGTAGCAGAATTCCTTAACTTCATTGACTTAGTGACCATCAATCCTGATGTTAAGTTTCTCGCTGTTCTCATTTCTACTACTTCTCGTTACCTTCGTCTTTCTCCGATTTACTCTCAAACTATACTGTGTACTCATTAGACTGTTCATTCCGTTCAGCAGATCATTTAATTCTTCTTCACTTTCACTCAGGATAGCAATGTCATCAGCGAATCGTATCATTGATATCCTTTCACCTTGTATTTTAATTCCACTCCTGAACCTTTCTTTTATTTCCATCATTGCTGCCTCGATGTACAGATTGAAGAGTTGGGGCGAAAGGCTACAGCCTTGTCTTACACCCTTCTTAATACGAGCACTTCGTTCCTGATCGTCCACTCTTATTATTCCCTCTTGGTTGTTGTACGTATTGTATATGCCCGTCTCTCCCTATAGCTTATCCCTACTTTTTTCAGAATCTCGAACAGCTTGCACCATTTTATATTGTCGAACGCTTTTTCCAGGTCGACAAATCCTAGGAAAGTGTCTTGATTTATCTTTAGCCTTGCTTCCATTATTAGCCGTAACGTCAGAATTGCCTCTCTCGTCCCTTTACTTTTCCTAAAGCCAAACTGATCGTCACCTAGCGCATTCTCAATTTTCTTTTCCATTCTTCTGTATATTATTCTTGTAAGCAGCTTCGATGCATGAGCTGTTAAGCTGATTGTGCGATAATTCTCGCACTTGTCAGCTCTTGCCGTCTTCGGAATTGTGTGGATGATGCTTTTCCGAAAGTCAGATGGTATGTCGCCAGACTCATATATTGTACACACCAACGTGAATAGTCGTTTTGTTGCCACTTCCCCCAATGATTTTAGAAATTCTGATGGAATGTTATCTATCCCTTATGCTTTATTTGGCCATAAGTCTTCTAAAGCTGTTTCAAATTCTTATTCTAATACTGGAACCCCTATCTCTCTCTTACTCGCCCTTGCTTTTAATTTCACGGAACTTCTTTTTGACTTTTCTGTATGCTGAATCAGTCCTTCCAACAATCACTCTTTTTTCTATTTCTTCATTTTTTTCATATAGTCATTTCACCTTTGCTTCATTGCACTTCCTATTTATTTCATTCCTAAGTGACTTGTATTTATGAAGTCCTGAGTTTCACTGAACATTTTTGTACTTCCTTATTTCACCAGTCAGCTGAAGTATTTCTTCTGTTAGCCATGGTTTCTTCGCAGTCACGTTCTTTGTGCCTATGTTTCTCTTTCACACTTCTGTGATAGCCATTTCTAGAGATGTCCGTTCCTTTTCAACTGAAATGCTCTGTGAGCCATTCCTTATCGCAGTATTTATATCCATAAGGAACTTCGAGCGTATCTCTTCATTCCTTAGTATTTCCGCATCCCACTTCTTTGCGTACTGATACTTCCTGATTAGTGTCTTAAACTTCAGCCTATTATATATTTTGATCTGCGTCTGTATCTGCTCCGGGGTACGCCTTACAATTCACTATCTGACTTCGGAATGTCTGTCTGATCCTGATGGAATCTAACTGAAACTCTTTTCAAAGTACAACTCCTCTTCTTCTGATTCTTGAATACCAATGAAGGATGCTACCGCTACATCACAGGTGCAATCTACTTTTATATTAATAGTACTTTTTCAGCTAACATGTTTCTTCTAGTGAAACTATACAGTTTTGAATACGTAAATTTGAGATGCAAGATAGTAATGCTACATTTTTGAAAAGTCTGCATTCTAAAATTTTCAATAATTATTCAACAACTTTTTGTTAGTAGTGTAATGTTTTTAAGATTACGATTTTTAGAAAATAATAAAATATTTGATTTACGTACAAAGCGTTTAAATGATTACGTCCCACCAAAACAAATATTTATTGGCAAAACTGGATTTTCGTGTGCACATGATATTTCCTGCCTGTAAACAGGCAACCTATTGATACCCCACAAATGCCAGCTGCTTTCCTGCAGGTGCCTGGCACTATTTTAAAAGTTCTCTTTGTAAACGTATTTTTTCAAATTCTCAGTAAAGGCGAGTGGGTGCCATCGAACGTGTTGCTAAGTGGGAAGAGGGTGAAACGTCCCCTTCTGAACAATTTTACTAGACTGTGCTTATACTGACACACAGTATTTTTTGCGCAACGCAATCTGACTTTAAATAATCTCTACAAGAGAATGGCCCTGACTAACATTAACCTGTACTTTTCACAAATCACTTACCTCACAAAAATCTTGGTTACTCCCACTACTGCAATACAGCCAGCGCCACTACTGCCAGTTAAATAAAAGATTCAAACTATGGAAGGCACTAACTACTGATAGGGATAGTTAGCAAATGAAAGATATTAATAGAGAACAAACAATGTATTTACCTTGATATCATATATATATATATATATCATCATCATCATCATCATCATCATTTATTGCCTTATCGGGCCTTTAAGGCCTACAGCAAGAAGAACAAACGGAAAATTAAAGAAAAAAATGACTTACAAAAGTACACTATACAGTAGTAAAAAGTTACATATATACATTACAGCTTAAAGAAAAACGAAAAATAAACAGGGCATTCAATCAAAGGTTTAAAAGGCAAGAGGGATACATTACAGAAACAAAAAACACACACGCAGTGTCTGTCAATTACACGAGAGGAGGGAGCTGTTGCAGATGGCAGTCCATCTCATCCGGTCGTTGGCGTCCTCCTCCACGGCTGCTGGTTCCACTTCTTTCAGGATCGTTGTTATCCTATCCTTCCATCGAGTTCTTGGGCGTCCTCTAGGGCGTTTTCCTGTGGGTTGAGAGTGGAGGACTCTGTTTGGAAGGGATCCGTCTGCCCGTAGGATGTGGCCAAACCATTGGAGTCTCTTCTGCGCCAATATTCGTCCAATGTGTGGCTTTCCATACCGCTGGTATAAATCTTCTTTTTTTCTTCGTTCCCATTTACCTTCCATGGCATTGTAGATGGGTCCATATATCTTCCGAAGTACCTTCCTTTCAAATGCACATATTGCTTCTTCTGTTGTTGCTGATGTTGCCCAAGTTTCACAGCCGTATAAAAGTACTGGTCTCACCAGTGTCGTGTATAGGTGGATCTTGTTTTTTTGCGATATCAGCCGAGATCTGAAAAGATTGTTCAGGCTAAAGAACATGCGATTAGCATTTGTTATACGTTGCTGTACTTCTTTCGTTACTTCACTTTTATACTGCTATATATATATATATATATATATATATATATATATATATATATATATATATATATAGCAGTTCATGACAAATTTCAAAACTCCGCCATCTCTCTCCCCACATCCACCACTGCTGGCGGCTCACCTCCAACTGCGCAAGGCTACGCGCTGTTCACAGACAGCTGCCTAACACTACAATGGCGAGTATTACAACAATGCAAAGCAGCCACAGACTGCACACAGCACAGCCAGTGATTTTCATACAGAGGTGGCGTTACCAATAAAAAAACCTAAACAGCCTACTTACATAGCCCCCATGCTACCCACAAAAAATTTTACAAATTGGTTTGGGCAGTGGCCAATACAGATTTTTAAAAAAATTTTCATAATTACAATAACAAAGAAATCAAATGCACACACTTATTGATACAATGTTGGTCAAAAGCTAAACTTTCTCACAGTCCATAAAGACAGTCCTAATCGTTCATCAAGGTAAAATATCAGTGTTTTTCTCAAATTCTGAGCAGTAAAAGAAAATGCACACGGAAGTAGTGGATTTCCATCCAGTCTTGAAGAAGTAGTGTTGCCCTTCCAACGAAAAGACAGTGCTGACGCTTGACATGCTGACAGGTAATGGGCCACAACAGAGCAAACCCACAGCGGAGTCAATCGAAGTTTTGAAGAATATCGTTTGGTAGGTCGTCACAGAGCAGACCCACTGTAGTCCTGGTAGAGATTACGGTATTGGTGGGCCACCAGAGGTGCAGACCCACTGCAGTCCTTGTAGAAATAATGGTACTGGTGAGTCATCAAAGGTGTAGACCCACTGTAGTCCTTGTAGAAATAATGGTATTGGTGGGTCATCAAAGATGCAGACCCACTGTAGTCCCTGTAGAGATGGCCAGCAGCCATCTGTTGTGACTGTGCAGGTGCACAATCACCATTGAAGAGTCTTGCCGATAATATAGCAAGTCCATAAACCACCACTCGTGCACTCAAAAAAATTTTTTTTTTGAAATGTCCTTAGAACCAGCAATGCTGTTACCCAGTCCCTTGCTGAATTATTAACACACGTGCAAACACTAACAGTCCCTACTTCTCACATATTGTCCATATACTATGACCAACAGAAACGTGTGCAGTGAAATGTAACTTACAAGTTAATAATAAGATGAACTGGTGTCAATTACAATTTTATAACATGAGAATACAATTACAAAGGTACAAAATACATCATTAAAGAACATAACAATACAGATAACATTTGTAGCAAAGCAGGCGTTACAAAAGAATAGAAATAGACATATATGTCAGTGTTACAGGAGTTATGACAAGAGTACATACATAAAAGATCAGAATAGCTTTCGAAACATCAACTTCACACATGAGCATTAACACAAAACAGAATAAATAATGTCTAAACATCTTTACAAAGTAAATAACATATTATTAATGCCAATTGTATTTGAGGATAACAGTATTCCTCATCATAGTGAATGTAACTTAGTATTAGAAGAGAAAAAAGTTCTATGAAACAGTACACAGAGACAGGAAGAAAACAAATACACAAGGGTGCACAAACACATAGGGGGATAACACAATGGAAAGGACAGGGTTCGTTTTCTGTGTAACTTTTGGTACTGCAGTATTTTGCAAACAAAACCTTTTTTGTTCTTGGAGATCTCCCTTCGTTCATCATTATTCCCAAAAAGTCCTATCTGTACCTCTTTTCTGTATTCTAACCATATTTCTTTCAAAATAAATATGGCTCATTGTACAATACTCATTTAGGCCCAAATCGTTTTCATATAACTTTCAAAGCATTCTTTCCTTATTCTCCATAGTTAGGTTCTTATATAGTCTACCCCCTCTTAAGCTAACTTAAATCTACTGAGCTCAGATGCTAAACTAAGGGACGAGGCAATGCAGCAGCACAAAAGAATTAACACAAACATCAATGACAAAAAAAAAATGGAAAATTGCAAAGCAAGCAACAGGAAATCTAAATTACCAAGCAATGCAACGTTACAACTAATATGAGCCAATGTGCAGCAGCAAGAAAAATAAATCAGTAGTAAAACTAGCTTAACAGAGTAATACAAAGTTAAATTCAGTAACACTATGCCTGGCAATCAGCAGAAGCAAAGGTAATAAATTATATCTAAACATGACATAGCTCAAGCAGAAAAAAAATATTACACTAAAAATGGCCATGTCTAATACCTATGTCACATCTTAACACTAGAGTGATGCATCACGAGAACTTACACTAGCAGATAAGTTACCAAATCGTAAAGAAATTATTTATGCAATTCCTGTGAAGGGAAATGTCTATTTGTGCTCCCTCATTTTTTTTAAATATATCACAAAACTATTATTTACTGGATCTGTAGACAGAAAATATTTATATTAGTACATCTATAAAATTTTATTTGAACCAATGCTGCAGTGCAGCTAGAAACTAGATATCAAATGAAATAAGCAACTATGTACAAAGTAAAGCATAAAAATATCATTCAGTAGTCATGAGGCATTTCATAAGTTAGTAGAAAAATCTCTCAACTAGAGAGACAGTAGTCATAATCAGGTGTATAGACATAAAAATATTTCTCGTCATTTCATTAGGCATCTCAGTAAATATCATAAATTAAGAGCTCCACAGTATCATATGTTTTCAAGTTCGACCGTGTCGTTTTTGCGATGCTTTCTACAAAGGAATGTCAGAAGCGAGGTTAATAGCCTCTTTTTTCTCCACCTAATGGCTGTTTCTCCAGGTGGCTGGCACAGGTGGCCGCTCAAGACGCATTACGTCAAGGTCACTTACCTTTCTTACCGAAATATTTACGACACCAGTTTGCACTACAGTGGCAGTCTCATATAAAAAAATTCACAGGTCGAGAATTTGCGTTGCAAACGTGTAGAAACAAATTCCTATAAATATAACGGTGTCCAAAAAATTTTCGTCAGCATTGTGATACAGTCACACATTTACACACATTTCATAACTCTTAAAGTACGATTCTTGGTTTGCAACATACTTCTTATTCCTCATATACGATAGCATCATCTTATTGATCATAAACATATCTCAACAGCATAGTACACATCGTCATCGTAATAATATCATAACATCTCAGTCAATTCTCAAAATCGTCGTAGCTTCCTCCAATAAGTTCAAAACCTAAAAAAAATTCGCTGCTCATTTCAATAGTGTCATCTACCTCAAACGTACTTTAAAAATCATGATCTCATACCAAATATATCATTCAAAGCTCTCATAATATCACAATGGTTCTGAAAAAATATGAACAGTTCACAAAGTACAAACAACATACAATTTCGGAAGTGTGAAGTTATCCAACGGTGTTATTACGTAAACATCTGTCACTGATATAGTAAAAAAGTTTGTCTCTCTCAGTTAAATGATCAGATAGCTGTGTATTTTGTGTTGGAGAAATATGGTACCGATGTGTAAAGTTGTATAAGCAAATACCATATTAGCTAGGGCTCCTTGTGTTTGCCACACACATGGTACACAAATTAAGCGTGTACACCCCTGAGGATTAATGTAATTATACCCACAGGTGTTACAAATTACAGCAATGGAATGAAATGTATCACGGAAAACTTTCTTTGTAATTCAAAAATCTTTAAAAATAAGTGTTTTAAGTATAAGATTAATCACTCAAATGCGTGTACTGTAGCGCTAAACTGTGCGTCTTGTCGCAACATAATCTCTGTGGAAGTGTGGTAGTTATCGTCCTCCGAAAGCGAAGTTCTGCAGAAGTCAATGTACTTACCTCATGATACACCAAATTTCAAGTAAACCAAAATGTTGCATTAAAATCTCATTAGCAGTACCAGTATGTGTCCTAAGTATGTAAGCCTGATAGTCGTTATGTAATAGTGCAACTAACAAGCAAGAATGTACAAATACAACACTGTGTAGTCTGTTCACTATAACAATGCATTTGTAATTTCTGTTTAAAAATGTTCCCTAGGTTCTAGGCTGGATATTTAACTTCAAACATTGTTGCATGTTAACAGTTTCTTAAGTCTGACAAAGCATACTAGTAATGTAAAGTGAAAAATTTTATGGCAAAGACTAAGTTAAAAAGCAGATCATCTCTCAAAAAACCGTTTTACATGTGAAATGTGGTGCAGAATGCGGTATAAGTCGGTAAAGAATACTGGAATTTTTCTCAAGGTTAGCGTTATGTTATTTTTCTCCAGCCAGCCGGCGCACGCGGCTGCCTGCTGTGCGAGTCATTGTCTGTCTCTTTGTTGGCGCGCGTCGTTATTGGGATTAGGAGACCTAGCTTCTACAAATTCACGTTGCCCAGAGGGCCCAGCCCTGTTTAAATCCCGCCAGTTCTGATGAAATTCAGGTCTGTCGGTATGTCGGTAGATTTCATAATTTCTTTCTTGTCGGTCATGTGGTGGAGTATTTCTTCCTGAATCGTAACTGCGCGCTGAACTGTTGCGTCTGAAGTTATTCTGTCCCCCCCTCTTTTCTTTTTTTTTTTTTTTAATGAATAATAGTCAAAATCATCATGTCGGCGAGTAGCATATCGGTCATTGTTACATCGTGTCGGCGGTTCCATCTCAAAATTCGGTGCACCTTGCCAATTTCTTTCATAATTTCCGAAATGCGCTGTGTTATTATTTTGTGGCTGTTCCGTATTTCTATGTCCCTCTTCCCGTATTGGGGCGCGAGTGTCCTCTGAAATACGTAATTCTTGTATTACCTGTGTCAGCTGATCTTGTACTTCGCGGATTTCTCTTTGGTGTTGTGTATTAATTTGATTCTGATTTTGTTTGAATTTCCTAATTTGTTCGCACTCTTCTGTGTCATTAAAGACTACCGGTTTTGTGTCATTCAGATTATCATCTACCTTCGTAGATAAATTATTTAGCTGATCCGAAAGTTCAACTACTTTCTCTGATAATGTACTAATTTCCTCCATGTGCCTTTCTACTGTGTCCTTTAAGTTTTCCTGAGTTTTTGCAAGTTGCGTAACCGAATCGGTAGACGCAACTGAGTCAATTTTAGCTTGTAAGGTCTCATGATTTTCATGAACAATACTTTGCAGTTCATTTATGGCTGCTTCGTGATTCTGTAATGCATTTTCATGCCGCGAAAAAATAGGTTGAAAATGCTCACAAATGTGAGTTTTTACGTAATTACAGACTTTTTGGCATTTCGATTCAATGTTATGTAACTCAGTAGTTAAATCTTCACGTGTTTGTTCAAGCGTGGTGTGAAGATTTTGTTCCATTGCGTCTAACTGTTGCTGTGTTTGTCTCTGGTGTTGTTCCATTGTGTCTAACTTTTGAAGATTTTGTTCCATTCTGTCTAACTGTTGCTGTATTTGTCTCTGCTTTTGTTCCATTGTGTCAAACTTTTTAAGATTTTGTTCCATTGTGTCTAACTTTTGAAGCTTTTGTTGTGTTTGTCCCATTTGTTGTATTAATTGTAATAACAATGCACTGGTGTCTGGAACATGTTCCTCAGTGCTTTTCGGCAGTGAATTTGCACCGGAAACATTCACATTTTGACAAGCAGAAAATGTGTCTTGACTTATTTGAGAAAACGGTGAGGATCCAAAACCTGAATCTACAGTATTTGCGAGATCGTGTCGTGTCATTTCGGATTCCTGAGCCGAGCTATTGCCGACCGATCGATCGATAATGCTTCCCTGCTCACTAATTGTTTCACTGCCTACGCCATTGTTTGCAGCCCGCTCCATTTCCCTATGCACAGTTACCAAATTACTTCTTTGAACGTCTGTTAATTCATTACACTGTGGTGCTGGCAAGCTACGCTTGTCGTCACTATTATTTCTCAGTTTACTTTGGAGCCTAGTGTTACGTTTTTCACACGCCATTATTGTCACAATATTTCACACGATAACACAGAAAAGCACAATTTGAAGAGCAAAATTAAGAGAACACATTAACATAACACTGAAAATAATATCTAGTTAATTGCAGCTGCGAAATACTTGGTGCAAATCTACATGCATGCCACAACTGTTTTACTGTACAACAATGAAAGACTGCAACTACAAAGGAGATTTTCTCTACAATTACGCGCTAGCAATAAACAAAAGCTACACTAATTACACAAACTACAAGAAAAAAATCAGAAGATTCCAGTGAGGTATCCTCGGCTAAGGGTCGACATATGAAACGTCCCCTTTGGAAAAATTATGCAAGACTGTGCTTAACCTGACACACAATATGAAACGTCCCCTTCTGAACAATTTTACTACACTGTGCTTATACTGACACACAGTATTTTTTGCGCAACGCAATCTGACTTTAAATAATCTCTACAAGAGAATGGCCCTGACTAACATTAACCTGTACTTTTCACAAATCACTTACCTCACAAAAATCTTGGTTACTCCCACTACTGCAATACAGCCAGCGCCACTACTGCCAGCTAAATAAAAGATTCAAACTATGAAAGGCACTAACTACTGATAGGGATAGTTAACAAATGAAAGATATTAATAGAGAACAAACAATGTATTTACCTTGATATCATATATATATATATATATATATATATATATATATATATATATAGCAGTTCATGACAAATTTCAAAACTCCGCCATCTCTCTCCCCACATCCACCACTGCTGGCGGCTCACCTCCAACTGCGCAACGCTACGCGCTGTTCACAGCCAGCTGCCTAACACTACAATGGCGAGTATTACAACAATGCAAAGCAGCCACAGACTGCACACAGCACAGCCAGTGATTTTCATACAGAGGTGGCGTTACCAATAAAAAAACCTAAACAGCCTACTTACAAGGGGTGGGGGGGTTCTTAGACGGATCCTTTACTGTCTCATTCACGCGTGTCAATGTTTCAGAAAAGGTGAGAAGATGCCATCGAACGTATTGCCGAACTGGGGAAGGGGGGTCTTAGAGAAACCCTTTGCTGTTTAATTCACGCGTGTTTCAATGTCGCTACAGGACGGAGCGAAACGGGAGGGTTCACAAAATTTAATCACCATTTCCTGATTCAGATCACATTCAAATTTCGTCGAATGGTTTTGAACGGTCCCTAGTGTATCCACCCTGTACACGAGAGCAAAATTTACGGGTGTGCTGCACTCCAAATGGAAATGATCACATTAAATGGGTGTACAGCCCAACAGTGTCCACAGAAAGGGGGTGAAGCGTCCTGAAGTGTCAGAAGCATCAAAGACTACCAAAAGTGTCGTCCTATCCTGAGAACTGTCTCTTACGACTGCGAAATATGAGGGAGTACACGCCCTAAAGAAAGGTGTGGCTTGTTTGACGCCCTTTATTTGCCCCGTGAGTTCATTTCGTGTCGATCCGGTGCGTGTAAAATCTTTTACTGGGCTACCTCTAAGAAAAGCTCGCGCTATCAACGCTAGTTGTCGCGGTTCTGACCTCCATCGCAGAAGCGTTAGAAGAAGGGGCGAAATGTAGTTTACAGAGGGCTTGACGACATCCTAATAGTGTGACACGTCCGCGGTAGCGTTGGGCGGAATTGCGGTGAAATTTGGTGGCAGTGTGACATCATTAACCCGCATTATGTGTCACATGAACCTCTGAGCTCCGCTCATTTTTCGCATGTGTCCTCACCGTGCTGTCCTAAGTGTCGTCGAGCCCGAGGTTTAAGTCGCAAGACCCCACGCGTTTATACCATTACAGAAGATAGTTGTACGCAACTTTGAGCCAAATTGCCAACGTATAAGTTGTAATGCTGGAGATTCGAAAATGAGGTTTCCTAATTGTGTTGCGCAGTTATATTTGCTTCGTGGCAGCAGTTAGGATAGCTTTTGGGGCGCAAGCATCAGTCACGCGTGGCAAAAGTTATGGCAACCTAGTTGAAGAGAGAAATCATGAAATGCCCCAAAAATGTATGGAAGAGAGAAATCATGAAATGATCTACCTCAACGGAAAATATTTGTAAGTAGTGGTAAGTGATGTTTGCTCAAAGTTTCTGAAGACTTGTCGTTGTAGCAGCTTTCTTGCCTTCTATATATGTGTCAAGCATTTCTTCACTCAAGGTGGCGGCGATGGTGCGTGGTTGCTAGCACTTGAGACTCCAACAGTGGACATTTCCGTGCGGATTTCTGCCAGTGACAGGTTCAGCTGGAGCAGCACAGCGGCTCGCAGAATGCCGGAAGCCCATGAACGGCCTGTCGTGCCGCCGTCCCGCTCTCTATGGGCGCGCACTCGACACGAGGACTTGCGTCTGACAGTAGAATGCACCCAGCGGCGCAGACGGGCCTCAAGCAGGTCAGCACACAGCCATGGGACTGTGTGGCGGACTGCGAAAGCTTCCTGTAGTCTCTTCTTAGATCCTGGATAGCTGTAGCGCCTAGCACTCAAACAATTTACCTGTACACTATCACACAGCTATCAAATCGTCTGTTGTATTTTGACACAATACGTTTCCACAATGGCCGCCTTCGAGTTCATTGGCCAGAATACAAAGAGTTAGAGAGGCGAACGTTGTTAAGACGAGACAAGGTGACCGTTATTGGTGGGAAAGCTGAAGGCTAATTCAAACAGTCATTACACAGGGCGAGGCAGAAAGGATGGACGTTTTTAAAACAGCTAGTATTCAGGATCATTCGGTCGGAGTGGGGGGAGTGATGTGGTAAAATGATCGGTAGCTCCTGCCATTTTTTTAGTCAAGGTCATGGAGCCGTGCACTGTACAACATCGTGTGTTTAACTACGATGGTTTTGTGTGGAATACTGAGTCTATCGTTGCAGTGCAAAGTGAGTTTCGTCAGCATTTCAGTTTCGCTAGACGTGATAGTGTTCCCACTCGTAGCACCATTTGACATTCGGTAGAATCATTACGAACACGAGGAACAGTTACGACCAAAAGCCACATGGAACTCCTCGCTCAGTTCAGACACAAGAAAATGTGGAAAGAGTTCGGCAAGCCATACTCCGCAGTCCTGGTCGATCTGCTAGAAGACAGTCGGCTCAGCTGCGCCTCAGTAATTGCTCGGTAAAGCGTATTTTGCATAATAACCTAAAATTGCATCCCTAAAAAATGGCCATTGTGCAAAAATTAAATCCAAGAGCTAATGAACAGCGGCTAAATTTTGCATGAGAAATGAAGGCCATATTTGAGCAAAATGACAAAATTATTTTGCTTATGTGTAATGAAGCACATTTCCATTTGAATAGAATGGTAAAACAGCAGAACGTTATTGGGCCAGTGAAAAGCCAAAACTACTGCATGAGAAACCATTACATAGTCCCAAGGTGACTGTTTGGTGTGCCTGTTACAGGTACAGATGTTATTGGTCCATACTTTTTCCAAGACGAGAACCGGAACAGTTGCAGAGAGTTGAAGCAAACTTCCGAGAGCGCCTTCAGAAGTGTATTACTGAAAACTGCCGTCACCTGGCAGAAGTTGTTTTCAAGCATTAAATTTGTTAAATGGCAGCATTATTTGAGTGTTATTCAGTAATTAAAAAAATTTTGAAGCACTCCTAACGATATATTGATCATTTGAAAACCGTCCATCCTTTATGCCTCACCCTGTAGAAACTCATGTACTATGTTACTTACTAGTACATGTGATTGTAATGTTTTATTTCAGAAAATGTTTGTGTTATTCAGAGCCACTCAAGGATCTAAATTACTGATGTAATAGAGTAGGGTGGTGGGCGACCAATGAGAACCTTTCTTGTTGGGAGCCAACAAGTGGCTAAAGAAAAACGGGAGTGGTGGGTCCTCCGTGACAGAAGCAGGCAGGAAGTTGCCAGATGCAGAGGCTCTCCACTGTGTGTGGGCAAGATACGGGACGGCAGTATCAGGCAGCGAGAAAGTAGCCACACCTGGTTCTGCTTGACGCTGCCATCGTAGGCGACGTATCCACTGTTGTTTTGAAGACTTTACCGAGAATTACTGCCTAATTTAGCTCATACATTCTAGGCTGCCGTGATTGTGTGAATACTAGTCTCGAAAGTAAGTATGGCCGCCATTTTCTGCGCCACATAAAGTAATAAACCGCCTCCATCTTTTGAAACGATCGTAGTAGCTGCTAAGCTATTGGTAAGACATTTTATTAACTGCTCTTAATACTGCAGCGATGCTTCGAAACTGTACTTGCTGGAGCAACCATGTTTACTGTGAATACATCACTTACAAAAAACGATTGAACCACCGATTTGTAGTCTCCATAGGTAATTGTAAATTACTAATTGCCCCTACTGATTGCCCCTCCTGCAAACCTTCCTCCGGCAAATTTAGTGGGAACAATCATTTGCCGAAATTACTGCTTTGTAGACATTACAAGTGAATTCCCCGACTACACAGAGTGGTTACGAGCATACTTTCAAACAATAGTCTTAACTGCTTCAGTTACGTTTTGCTTGATTACTTCTGTCACCGTGGTGGCTTGTTGCCGTAATACTAACTAATATTTCCTTTCATTAATATATCTGTAGTAAAATTTCTACCGAACTTTTATTTTCCATCTCATTCGTGTATATGTGGATTCGACTTCTTGCATGAAATCTGGAGTCACCTTCCAACGTTATTGAGCAAAGCAACGTTTTCAGAGGTCAGGCTAATGTGCTGTGGTGTCATGAGTGTAGCAAGTTTTTCTTCGCAGAGAGTCAGATTCATCTGCAATGACAAAACGTGAGGAAGAGTGAGGAAGGCTGAAGAGAATGGTTGTGGTCGAGGTTGCGGCCCAGACTGTTGTCAGGAGCAGAGAGTTTCTTATGTGTTTTTTACGAGCCTAGCATACCAGGAACAGGTAACGTCGTCTTAAGTAGAACGCGTGACCATGCAGATGTTATAGTACCGAATATGACTCCATACCGTAACTAAAAACAAGTCCAGTATGAAAAATAATACTTTTGACCTGTAAGAAAAGGAAGTTCTGGTGACACATAGCGCTTGCTTCATTGTGCGGTGGTGATTTCAATATCCCAAGAGTTAGTAAACGTTACAGCATCTACCAGCATACATATAGTGGCTGTGTATGAAATACCCATGATCTAAGCACTCTCACCTATTAGAAATGACTTATCCACCTGACTATTTCATTATATTTCAGTTGCACGAATATCAGCACTGCGGGGTTCGTACTCTTCTGTCTGCAATAGGAGTGGGTATATGGGCTAAAAAATGTATTTCGCAGCCACTGGCGTATAGGCTGCCCTGCACAGCAGGCATGTTGCGTGGGAACAATGTCAACCTGTCAAAAAATGGTTCAAATGGCTCTGAGCACTATGGGACTTAACTTCTGAGGTCATCAGTCTCCTACAACCTAGAACTACTTAAACGGAAATAACCTAAGGACATCACACACATCCATGCCCGAGGCAGGATTCGAACCTGCGACCGTAGCAATCGCGTGGTTCCAGACTGAGGCGCCTAGAACCGCTCGGCCACCCCGACCGGCTATCAACCTGTCAAATCAACAGGGTTTGCAAGGCATCATATAATTATGTCTGAGGCAAGAAGCGGGTTTCTGTTCCCTTATGTGTAGGCTGCCCATCATGACAGGTGTATTGTAATGGAGCAGTATTCGCTAGTACTGGTCTACTTCATCAACCTGCTTTGCACTCAGGCATACAATTACTGTCAGTTGTTCTCATAGCGTAGGTGACAGCGCATGAGACTGCTCGTCCTTTGGTTTGGGTTCGATCCTTACTACCATCCCATAACCAATATTTGTATCACTTTTTTGTTTGGTTTTATGATACCAAACCAAGAACACATTTGGCGGGCACGATAGCCTAAATATCTAACTTCAATGGTAATTAACTCGCAGATGGTGCAACGTATCGAAATTTTTTCCCCACAAGTTATTTCGCCATATACCCTACCCTGGAACACATTTACAAACATAACCTGTTACGTGCTATTAAGGATGATCAATAGCAGTGAGTCTTGCTTTTGAACAAAAGGGCGCACAAGGGCATAGAAAAAAATAGCGACGCCAGTCGATCAAAAAATGGTTCAAATGGCTCTAGGCACTATGGGGCTTAACATCTGAGGTCACCAGTCCCGTAGACTTACATCTACTTAAACCTAACTAACCTAAGGACATCACACACATCCATGCCCGAGGCAGGATTCGAACCTGCAACTATAGCAGCAGCGCGTTTCCGAACTGAACCTCCTAGAACCTCTCGGCCACTACGGCCGGCTATGCCCGTCGATCGAGATGCAAACCATTTCATCCTATGTACTAGTAGAATCGCAACTGAAATTATCGTGACCGTACTAGTCAGAAACTGTGGAACGAAACCAAACTGGTCGATCCATTACTGCTACCACATACGGAAGCAAGCTCATAGTCAACCGAATGGTGATAACGTACGCTCTGGTGTTACCACAAAGTGACTCTAACCTAGAACTACAGCAAACTGTGACCCTGGCAGCGGCTGTCCGAACTTTTGTCAATTCAGATGCTTCTCAACATTAAGCGTTCGCAGGCAGAAGCAAGTTCCTACAGCAGGTTGCGGGTACAATCTGTTCTGGCCAGTGACGATGCGGCCTTCCAGTTCACTAGATGGAGAGACTGAATGACGCCAGTTGTGCAAAACTGGACAGGACTGGAATCCTTGCACGTCGAATCAGCTGAAGCTTGAAATTCAGAAAAAGGTCTCGGAAACTCTGCAGAATTTCGTCATTTTATTCATAACTAAGAATAATTAATATGTCATCCTGAAGTTTCTCTGCCACCACAAGCCGATAGTTCTCTACTCGGACTAGTCATCGTTGGTCTCAGAATTCAGGGCAAAACTGATTTAACTATGCATTCTCTGTGCAGTTCCGCAGCACGTACAGTGTCTCCAATGGTTTACAGTACAATTCGACTTCTGTAGAGTGTTCTGTCTGTCAATATGACATTAGAATCTCACACTGTCCGAACATTATCATCTTATGGCAAGAAAGGTTTTCAGCACAGCAAGTTGCCCGACATTTTGGCATACAACACAGTGACGTCATTTTAGTATACATTCGTCTTTCCGAGACACACGACACAGGATATCTGTCTCGTAGTGTTCGCCTGCCCTCAACAATACAGGCTTATTACCTCTAAATTGTTGCTCGTAGGTAACGTCTCCGATTCCTACACAAATCGTCCTGGTTCCCGGATATGACCATCGTCGCAGCTTAAATTTTGAATAAAACATCGTCGGAAATGGCGGCCAAGGACTTCCACTATTGAGAGACACCTTCGTTCTGCCAGTGGCCTCATCTAGGATAGAGTTTGGGGGCGTCCTCTTGCACTTGTGGTGGGAACCTGTCGCTGAAAGCGGAAGAATCAGCAGTAATAAACGGCATGGAGGTTGGGAAAGCAATGGAAACCACGACATGAAAGACACATAACGTGTACCCACAATACACGTAGCCTGTAATGGAAAACTGTCATTATGACCTATCCATTGGCAAAAGATTCCAGATTAATACCCCACTGTGAGCTATGGGACGAGCTTGTTAAGAAGGAGGTAACTACGAGAGAAGGATTGAACAGTCAATGAAAGGGTTCCCTTCTTCGATTCAGAGCGTGTTATATCTAAATTCTGAATGTGGTAGGGAAACTAGAAAATCTGAAAAAGGGAAATGTAAAGGGACACAGGCAGGCGCGCCGATCCCATATCTAATCCGCCCAGTGTGCCGGTGGGCCGCACAGACTGGATGTGGTTTCTAGGCGGTTTCCCACATCCAACTATGGGAATATCGTGCTGGTACCCACACCCCGCCTCAGTTATACAATACGTAAACATTTAGAAAACATTCTCAAGCTTGCACATGAAATAATACTAGATGCAGACAGTAGAGGCACAAGAATTCCGTCACGGGGAGGGTGAGAGGGGGGGGGGGATTGGTGGCTTCAGAAAAGGCATCCTACCACCCACTACCACTAATAATGCAAAATTCCCATTAGAACACGTTGTAAGACCAAGAAGAAGGAGAAATATTTACATGTAGTGGGGGTCAGTGACTTGAAACGGAAGGAAGATAAAGATTTCTGGTGAGGGTGATACCAATAGCGGTGGATAGTGTTAAAACTGAAGTAGGTTCCGTTACGAACACGAAAATAAAGCAGAGGGTGCGTTACTGTGAACAACTCACTGATACAGTTATTCTCCTCAAAATCGACTACGATGTAATAAAATAACAATAGATCAGGTATACTTGCCGACGCCAGAAGCAGAAGATAGAGAGATAGAATTCATGAGGTCGTTAAAAGTGTTACACAATATGCATTAGAGATGCAAATATAATAGTAAGGGAGTCGGAAGGCTGTATCAGGGGAATGAATAGAGGATAGGATAATGTAGTCTGCGTACTAGGGATGATAAAAGAAGAAGTCTAAGTCTAAGTCTTCAAATAAGTTGCAGCTAGTAATAACCAAAACACTGTTCAAAAATCACAACAGGAGAAGGTAATTTGGAAAACACATGGAGACACGAGAAGATATCACCTACATTACGTGTGGGTGAAACAGGAATTTCGAAATAAGCTATTGCACAACAGAATAACAACACCCAAACATAACATAATTAAAATCCTAAAACTGAAAGTGTAAGATGATACAAACCAAGGTGAGAAAAGTATGGGACAGCGATATGCACATATACAGATGGCAATGTATAAAACGGGCTGTGCATTGGCGGAGCTATCATCTGTACACAGGTTTAGGTCGTGATTATGGCACCACGCTGGGAATTAACACGCTCTAAACGCTGAATAGCAGTTGTAGGTAGACACATGGGACATTCGATTTCGGTCATCGTTAGCGTATTCAATATTCCGAGATCCACGACGTCAAGAGTGTGCAGAGATTACTAAATTTCAGGCATTACCTTCCACCACGAACAACGCAGTGACCGACGGCCTTCGCTTAAAAACGGAGCAGTGGCGTTTGCACAGAGTTATCAGTGCTAACAGATAAGCGACACTGCCTGAAATAGCAGCAGAAATCAATATGGGACATGTGACGAACGTATCAGTTAGGACAGTGAGATGAAATTTGGCGTTATTTGGAAATGGAAACAAACGAACAATGGGAGTGCCTGTGCTAATAGCACGATATCGTTTGAAGCGACTCTCTTGGGATCGAGACCATATCGATTGGACCCTAGACAAGCGTCACTGCCTGGAATAACAACAGAAATCAATATGGGACATGTGACGAACGTATCAGTTAGGACACCGAGATAAAATTTGGCGTTATTTGGAAATGGAAACAAACGAACAATGGGAGTGCCTGTGCTAACAGCACGATATCGTTTGCAGCGCCTCTCTTGGGTTCGAGACCACATCGATTGGACCCTAGATAACCGTAACTGCCTGAAATAACAGCAGAAATCAATATGGGACATGGGACGAACGTATCAGTTAGGACAGCGAGATGAAATTTGGCGTTATTTGGAAATGGCAAAAAACGAACAATGGGAGTGCCTGTGCTAACAGCACGATATCGTTTGTAGCGCCTCTCTTGGGTTCGAGACCATATCGATTGGACCCTAGTTAAGCGACACTGCCTGAAGTAACAGCAGAAATCAATATGGGGCATGTGACAAACGTATCAGTTAAGACAGCGAGACGAAATTTGGCGTTATTTGGAAATGGCAAAATACGAAAAATGGGAGTGCCTGTGCTATTACCACGAAATCGTTTGCAGCGCCTCTCTTGGGTTCGAGACCACATCGATTGGACCCTAGATAAGCGACACTGCCTGAAATAACAGCAGAAATCAGTGTGGGACATGTGACGAACGTATCAGTTAGGACAGAGAGATGAAATTTGGCGTTATTTGGAAATGGCAACAAACGAACAATAGGAGTACCTGTGCTAACAGCACAATATCGTTTAAAGCGATGCTCTAGGGTTCGACACCATATCGATTGAAACCTAGATAAGCGACACTGCCTGAAATAACCCCAGAACTAAATATTGGACATGTGACGAACGTATCACTTAGGATAGCGAGGTGAAATTTGGCGTTATTTGGAAATGGCAAAAAACGAACAATGGGAGTGCCTGTGCTAACAGCACGATATCGTTTGCAGCGCCTCTCTTGGGATCGAGACCATATCGATTGAATCCTAGATAAGCGTCACTGCCTGAAATAACAGCAGAAATCAATATGGGACATGTGACGAACGTATCAGTTAGGACAGCGAGATGAAATTTGGCGTTATTTGGAAATGGCAACAAACGAACAATAGGACTACCTGTGCTAACAGCACATTATCGTTTAAAGCGATACTCTTGGGTTCGACACCATATCGATTGAAACCTAGATCAGCGACACTGCCTGTAATAACAGCAGAACTCAATATTGGACATGTGACGAACGTATCAGTTAGGATAGCGTGGTGAAATTCGCGTAATTTGGAAATGGCAACAAACGAACAATGGGAATGCCTATGCTAACAGCACGATATCGTTTGCAGCGCTTCTCTTGGGTTCGAGACCATATGGATTGGACCCTAGATAAGCGACACTGCCTGAAATAACTGCAGCAATCAATATGGAACATGTGACGAAAGAATCAGTTAGGACAGCGAGATGAAATTTGGCGTTGATTGAAAATGGCAACGAACGAACAATGGGAGTGCCTGTGCTAACAGCACGATATCGTTTGCAGCGCCACTCTTGGGTTCGAGACCATATCGATTGGACCCAAGATAAGCGACACTGCCTGAAAGAACAGCAGAAATCAATATGGGACATGTGATGAACGTATCAGTTGGGGCAGCGAGATGAAATTTTGCATTATTTAGAAATGGCAACAAACGAACAATGGGAGTGCCTGTACTAACAACACGATATCGTTTGCAGCACCTCTCTTTGGTTCGAAACCATATCGATTCTACAATAGAGAAGCGAGACTGGCTGAAATAACAGCAGAAATCAAAATGGGACGTGTGACGAACGTATCAGTTAGGACAGCAAGACGAAATTTGGCGTTATTAGGAAATGGCAACAAACGAGCAATTTGAGTGCCTGTGCTGACAGCACGATATCGCTTGCAGCGCCTCTCTTGGGTTCGAGACCATATCGATTAGACCCTAGATAAGCGACACTGCCTGAAATAACAGCAGAAATCAGTATGGGACGTGTGACGAAAGAATCAGTTAGGACAGCGAGGTGAAATCTGGCGTTATTTGGAATTGGCAACAAACGAACAATGGGAGTGCCTGTGCTAACAGCACGATATCGTTTGCAGCGCCTCTCTTGGGTTCGAGACCATATCGATTGGATCCTAGATAAGCGTTACTGCCTGAAATAACAGCATAAATCAATATGGGACATGTGACGATCGCATCAGTTAGGACAGCGAGATGAACTTTGGCGTTCGTTGGAAATGGCAACAAACGATTAATAGGAGTACCTGTGCTAGCAACAAGATATCGTTTGCAGCGACTCTCTTGGGTTCGAGACCATATCGTTTGGACCCTAGATTA
Source organism: Schistocerca nitens (assembly GCF_023898315.1). NCBI lineage: Eukaryota > Metazoa > Arthropoda > Insecta > Orthoptera > Acrididae > Schistocerca > Schistocerca nitens. Next base: position 674,117,229 of record NC_064618.1, read on the forward strand.
GCGTAATTTCCTGAAATAACAGCAGAAATAAATATGGGACATGTCACGAACGTATCACTTAGGACATCGAGATGAAATTTGGCATTATTTGGAATTGGCAACATACGAACAATGGGAGTACCGGTGCTAACAGCGCGATATCGTTTGCAACGCCTCTCTTGGGTTCGAGACCATTTCGATTGGAGCCTATAAGCGACACTGCCTGAAATAACAGCAGAAATCAATATGGGACATGTGACGAACGTATCAGATAGGACAGCGAGATGAAATACGGCGTTATTAGGAAATGGCAACAAACGAACAATTGGAATGCCTGTGCTAACAGCACGATATTGTTTGCAACGCCTCTCTTGGGCTCGAGACCATATCGATTGGACCCATGATAAGCGACACTGCCTGAAATTACAGCAGAAATCACTGTGGGACATTTGACGAACGTATCAGTTAGGACAGAGAGATGAAATTTGGCGTTATTTGGAAATGGCAACAAACGAACAATTGAAGTACCTGTGCTAACAGCACAATATCGTTTAAAGCGATGCTCTTGGGTTCGACACCATAACGATTGAAACCTAGATAAGCGACACTGCCTGAAATAACACCAGAACTCAATATTGGACATTTGACGAACGTATCAGTTAGGATAGCGAGATAAAATTTGGCGTTATTTGGAAATGGCAAAAAACGAACAATGGGAGTGCCTGTGCTAACAGCACGATATCGTTTGCAGCGCCTCTCTTGGGATCGAGACCATATCGATTGGATCCTAGATAAGCGTCACTGCCTGAAATAACGGCAGAAATCAATATAAGACATGTGACGAACGTATCAGTTAGGACAGCGAGATGAAATTTTGCGTTATTTGGAAATGGAAACAAACGAACAATTTGAGTACCCTCGCTTACAGCACGATATCGTTAGCAGCGCCTCTCTTGGGTTCGAGACCATATCGATTGGACCCTAGATAAGCGACACTGCCTGAAATAGCTGCAGAAATCAATATGGGACATGTGACGAACGTTTCAGTTAGGACAGCGAGATGAAATTTGGCGTTATTTGGAAATGGCAAAAAACGAACAATGGGAGTGCCTGTGCTAACAGCACGATATCGTTTGTAGCGCCTCTCTTGGGTTCGAGACTGTATCGATTGGACCCAAGATAAGCGACACTGCCTGAAATAACAGCAGAAATCAATATGGGACATGTGACGAACGTATCAGTTAGGACAGCGAGATGAAATTTGGCGTTATTTGGAAATGGCAACAAACGAACAATAGGAGTACCTGTGCTAACAGCACATTATCGTTTAAGGCGATACTCTTGGGATCGACACCATATCGATTGAAACCTAGATCAGCGACACTACCTGTAATAACAGCAGAACTCAATATTGGACATGTGACGAACGTATCAGTTAGTATAGCGACGTGAAAATCGCGTAATTTGTGAAATGGCAACAAACGAACAATGGGAACGCCTATGCTAACAGCACGATATCGTTTGCAGCGCTTCTCTTGGGTTCGAGACCATATGGATTGGACCCTAGATAAGCGACACTGCCTGAAATAACAGCAGAAATCAATATGGGACATGTGACGAAAGAATCAGTTAGGACAGAGAGATGAAATTGGGCGTTGATTGAAAATGGCAACGAACGAACAATGGGAGTGCCTTTGCTAACAGCACGATATCGTTTGCAGCGCCACTCTTGGGTTCGAGACCATATCGATTGGACCCAAGATAAACGACACTGCCTGAAATAACAGCAGAAATCCATATGGGACATGTGATGAACGTATCAGTTGGGGCAGCGAGATGAAATTTTGCGTTATTTAGAAATGGCAACAAACGAACAATGGGAGTGCCTGTGCTAACAACACGATATCGTTTGCAGCACCGCTCTTTGGTTCGAGACCATATCGATTCTACACTAGATAAGCGAGACTGGCTGAAATAACAGCAGAAATCAATATGGGACGTGTGACGAACGTATCAGTTAGGACAGCAAGACGAAATTTGGCGTTATTATGAAATGGCAACAAACGAGCAATTTGAGTGCCTGTGCTGACAGCACGATATCGCTTGCAGCGCCTCTCTTCGGTTCGAGACCATATCGATTGGACCCTAGATAAGCGACACTGCCTGAAATAACAGCAGAAATCTATATGGGACATGTGACGAACGTATCAGTTAGGACAGCGAGGTGAAATCTGGCGTTATTTGGAAATGGCAACAAACGAACAATGGGAGTGCCTGTGCTAACAGCACGATATCGTTTGCAGCGCCTCTCTTGGGTTCGAGACCATATCGATTGGACCCTAGATAAGAGAAACTGCCTGAAATAACAGCAGAAATCGATATGGGACATGAGATGAGCGTATCAGTTGGGACAGCGAAATGAAATTTGGCGTTATTTAGAAATGGCAACAAACGAACAATGGAAATGCCTGTGCTAACAGCACGATATCGTTCGCAGCGCCTCTCTTGGGTTCGAGACCATATCGATTGGATCCTAGATAAGCGTTACTGCCTGAAATAACAGCAGAAATCAATATGGGACATGTGACGATCGCATCAGTTAGGACAGCGAGATGAACTTTGGCGTTCGTTGGAAATGGCAACAAACGAACAATAGAAGTACCTGTGCTAACAACACGATATCGTTTGCAGCGCCTCTCTTGGGTTCGAGACCATATCGATTGGACCCTAGATTAGCGTAATTTCCTGAAATAACAGCAGAAATAAATATGGGACATGTCACGAACGTATCACTTAGGACATCGAGATGAAATTTGGCGTTATTTGGAAATGGCAACAAACGAACAATGGGAGTACCTGTGCTAACAGCGCGATATCGTTCGCAGCGCCTCTCTTGGGTTCGAGACCATATCGATTGGACCCTATAAGCGACACTGCCTGAAATAACAGCAGAAATCAATATGGGACATGTGACGAACGTATCAGATAGGACAGCGAGATGAAATACGGCGTTATTAGGAAATGGCAACAAACGAACAATGGAAATGCCTGTGCTAACAGCACGATATCGTTTGCAACGCCTCTCTTGGGTTCGAGACCATATCGATTGGACGCTAGATAAGCGACACTGCCTGAAATAACAGCAGAAGTCAATAAGGGACATGTGACGATCGTATCAGGTAGAACAGCGAGATGAACTTTGGCGTTATTTGGAAATGGCAACAAACGAACAATAGGAGTACCTGTTCTAACAGCACAATATCGTTGGCAGCGACTCTCTTGTTTTCGAGACCATATCGATTGAAACCTAGATAAGCGACACTGCCTGAAATAACAGCAGAAATCAATATGGGCATGTGACGATCGTATCAGGTAGGACAGCGAGATGAACTTTGGCGTTATTTGGAAATGGCAACAAACGAACAATGGGAGTGCCTGTGCTAACAACACGATATCGTTTGCATCGCCTCTCTTGGGTTCGAGACCATATCGGTTTGGACCCTAGATAAGCGAGACTGGCTGAAATAACAGCAGAAATCAATATGGGACATGTGACGATCGTATCAGTTAGGACAGCGAGATAAATTTGAGCGTTAATTTGTAAATACAACAATGGAACAATGGGAGTGCCTGTGCTAACAGCACGATATCGTTTGCAGCGCCTCTCTTGGGTTCGAGACCATATCGATTGGACCCATGATAAGCGACACTGCCTGAAATTACAGCAGAAATCAATATGGGACATGTGACGAACGTATCAGTTAGGACAGAGATATGAAATTTGGTGTTATTTGGAGTGGCAACAAACGAACAATAGGAGTACCTGTGCTAACAGCACAATATCGTTTCAAGCGATGCTCCTGGGTTCGACACCATATCGATTGAAACCTAGATAAGCGACACTGCCTGAAATAAGAGCAGAACTCAATATTGGACATGTGACGAACGTATCAGTTAGGATAGCGAGGTGAAATTTGGCGTTATTTGGAAATGGCAACAAACGAACAGTGGGAATGCCTATGCTAACAGCACGATATCGTTTGCAGCACCTCTCTTGTGTTCGAGACCATATCGATTGGACACTAGATAAGCGTCACTTCCTGAAATAATAGCAGAAATCAATATAGGACGTGTGACGAAAGAATCAGTTAGGACAGAGAGATGAAATTTGGCGTTGTTTGGAAATGGCAACAAACGAACAATGGGAGTGCCTGTGCTAACAACACGATATCGTTTGCAGCGACTCTCTTGGGTACGAGACCATATCGGATTGGATCCTAGATAAGCGTCACTGCCTGAAATAACGGCAGAAATCAATATGGGACATGTGACGAACGTATCAGTTAGGACAGCGAGATGAAATTTTGCGTTATTTGGAAATGGAAACAAACGAACAATTTGAGTACCCTCGCTTACAGCACGATATCGTTAGCAGCGCCTCTCTTGGGTTCGAGACCATATCGATTGGACCCTAGATAAGCGACACTGCCTGAAATAGCTGCAGAAATCAATATGGGACATGTGACGAACGTTTCAGTTAGGACAGCGAGATGAAATTTGGCGTTATTTGGAAATGGCAAAAAACGAACAATGGGAGTGCCTGTGCTAACAGCACGATATCGTTTGTAGCGCCTCTCTTGGGTTCGAGACTGTATCGATTGGACCCAAGATAAGCGACACTGCCTGAAATAACAGCAGAAATCAATATGGGACATGTGACGAACGTATCAGTTAGGACAGCGAGATGAAATTTGGCGTTATTTGGAAATGGCAACAAACGAACAATAGGAGTACCTGTGCTAACAGCACATTATCGTTTAAGGCGATACTCTTGGGTTCGACACCATATCGATTGAAACCTAGATCAGCGACACTACCTGTAATAACAGCAGAACTCAATATTGGACATGTGACGAACGTATCAGTTAGTATAGCGACGTGAAATTCGCGTAATTTGTGAAATGGCAACAAACGAACAATGGGAACGCCTATGCTAACAGCACGATATCGTTTGCAGCGCTTCTCTTGGGTTCGAGACCATATGGATTGGACCCTAGATAAGCGACACTGCCTGAAATAACAGCAGAAATCAATATGGGACATGTGACGAAAGAATCAGTTAGGACAGAGAGATGAAATTGGGCGTTGATTGAAAATGGCAACGAACGAACAATGGGAGTGCCTTTGCTAACAGCACGATATCGTTTGCAGCGCCACTCTTGGGTTCGAGACCATATCGATTGGACCCAAGATAAACGACACTGCCTGAAATAACAGCAGAAATCCATATGGGACATGTGATGAACGTATCAGTTGGGGCAGCGAGATGAAATTTTGCGTTATTTAGAAATGGCAACAAACGAACAATGGGAGTGCCTGTGCTAACAACACGATATCGTTTGCAGCACCGCTCTTTGGTTCGAGACCATATCGATTCTACACTAGATAAGCGAGACTGGCTGAAATAACAGCAGAAATCAATATGGGACGTGTGACGAACGTATCAGTTAGGACAGCAAGACGAAATTTGGCGTTATTATGAAATGGCAACAAACGGGCAATTTGAGTGCCTGTGCTGACAGCACGATATCGTTTGCAGCGCCTCTCTTGGATACGAGACCATATCGATTGGACCCTAGATAAGAGAAACTGCCTGAAATAACAGCAGAAATCGATATGGGACATGAGATGAGCGTATCAGTTGGGACAGCGAAATGAAATTTGGCGTTATTTAGAAATGGCAACAAACGAACAATGGAAATGCCTGTGCTAACAGCACGATATCGTTCGCAGCGCCTCTCTTGGGTTCGAGACCATATCGATTGGATCCTAGATAAGCGTTACTGCCTGAAATAACAGCAGAAATCAATATGGGACATGTGACGATCGCATCAGTTAGGACAGCGAGATGAACTTTGGCGTTCGTTGGAAATGGCAACAAGCGAACAATAGAAGTACCTGTGCTAACAACACGATATCGTTTGCAGCGCCTCTCTTGGGTTCGAGACCATATCGATTGGACCCTAGATTAGCGTAATTTCCTGAAATAACAGCAGAAATAAATATGGGACATGTCACGAACGTATCACTTAGGACATCGAGATGAAATTTGGCGTTATTTGGAAATGGCAACAAACGAACAATGGGAGTACCTGTGCTAACAGCGCGATATCGTTCGCAGCGCCTCTCTTGGGTTCGAGACCATATCGATTGGACCCTATAAGCGACACTGCCTGAAATAACAGCAGAAATCAATATGGGACATGTGACGAACGTATCAGATAGGACAGTGAGATGAAATACGGCGTTATTAGGAAATGGCAACAAACGAACAATGGAAATGCCTGTGCTAACAGCACGATATCGTTTGCAACGCCTCTCTTGGGTTCGAGACCATATCGATTGGACGCTAGATAAGCGACACTGCCTGAAATAACAGCAGAAGTCAATAAGGGACATGTGACGATCGTATCAGGTAGAACAGCGAGATGAACTTTGGCGTTATTTGGAAATGGCAACAAACGAACAATAGGAGTACCTGTTCTAACAGCACAATATCGTTGGCAGCGACTCTCTTGTTTTCGAGACCATATCGATTGAAACCTAGATAAGCGACACTGCCTGAAATAACAGCAGAAATCAATATGGGCATGTGACGATCGTATCAGGTAGGACAGCGAGATGGACTTTGGCGTTATTTGGAAATGGCAACAAACGAACAATGGGAGTGCCTGTGCTAACAGCACGATATCGTTTGCAGCGCCTCTCTTGGGTTCGAGACCATATCGATTGGACCCATGATAAGCGACACTGCCTGAAATTACAGCAGAAATCAATATGGGACATGTGACGAACGTATCAGTTAGGATAGCGAGGTGAAATTTGGCGTTATTTGGAAATGGCAACAAACGAACAGTGGGAATGCCTATGCTAACAGCACGATATCGTTTGCAGCACCTCTCTTGTGTTCGAGATCATATCGATTGGACACTAGATAAGCGTCACTTCCTGAAATAATAGCAGAAATCAATATGGGACGTGTGACGAAAGAATCAGTTAGGACAGAGAGATGAAATTTGGCGTTGTTTGGAAATGGCAACAAACGAACAATGGGAGTGCCTGTGCTAACAACACGATATCGTTTGCAGCGACTCTCTTGGGTACGAGACCATATCGGATTGGAACCTAGATAAGCGAGACTGGCTGAAATAACAGCAGAAATCAATATTGGACATGTGACGATCGTATCAGTTAGGACAGCGAGATAAATTTGGGCGTTAATTTGTAAATGCAACAATGGAACAATGGGAGTGCTTGTGCTAACAGCACAAAATCGCTTGCAGCGCATCTCTTGGGTTCGAGGCCATATCGATTGAACCCAAGATAGGCGACACTACCTGAAATAACAGCAGAAACCAATATGGGACATGTGACGAACGTATCAGTTAGGACAGCGAGATGAAATTAGGCGTTATTTGGAAATGGCAACAAACGAGCAATTTGAGTGCCTGTGCTGACAGCACGATATCGTTTGCAGCGCCTCTCTTGGATACGAGACCATATCGATTGGACCCTAGATAAGAGTAACAGCCTGAAATAACAGCAGAAATCGATATGAGACATGTGATGAACGTATCAGTTAGGACAGCGAAATGAAATTTGGCGTTATTTGGAAATGGCAAAAAACGAACAATGGGAGTGCCTGTGCTAACAGCACAATATCGTTTGCAGTGCCTCTGTTTCGTTCGAGACCAAATCGATTGGACCCTAGATTAGCGTAACTGCCTGAAATAACAGCAGAAATCAATATGGGACATGTGACAAACGTATCAGTTAGGACAGCGAGATGAAATTTGGCGTTATTTGGAAATGGGAAAAAACGAACAATTTGAGTACCCTTGCTAACAGCACGATAGCGTATGCAGCGCCTCTCTTGGGTTCGAGACCACATCGATTGGACGCAAGATAAGCGACACTGCCTGAGATAACAGCAGAAATCAATATGGGACATGTGACGAACGTATCAGGTAGGACAGCAAGACGAAATTTGGCGTTATTTGGAAATGGGAACAAACGAACAATGGGAATGCCTATGCTAACAGCACAATATCGTTTGCAGCGACTCTCTTGCGTTCGAGACCATATCGATGGGACCCTAGATAAGCAACACTGCCTGAAATAACAGCAGAAATCAATATGGGACGTGTGACGAAAGAATGAGTTAGGACAGCGACATGACATTTGGCATTGTTTGGAAATGGCAACAAACGAACAATGGGAGTGCCTGTGCTAACAGCACGATATCGTTTGCAGCGCCTCTCTTGGGTTCGAGACCATATCGATTGGACCCATGATAAGCGACACTGCCTGAAATTACAGCAGAAATAAATATGGGACATGTGACGAACGTATCAGTTAGGACAGCGAGATGAAATTTGGCGTTATTTTGAAATGGCAACAAACGAGCAATTTGAGTGCCTGTGCTGACAGCACGATATCGTTTGCAGCGCGTCTCTTGGATTCGAGACCATATCGATTGGACCCTAGATAAGAGTAACAGCCCGAAATAACAGCAGAAATCGATATGAGACATGTGATGAACGTATCAGTTAGGACAGCGAAATGAAATTTGGCGTTATTTGGAAATGGCAAAAAACGAACAATGGGAGTGCCTGTGCTAACAGCACAATATCGTTTGCAGTGCCTCTCTTGGGTTCGAGACCATATCGATTGGACCCTAGATTAGCGTAACTGCCTGAAATAACAGCAGAAATCAATATGGGACATGTGACAAACGTATCAGTTAGGACAGCGAGATGAAATTTGGCGTTATTTGGAAATGGGAAAAAACGAACAATGGGAGTGCCTGTGCTAACAGCACGATATCGTTTGCAGCGCCTCTCTTGGGTTCGAGACCATATCAATTGGACCCAAGATAAGCGACACTGCCTGAAATAACAGCAGAAATCAATATGGGACATGTGACGAACGTGTCAGTTAGAACAGCGAGATGAAATTTGGCGTTATTTGGAAATGGGAAAAAACGAACAATGGGAGTGCCTGTGCTAACAGCACGATATCGTTTGCAGCGCCTCTCTAGGGTTCGAGACCATATCGATTGGACCCTAGATAAGCGTAACTGCCTGAAATAACAGCAGAAATAAATATGGGACATGTCACGAACGTGTCAGTTAGAACAGCGAGATGAAATTTGGCGTTATTTGGAAACGGAAACAAACGAACAATTTGAGTACCCTTGCTAACAGCACGATATCGTTTGCAGCACCTATCTTGTGTTCGAGACCATATCGATTGGACCCTAGATAAGCGTCACATCCTGAAATAACAGCAGAAATCAATATGGGACGGGTGACGAAAGAATCAGTTAGGACAGCGAGATGAAATTTGGCGTTGTTTGGAAATGGCGACAAACGAACAATGGGAGTGCCTGTGCTAACAACACGATATCGTTTGCAGCGACTCTCTTGGGTACGAGACCATATCGGTTTATAACCTAGATAAGCGAGACTGGCCGAAATAGCAGCAGAAATCAATATGGGACATGTGACGAACGTATGAGTTAGGACTGCGAGATAAATTTTGGGTTATTTTGGAAATGGCAACAAACGAACAATGTGAGTCTCTGTGCTAACAGCACGATATCGTTTGCAGCGCCTCTCTTGGGTTCGAGGCCATATCGATTGGACCCTAGATAAGCGAGACTGGCTGCAATAATAGCGGAAATCAATATGGGACATGTCACAAATGTATCAGTTATGACAGCGAGATAAATTTGGGCGTTAATTTGGAAATGGCAACAAACGAACTATTGGAGTGCCTGTGCTAACAGCACGATATCGTTTGCAGTGCCTCTCTTGGGTTCGAGACCATATCGATTGTACCCTAGATAAGCGAGACTGGCTGAAATAACAGCAGAAATCTATATGGGACATGTGACGAACGTTACAGTCAGGACAGCGAGATGAATTTGGGGGTTAATTTGGAAATGGCAACAAACGAACAATATGGGTACCTGTGCTAACAGCACGATATGGTTTGCAGCGCTTCTCTTTGGTTCGAGACCATATCGATTGGACCCTAGATAAGCGACACTGCCTGAAATAACAGCAGAAATCAATACGGGACATGTGACGATCGCATCAGTTAGGACAGCGAGATTAACTTTGGCGCTATTTGGAAATGGCAAGAAACGAACAATAGGAGTACCTGTGCTAACAACACGATATCGTTTGCAGCGCCTCTCTTGGGTTCGAGACCATATCGATTATACCCTAGATAAGCGACACTGCCAGAAATAACAGCAGAAATCAATATGGGACATGTGACGAACGTATCAGTTAGGACAGCGTGATAAATTTTGGGTTAATTTGGAAATGGCAACAAACGAACAATGGGAGTATCTGTGCTAACAGCACAATATCGTTTGCAGCGCCTCTCTTGGGTTCGAGACCATATCGATTTGACCCTAGATAAGCGACACTGCCTGAAATAACAGCTGAAATCAATATTGGATATGTGACGAACGTATCAGTTAGGACAGCGAGATGAAATTTGGCGTTAATTGGAAATGGCAAAAAACGAACAATGGGAGTGCCTGTGGTAACAGCACGATATCGTTTGCAGCGCTTGTCTTTGGTTCGAGACGATTTCGATTGGACCCTAGATAACCGACACTGCCTGAAATGACAGCAGAAATAAATATGGCACCTGTCACGAACGTATCAGTTAGAAGAGCGAGATGAAATTAGGCGATATTTGGAAATGGCAACAAACGAGCAATAGGAGTACCTGTGCTAACAGCACAATATTGTTTAAAGCGTTGCTCTTGGGTTCGAGACCATATCGATTGAACCCTACATAAGCGACACTGAATAAGATAACAGCAGAAGTCATAATGGGACATGTGACGAACGTATCAGTTAGGACAGCCAGGTGAAATTAGGCATTATTTGGAAATGGCAACAAACGAACTATTGGAGTGCCTGTGCTAACAGCACGATATCGGTTGCTGTGCCTCTCTTGGGTTCGAGTCCACATCGATTGGACCCTAGATTAGCGAGACAGGCTGAAATAACAGCAGAAATCAATATGGGACATGTGACGAACGTATCAGTTAAGACAGCGAGATGAAATTTGGCGTTACTTGGAAACGGCAACAAACGAACAATGAGAGTGCCTGTAATAACAGCACGATATCGTTTGCAGCGCCTCTCTGGGGTTCGAGACCATATCGATTGGTTCCTAGATAAGCGAGACTGGCTGAAATTACAACTGAAATCAATACGGGAAATGTGACGAACATATCAGTTAGGACAGCGAGATGAAATTTGGCGTTATTTGGAAATGGCAAAGAACGAACAATGGGAGTGCCTGTGGTAACAGCACGATATCGATTGCAGCGCTTCTCTTGGGTTCGAGACGATATCGATTGGACCCTAGAAAGCGACACTGCCTGAAATAACAGCAAAAATAAATATGGCACATGTGACGATCGTATCAGTTAGGACAGGGAGATGAAATTAGGCGTTATTTGGAAATGGCAACAAACGAAAAATAGGAGTACCTGTGCCAACAGCACAATATTGTTTAAAGCGTTGCTCTTGGGTTCGACACCATATCGATTGAAACCTAGATAAGCGATACTGCCTCTAATAACAGCAGAAATCATAATGGGTGGTGTGACGAACGTATCAGTTAGGACAGCGAGGTGAAATTTGGCGTTATTTGGAAATGGCAACATACGAACAATGGGCGTGCCTGTGCTAACAGCATATATCATTTGCAGCGCCTCCCTTGGGTTCGAGGCCATAACGATTGGGCCCTAGGTAAGCGACACTGAATAAAATAACAGCATAAATCATAATGGGAGGAGTGACGAACATATCAGTTAGGACAGCGAGGTGAAATTTGGCGTTATTTGGAAATGGCAAAAAACGAACAATGGGCGTGCCTGTGCTAACAGCACGATATCGTTAGCAGCGCCTCTCTTGGGTACGAGACCATATCGGTTTTGACCCTAGATAAGCGAGACTGGCTGAAATAAAAGCTGAAATCAAAATGGGACATGTGATGAAGGTATCAATTAGGACAGCGAGATAAATTTGGGCGTTAATTTGGAAATGCCAACAAACGAACAATAGGAGTACCAGTGCCAACAGCACGATATCGTTTGCAGCGCCTCTCTTGGGTTCGAGACCATATCTGTTGAAACCTAGATAAGCGACACTGCCTAAAATAACAGCAGAAATCAATATGGGACGTGTGACCAACGCATCAGTTTGGACAGCGAGATAAATTTGAGCGTTAATTTTTAAAACTGCATCAAACGAACAATGGGAGTGCCTGTTCTAACAGCACGATATCGTTCGCAGCGCCTCTCTTGGTTTCGAGACCATATCGATTGGACCCTAGATAAGCGACACTGCCAGAAATAACTGCAGAAATCAATATGGGACATGTCACGAACGTATTATTTAGGACAGCGAGGTGAAATTTGGAATTATTTGGAAATGGAAACAAACGAACAGTAGGAGTGTCTGTGCTAACAGCACAATTTCGTTTGCAGCGACTCTCTTGGGTTCCAGACCATATCGATTGAGCCCTAGATAAGCGACACTGAATAAAATAACATCAGAAATAATAATGCGAGGTGTGACGAACGTATCAGCTAGGACAGCGAGGTGATATTTGGCATTATTTGGAAATGGCATCAAACGAACTATGGGAGTGCCTGTGCTAAAAGCACGATATAGTTTGCAGCGCCTCTCTTGGGTTCGAGACCATATCTATAGGACCCTAGATAAACGAGACTGGCTGAAATAACAGCAGAAATCAATATGGGAAATGTGACTTACGTATCAGTCAGGACAGCGAGGTGAAATTTGGCGTTATTTGGAAATGACAACAAACTAACAATGGGAGTGCCTGGGCTAACAGCACGATATCATTTGCAGCGCCTCCCTTGGGTTCGAGGACATAACGAATGGAACCTAGATAAGCGACACTGCATAAAATAACAGCAGAAATCATAATGGGAGGAGTGACGAACGTATCAGTTAGGACAGCGAGCTGAAATTTGGCATTATTTGGAAATGGCATCAAACGAACTATGGGAGTGCCTGTGCTAAAAGCACGATATCGTTTGCAGCGCCTCTCTTGGGTTCGAGACCATATCGATTGGACCCTAGATAAGCGAGATTGGCTGCAATAACAGCGTAAATCAATATGGGACATGTCACGAATGTATCAGTTATGACAGCGAGATAAATTTGGGCGTTAATTTGGAAATGGCAACAAACGATCTATTGGAGTGCCTATGCTAACAGCACGATATCGTTTGCAGTGCTTCTCTTGGGTTCGAGACCATATCGATTGGACCCTAGATAAGCGAGACTGGCTGAAATAACAGCAGAAATCAATATGGGACATGTGACGAAGGTAACAGTCAGGACAGCGAGATGAATTTGGGGGTTAATTTGGAAATGGCAACAAACGAACAATGGGGGTACCTGTGCTAACAGCACGATATGGTTTGCAGCGCTTCTCTTGGGTTCGAGACCATATCGATTGGACCCTAGATAAGCGACACTGCCAGAAATAACAGCAGAAATCAATATGGGACATGTGACGAACGTATCAGTTAGGACAGCGTGAAAAATTTTGGGTTAATTTGGAAATGGCAACAAACGAACAATGGGAGTATCTGTGCTAACAGCACAATATCGTTTGCAGCGCCTCTCTTGGGTTCGAGACCATATCGATTTGACCCTAGATAAGCGACACTGCCTGAAATAACAGCTGAAATCAATATTGGATATGTGACGAACGTATCAGTTAGGACAGGGAGATGAAATTTGGCGTTAATTGGAAATGGCAAAAAACGAACAATGGGAGTGCCTGTGGTAACAGCACGATATCGTTTGCAGCGCTTGTCTTTGGTTCGAGACGATTTCGATTGGACCCTAGATAACCGACACTGCCTGAAATGACAGCAGAAATAAATATGGCACCTGTCACGAACGTATCAGTTAGGAGAGCGAGATGAAATTAGGCGATATTTGGAAATGGCAACAAACGAGCAATAGGAGTACCTGTGCTAACAGCACAATATTGTTTAAAACGTTGCTCTTGGGTTCGAGACCATATCGATTGAACCCTACATAAGCGACACTGAATAAGATAACAGCAGAAGTCATAATGGGACATGTGACGAACGTATCAGTTAGGACAGCCAGGTGAAATTAGGCATTATTTGGAAATGGCAACAAACGAACTATTGGAGTGCCTGTGCTAACAGCACGATATCGGTTGCAGTGCCTCTCTTGGGTTCGAGTCCACATCGATTGGACCCTAGATTAGCGAGACAGGCTGAAATAACAGCAGAAATCAATATGGGACATGTGACGAACGTATCAGTTAAGACAGCGAGGTGAAATTTGGCGTTACTTGGAAACGGCAACAAACGAACAATGAGAGTGCCTGTAATAACAGCACGATATCGTTTGCAGCGCCTCTCTGGGGTTCGAGACCATATCGATTGGTTCCTAGATAAGCGAGACTGGCTGAAATTACAACTGAAATCAATACGGGAAATGTGACGAACATATCAGTTAGGACAGCGAGATGAAATTTGGCGTTATTTGGAAATGGCAAAGAACGAACAATGGGAGTGCCTGTGGTAACAGCACGATATCGATTGCAGCGCTTCTCTTGGGTTCGAGACGATATCGATTGGACCCTAGAAAGCGACACTGCCTGAAATAACAGCAAAAATAAATATGGCACATGTGACGATCGTATCAGTTAGGACAGGGAGATGAAATTAGGCGTTATTTGGAAATGGCAACAAACGAAAAATAGGAGTACCTGTGCCAACAGCACAATATTGTTTAAAGCGTTGCTCTTGGGTTCGACACCATATCGATTGAAACCTAGATAAGCGATACTGCCTCTAATAACAGCAGAAATCATAATGGGTGGTGTGACGAACGTATCAGTTAGGACAGCGAGGTGAAATTTGGCGTTATTTGGAAATGGCAACATACGAACAATGGGCGTGCCTGTGCTAACAGCATATATCATTTGCAGCGCCTCCCTTGGGTTCGAGGCCATAACGATTGGACCCTAGGTAAGCGACACTGAATAAAATAACAGCATAAATCATAATGGGAGGAGTGACGAACATATCAGTTAGGACAGCGAGGTGAAATTTGGCGTTATTTGGAAATGGCAAAAAACCAACAATGGGCGTGCCTGTGCTAACAGCACGATATCGTTAGCAGCGCCTCTCTTGGGTACGAGACCATATCGGTTTTGACCCTAGATAAGCGAGACTGGCTGAAATAAAAGCTGAAATCAAAATGGGACATGTGATGAAGGTATCAATTAGGACAGCGAGATAAATTTGGGCGTTAATTTGGAAATGCCAACAAACGAACAATAGGAGTACCAGTGCCAACAGCACGATATCGTTTGCAGCGCCTCTCTTGGGTTCGAGACCATATCTGTTGAAACCTAGATAAGCGACACTGCCTAAAATAACAGCAGAAATCAATATGGGACGTGTGACCAACGCATCAGTTTGGACAGCGAGATAAATTTGAGCGTTAATTTTTAAAACTGCATCAAACGAACAATGGGAGTGCCTGTTCTAACAGCACGATATCGTTCGCAGCGCCTCTCTTGGTTTCGAGACCATATCGATTGGACCCTAGATAAGCGACACTGCCAGAAATAACTGCAGAAATCAATATGGGACATGTCACGAACGTATTATTTAGGACAGCGAGGTGAAATTTGGAATTATTTGGAAATGGAAACAAACGAACAGTAGGAGTGTCTGTGCTAACAGCACAATTTCGTTTGCAGCGACTCTCTTGGGTTCCAGACCATATCGATTGAGCCCTAGATAAGCGAGATTGGCTGCAATAACAGCGTAAATCAATATGGGACATGTCACGAATGTATCAGTTATGACAGCGAGATAAATTTGGGCGTTAATTTGGAAATGGCAACAAACGATCTATTTGAGTGCCTATGCTAACAGCACGATATCGTTTGCAGTGCTTCTCTTGGGTTCGAGACCATATCGATTGGACCCTAGATAAGCGAGACTGGCTGAAATAACAGCAGAAATCAATATGGGACATGTGACGAAGGTAACAGTCAGGACAGCGAGATGAATTTGGGGGTTAATTTGGAAATGGCAACAAACGAACAATGGGGGTACCTGTGCTAACAGCACGATATGGTTTGCAGCGCTTCTCTTGGGTTCGAGACCATATCGATTGGACCATAGATAAGCGACACTGCCTGAAATAACAGCAGAAATCAATACGGGACATGTGACGATCGCATCAGTTAGGACAGCAAGATTAACTTTGGCGTAATTTGGAAATGGCAAGAAACGAACAATAGGAGTACCTGTGCTAACAACACGATATCGTTTGCAGCGCCTCTCTTGGGTTCGAGACCATATCGATTGGACCATAGATAAGCGACACTGCCTGATATAACAGCAAAAGTCAATATGGGACATGTGACGAACGTATCAGTTAGGACAGCAAGATATATTTGGGCGTTAATTTGGAAGTGGCAACAAACGAACAATGGGAGTACCAATGCTAACAGCACGATATCGTTTTCAGCGCCTCTCTTGGGTTCGAGACCATTTAGATTGGACACTAGATAAGCGACACTGCCTGAAATAACTGCGGAAATCAATTTGGGACATGTGACAAACGTATCAGTTAGGTCAGCAAGATGAAATTTGGCGTTATTTGGAAATGGCAAAAAACTAACAATGGGAGTGCATGTGCTAACAGCACGATATCGTTTGCAGCGCCTCTCTTGGGTTCGAGACCATATCGATTGGACCCAAGATAAGCGACACTGCCTGAAATAACAGCAGGAATCAATATGGGACATGTGACGAACACATCAGTTAGGACAGCGAGATGAAATTTGGCGTTATTTGGAAATGCCAACAAACGAACAATAGGAGTACCTGTGCTAACAGCACAATATCGTTTAAAGCGATGCTCTTGGGTTCGACACCATATCGATTGAAACCTAGATAAGCGACACTGCATGAAATAACAGCAGAAATCAATATGGGACATGTGACGAACGTATCAGTTAGGACAGCGAGGTGAAATTTGGCGTTATTTGGAAATGGCTAAAAAAGAACAATGGGAATGCCTATTCTAACAGCACGATATCGTTTGTAGCGACTCTCCTGTGTTCGAGACTATATCGATTGGACCCTAGATAAGCGACACTGCCTGAAATAACAGCAGAAATCAATATGGGACGTGTGACGAAAGAATAAGTTAGGACAGCGAGATGAAATTTGGCGTTATTTGGAAATGGCAACAAACGAGCAATTTGAGTGCCTGTGCTGACAGCACGATATCGTTAGCAGCACCTCACTTGTGTTCGAGACCATATCGGTTTGGACCCTAGATAGGCGAGACTGGCTGAAATAACAGCTGAAATCAAAATGGGACATGTTGCGAACGTATCAGTTAGGACAGCGAGATGAAATTTGCGTTATTTGGAAATGGCAACAAACGATCAATGGGAGTGCCTGTGCTAACAACACGATGTCGTTTGCAGCGCCTCTCTTGGGTTCGAGACCATATCGATTGGACCCTAGATAAGTGAGACTGGCTGAAATAACAGCAGAAATCAATATGGGACATGTGACGAACGTATTATTTAGGACAGCGAGGTGAAATTTCGCATTATTTGGAAATGGCAACAAACGAACAATAGGAGTGTCTGTGCTAACAGCACAATATCGTTTGCAGCGACTCTCTTGGGTTCGAGACCATATCGATTGAACCCTAGATAAGCGACACTGAATAAAATAACATCAGAAATAATAATGCGAGGTGTGACGAACGTATCAGCTAGGACAGCGAGGTGATATTTGGCATTATTTGGAAATGGCATCAAACGAACTATGGGAGTGCCTGTGCTAAAAGCACGATATCGTTTGCAGCGCCATCTTGGGTTCGAGACCATATCGATTGGACCCTAGATAAACGAGACTGGCTGAAATAACAGCAGAAATCAATATGGGAAATGTGACTTACGTATCAGTTAGGACAGCGAGGTGAAATTTGGCGTTATTTGGAAATGACAACAAACTAACAATGGGAGTGCCTGGGCTAACAGCACGACATCATTTACAGCGCCTCCCTTGGGTTCGAGGACATAACGATTGGAACCTAGATAAGCGACACTGCATAAAATAACAGCAGAAATCATAATGGGAGAAGTGACGAACGTATCACTTAGGACAGCGAGGTGAAATTTGGCATTATTTGGAAATGGCATCAAACGAACTATGGGAGTGCCTGTGCTAAAAGCACGATATCGTTTGCAGCGCCTCTCTTGGGTTCGAGACCATATCGATTGGACCCTAGATAAGCGAGATTGGCTGCAATAACAGCGTAAATCAATATGGGACATGTCACGAATGTATCAGTTATGACAGCGAGATAAATTTGGGCGTTAATTTGGAAACGGCAACAAACGATCTATTGGAGTGCCTATGCTAACAGCACGAAATCGTTTGCAGTGCTTCTCTTGAGTTCGAGACCATATCGATTGGACCCTAGATAAGCGAGACTGGCTGAAATAACAGCAGAAATCAATATGGGACATGTGACGAACGTAACAGTCAGGACAGCGAGATGAATTTGGGTTTTAATTTGGAAATGGCAACAAACGAACAATGGGGGTACCTGTGCTAACAGCACGATATGGTTTGCAGCGCTTCTCTTGGGTTCGAGACCATATCGATTGGACCCTAGATAAGCGACACTGCCTGAAATAACAGCAGAAATCAATACGGGACATGTGACGATCGCATCGGTTAGGACAGCGAGAATAACTTTGGCGTAATTTGGAAATGGCAAGAAACGAACAATAGGAGTACCTGTGCTAACAACACGATATCGTTTGCAGCGCCTCTCTTGGGTTCGAGACCATATCGATTGGACCCAAGATAAGCGACACTGCCTGAAATAACAGCAAAAGTCAATATGGGACATGTGACGAACGTATCAGTTAGGACAGCAAGATATATTTGGGCGTTAATTTGGAAGTGGCAACAAACGAACAATGGGAGTACCTGTGCTAACAGCACGATATCGTTTTCAGCGCCTCTCTTGGGTTCGAAACCATTTAGATTGGACACTAGGTAAGCGACACTGCCTGAAATAACTGCAGAAATCAATATGGGACATGTGACAAACGTATCAGTTAGGTCAGCGAGATGAAATTTGGCGTTATTTGGAAATGGCAAAAAACGAACAATGGGAGTGCATGTGCTAACAGCACGATATCGTTTACAGCGCCTCTCTTGGGTTCGAGACCATATCGATTGGACCCAAGATAAGCGACACTGCCTGAAATAACAGCAGAAATCAATACGGGTCATGTGACGATCGCATCAGTTAGGACAGCGAGATTAACTTTGGCGTAATTTGGAAATGGCAAGAAACGAACAATAGGAGTACCTGTGCTAACAACACGATATCGTTTGCAGCGCCTCTCTTGGGTTCGAGACCATATCGATTGGACCCTAGATAAGCGACACTGCCTGAAATAACAGCAAAAGTCAATATGGGACATGTGACGAACGTATCAGTTTGGACAGCAAGATATATTTGGGCGTTAATTTGGAAGTGGCAACAAACGAACAATGGGAGTACCAGTGCTAACAGCACGATATCGTTTTCAGCGCCTCTCTTAGGTTCGAGAACATTTAGATTGGATACTAGATAAGCGACACTGCCTGAAATAACTGCAGAAATCAATATGGGACATGTGACAAACGTATCAGTTAGGTCAGCGAGATGAAATTTGGCGTTATTTGGAAATGGCAAAAAACGAACAATGGGAGTGCATGTGCTAAAAGCACGATATCGTTTGCAGCGCCTCTCTTGGGTTCGAGACTATATCGATTGGACCCTAGAGAAGCGACACTGCCTGAAATGACAACAGAAATAAATATGGCATATGTCACGAAGGTATCAGTTAGGACAGCGAGATGAAATTAGGCGTTATTTGGAAATGGCAACAAACGAACAATAGGAGTACCTGTGCTAACAGCACAATATTGTTTAAAGCGTTGCTCTTGGGTTCGAAACCATATCGATTGAAACCTAGATAAGCGACACTGCCTGAAATAACAGCAGAAATCATAATGGGTGGTGGGACTAACGTATCAGTTAGGACAGCGAGGTGAAATTTGGCGTTATTTGGAAATGGCAACAAACGAACAATGGGATTGCCTATGCTAACAGCACGATATCGTTTGCAGTGCCTCTCTTGGGTTCGAGACCATATCGCTTTGGACCCTAGATAAGCGAGACTGGCTGAAATAACAGCTGAATTCAAAATGGGACATGTGACGAAGGTATCAGTTAGGACAGCGAGATGAAATTAGGCGTTATTTGGAAATGGCAACAAACGAGCAATCGGAGTACCAGTGCTAACAGCACGATATCGTTTGCAGCGCCTCTCTTGTGTTCGAGACCATATCGATTGAAACCTAGATAAGGGACACTGCCTGAAATAACAGCAGAAATCAATATGGGACATGTGACGAACGTATCAGTTAGGACAGCGAGGTGAAATTTGGCGTTGTTTGGAAATGGCAACAAACGAACAATGGGAGTCCCTGTGCTAACAGCACGATATCGTTTGCAGCGCTTCCCTTGGGTTCGAGACCATATCGATTGGACCCTAGATAAGCGAGACTGGCTGAAATAACAGCAGAAATCAATATGGGACATGTGACGAACGTATCAGTTAGGACAGCGAGATAAATTTGAGCGTTAATTTTTTAAATGGCAACAAACGAACAATGGGAGTGCCTGTCCTAACAGCACGATATCGATGCAGCGCCGGTCTTGGGTTCAAGACCATATCGATTGGACCCAAGATAAGCGAGACTGGCTGAAATAACAGCAGAAATCAATATGGGACATGTGACGAACGTATCAGTTGGGACAGCGAGATAAATTAGGGCGTCAATTTGGAAATGGCAACAAACGAACAATGGGAGTGCCTGTGCTAACAGCACGATATCGTTTGCAGCGCTTCCCTTGGGTTCGAGACCATATCGTTTGGACCCTAGATAAGGGAGACTGGCTGAAATAACAACAGAAATCAATATGGGACATGTGACGAGCGTATCAGTTAAGACAGAGAGATATATTTGGGCGTTAATTTGGAAGCGGCAACAAACGAACAATGGGAGTACCTCTGTTAACAGCACGATATCATTTGCAGCGCCTCTCTTGGGTTCGAGATCATTTCGATTGGACACTAGATAAGCGACACTGCCTGAAATAACTGCAGAAATCAATATGGGACATGTGACAAACGTATCAGATAGGACAGCGAGATGAAATTCGGCGTTATTTGGAAATGGCAACAAACGAACAATGGGAGTGCCTGTGCTAACAACACGATGTCGTTTGCAGTGCCTCTCTTGAGTTCGAGACCATATCGATTGGACCCTAGATAAGCGAGACTGGCTGAAATAACAGCTGAAATCAATACGGGACACGTGACGAACGTATCAGTTAGGACAGCGAGGTGAAAATTGGCGTTATTTGGAAATGGCAACAAACTAACAATGGGAGTGCCTGTGCTAACAGCACGATATTATTTGCAGCACCTCCCTTGGGTTCGAGGACATAACGATTGGACCCTAGATAAGCGAGACTGGCTGAAATAACAGCAGAAATTAATATGGGACATGTGACGAACGCATCAGTTAGGACAGCGAGATAAATTTGAGCGTTAATTTTTAAAATGGCAACAAACGAACAATGGGAGTGCCTGTTCTAACAGCACGATATCGTTTGCAGCGCCTCTCTTGGTTTCGAAACCATATCGATTGGACCCTAGATAAGCGACACTGCCTAAAATAACAGCAGAAATCTTAATGGGAGGAGTGACGAACATATCAGTTAGGACAGCGAGGTGAAATTTGGCGCTATTTGGAAATGACAACAAACTAACAATGGGAGTGCCTGGGCTAACAGCACGATATCATTTGCAGCGCCTCCCTTGTGTTCGAGGACATAACAATTGGACCCTAGATAAGCGACACTGCCTAAAATAACAGCAGAAATCTTAATGGGAGGAGTGACGAACATATCAGTTAGGACAGCGAGGTGAAATTTGGCGTTATTTGGAAATGGCAACAAACGAACAATTTGAGTGCCTGTGTTAACAGCACGATATCGATGCAGCGCCGCTCTTGGGTTCGAGACCATATCGATTGGACCCTAGATAAGCGAGACTGGCTGAAATAACAGCTGAAATCAATACGGGACACGTGACGAACGTATCAGTTAGGACAGCGAGGTGAAAATTGGCGTTATTTGGAAATGGCAACAAACTAACAATGGGAGTGCCTGTGTTAACAGCACGATATCGATGCAGCGCCTCCCTCGGGTTCGAGGACATAACGATTGGATCCTAGATAAGCGAGACTGGCTGAAATAACAGCAGAAATTAATATGGGACATGTGACGAACGCATCAGTTAGAGCAGCGAGATAAATTTGAGCGTTAATTTTTAAAATGGCAACAAACGAACAATGGGAGTGCCTGTTCTAACAGCACGATATCGTTTGCAGCGCCTCTCTTGGTTTCGAAACCATATCGATTGGACCCTAGATAAGCGACACTGCCTAAAATAACAGCAGAAATCAATATGGGACATGTGACGAACGTATCAGTTAGGACACCGAGGTGAAATTTGGCGTTATTTGGAAATGACAACAAACTAACAATGGGAGTGCCTGAGCTAACAGCACCATATCATTTGCAGCGCCTCCCTTGGGTTCGAGGCCATAACCATTGGTCCCTAGATAAGCGACACTGCCTAAAATAACAGCAGAAATCTTAATGGGAGGAGTGACGAACATATCAGTTAGGACAGCGAGGTGAAATTTGGCGTTATTTGGAAATGGCAACAAACGAACAATGGGAGTGCCTGTGTTAACAGCACGATATCGATGCAGCGCCGCTCTTGGGTTCGAGACCATATCGATTGGACCCTAGATAAGCGAGACTGGCTGAAATAACAGCAGAAATCAATATGGGACATGTGACTTACGTATCAGTTAGGACAGCGAGGTGAAATTTGGCGTTATTTGTAAATGACAACAAACGAACAATGGGAGTGCCTGTGCTAACAGCACGATATCGTTTGCAGCGCCTGTCTGCGGTTCGAGACCATATCGATTCTACCCAAGATAAGGGATACAGGCTGAAGTAACAGCAGAAATCATAATGGGAGGTGTGACGAACGTTTCAGTTAGGACAGCGATTTGAAATTTGGCGTTATTTGGAAATGTCAACAAACGAACAATGGAAGTGCCTGTGCTAGCAGCACGATATCGTTTGCAGCGCCTCTCTTGGTTTGGAGACCATATCGATTGGACCCTAGATAAGCGAGACTGGCTGATATAACAGCAGAAATCAATATGGGACATGTGAGAACGTATCAGTTAGCATAGCGAGATAAATTTGAGCGTTAGTTTTTGAAATGGCAACAAACGAACAATGGGAGTCCCTGTGCTAACAGCACGATATCGTTTGCAGCACCTCTCTTGAGTTCGAGACCTTACGGATTGGACCCTAGATAAGCGACAATGCCTGAAATAGCAGCAGAAATCAATATGAGACATGTGACGAATGTTTCAGTTAGGACAGCGAGATGAAATTGGGCGTTATTTTGAATCGGCAACAAATGAACAATGGGAATACCTGTGTTACCAGCACGATATCGTTCGCAGCGCCTCTCTTGCGTTCGAGACAGAATCGATTGGACCCTAGATAAGCGACACTGCCTGAAATAACAGCAGAAATCAATATGGGACATGTGACGAAAGTATCAGTTAGGACACCGAGGTGAAATTTGGCGTTATTTGGAAAAGGCAACAAATGAACAATGGTAATTCCTGTGCTAACAGCACGATATCGTTAGCAGCGCCTCTCTTGGGTTCGAGACCTTATCGACTGGACCCTAGATAAGCGACACTGCCTGTACTAGCAACAGAAATCAATATGGGACTTGTGACAAGCGTATCAGTTAGGACAGCGAGGAGAAATTTGGCGATATTTGGAAATGGCAACAAACGAACAATGGGAGTGTCTGTGCTAACAGCACGATATCGTTTGAGCGCCTCCCTTGGTTTCGAGACCATATCGATTGGACACTAGATAAGTGACACTGCCTGAAATAACAGCAGAAATCAATATGGGACATGTGACGATCGTATCAGTTAGGACAGCGAGATGAAATTTTGCGTTATTTGGAAATGGCAAAAAACGTACAATGGGAGTGCCTGTGCTAACAACACGATATCGTTTGCAGTGCTTCTCTTGGATTCGAGACCATATCGATTGGACCCTAGATAAGCGACACTGCCTGAAATAACAGCAGAAATCAATATGGGACATATGACGAACGTATCAGTTAGGACAGCGAGATGAAATTTGGCGTTATTTGGAAATGGCAACAAATCAACAATGGGAATGCCTGTGCTAACAGCACGATATCGTTTGCAGCGACTCACTTGTGTTCGAGACCGAATCGATTGGACCCTAGATAAGCGACACTGCCTGAAATAACAGCAGAAATCAATATGGGACATGTGACGAAAGTATCAGTTAGGACACCGAGGTGAAATTTGGCGTTATTTGGAAATGGCAACAAACGAACAATGGGAATGCCAGTTCTAACAGCACGATATCGTTTGCAGCGCCTCTCTTGGGTTCGACACCATATCGATTGGACCCTAGATAAGCGACACTGCCTGAAATAACAGCAGAAATCAATATGGGACGTGTGACGAACGTGTTAGGACAGTGAGATGAAATTTGCTTTATTTGGAAATGGCAACAAACGAACAATGGTAGTGCCTGTGCTAACAGCACGATATCGTTTGCAGCGCCTCCTTTGGTTTCGAGACCATATCGATTGGACACTAGGTAAGTGACACTGCTGAAATAACAGCAGAAATCAATATAGGACATGTGACGAACGTATCAGTTAGGACAGCGAGATGAAATTTGGCGTTATTTGGAAATGGCAACAAACGAACAATGGCAGTACCTGTGCTAACAGCACGATATCGTTTGCAGTGCCTCTCTTGGGTTCGAGACCATATCGATTGTACCCTAGATAAGCGACACTGCCTGAAATAATAGCAGAAATCAATATGGGACATGTGACTAATGTATCAGTTAATACAGCGAGATGAAATTTGGCGTTATTTGGAAATGGCAACAAACGAACAATGGGAGTGCCACTGCTAGCAGCACTATATCGTTTGCAGCGTCTTTCTTGGGTTCGAGACCATATCGATTGGACCCTAGTTAAGCGACACTTACTGAAATAACAGCAGAAATCTATATGGGACATGTGACGAACGTATCGGTTAGGACAGCGAGATGAAATTTGGCGTTATTTGGAAATGGCAACAATCGAACAATGGGAGTGCCCGTGGTAACAGCACAATATCGTTTGCAGCGACTCTCTTGGGTTCGAGACCATATCGATTGAAACCTAGATAAGCGACACTGCCGGATATAACAGCAGAAATCAATATATGATATGTGACGAACGTATCAGTTAGGACAGTGAGGTGAAATTTGGCGTTATTTGGAAATGGTAACAAACGAACAATGGGACTGCCTGTGCTAACAGCACGATATCGTTTGCAGCGATTCTCTGGGGTTAGAGACCATATCGATTGGATCCTAGATAAGCGAGACTGGCTGAAATAACAGCAGAAATCAATATGGGACATGTGACGAACGTATCAGTTAGTACAGCGAGGTGAAATTTGGCGTTATTTAGAAATGGCAACAAACGAACAATGGGAGTGCCTGTGCTAACAGCACGATATCATTTGCAGCGCCTCCCTTGTGTTCGAGGCCATATCGATTCGACCCTAGATCAGCGACACTGCTTAAAATAACAGCAGAAATCAATATGGGACATGTGACGAACGTATTAGTTAGGACAGCGAGATGAAATTCGGCGTTATTTGGAAATGGTGAAACGTCCCCTTTTTGAAGAATTTTACAAGACTGTACTTTAACTGACACCCAATATGTTGTTAGCGCAACGCAATCTGACTTTCAGAAATCCCTACAAAAGAATGGCCCTGACTAACATTAACCTATGCATTTCACAAATCGCTTACCTCACAAAAATCTTGGTTACTCGAACTACTGCAATAAAGCGAGCGCCACTACTGCCAGCTAAATAAAAGATTCAAACTATGGAAGGCACTAACTACTGATAGGGATAGTTAGCAAATGAAAGATTTTAATACAGAACAAACAATGTATTTACCTTAATAGTCATAATATATATAGCAGTTCATGACAAATTACAAAACTCCGCCATCTCTCTCCCCACATCCACCACTGCTGGCGGCTCACCTCCAACTGCGCAACGCTACGCGCTGTTCACAGCCAGCTGCCTAACACTACAATGGCGAATATTACAACAATGCAAAGCAGCCACGGACTGCACACAGCACAGCCAGTGATTTTCATACAGAGGTGGCGTTACCAATAAAAAAAAACCTAAACAGCCTACTTACATAGCCCCCATGCTCCCCACAAAAAATTTTACAAATTGTTTTGGGCACTGGGCAATACATATTTGTTAAAATTTTTCATAATAGTAATTACAATAACAAAGAAATGATATGCACACACTTATTGATACAATGTTGGTCAAAAGCTAAAATTTTCTCACAGTCCATAAAGATAGTCCTGATCATTCACCATAATAGTAATTACAGTTTTTTTTCACAAAGTCTCATTTGTAAAAGAAATTGCACACAGAAGTAGTGGATTTCCATGCAGTCTTGAAGAAGTGGTGTTGTCCTTCCAACGGAAAGACAGTGCTGACTCTTGACATGCAGACAGGTAATGGGCCACAACAGAGCAAACCCACAGCAGAGTCAATCGAAGTTTTGAAGAATATCGTTTGGTAGGTCATCACAGAGTAGACCCACTGTAGTCCTGGTAGAGATTACGGTAGTGGTATTGGTGGGCCACCAGAGGTGCAGACCCACTGCTGTCCTTGTGGAAATAATGGTACTGGTGAGTCAGCAAAGGTGTAGACCCACTGTAGTCCTTGTTGAAATAACGGTGTTGGTGGGTCATCAAAGATGCAGACCCACTGTAGTCCATGTAGAGACGGCCAGAAGCCATCTGTTGCGACTGTGCAGGTGCACAATCACCATCGGAGAGTCTTGCGGAGAATATAGCAAGTCCATAAACCAGCACTTGTCCACTCACGAAATTTTTGGAATTGTCCTTAGAACCATCAATGCTGTTATTCAGTCCCTTGCTGAATCATTAACACACGTGCAAACACTATCAGTCCCTACTTCTCACATATTGTCCATATACTATGACCAACAGAAACGTGTGCAGTGAAATGTAACTTACAAGTTACTTAAGATGATGAACTGGTGTCAATTACAATTTTATAACATAAGAATACAATAACAATGGTACAAAATACATCATTGAAGAACATAACAATACAGATAACATTTGTAGTAAAACAGGCTTTACAAAAGAATCGAAATAAACATATACATCAGTGTTACAGGAATTATGACATGAGTACATACATAAAGATCAGAATAACTTTTGAAACATCACCTTCACATATGAGCAACAAAATAGAATAAATAATGTCTAAACATCTTTACAAAGTAAATAACATAGTATTAGGAAAATTCTACAACATAGCTCTCATCAGCTAAACACATAAAGACAGGAAAAACACAAATAAACAAGGGTACACAAACATATAGAGGGATGACACAAAAGGAAAGGACAGGGTTTGTTTTACTGCAGTATTTTGCATGGAGATCTCCCTTTGTTCATAATTATTCCCAAAAGTACTATCTAAGCCGGCTTTCTGTATTCTGTTCACATCCTCTTTCAAAATAGTTTTTCTCCACTGTACACTACCTTTTTTTTTTTGGCCAAACCATTTTCTTATATCTTCTCAATGCATTTCTTCCAATTCATCATAGTTAGTTTCTTATATAGTCTACCCC
Source organism: Schistocerca nitens (assembly GCF_023898315.1). Lineage (NCBI taxonomy): Eukaryota > Metazoa > Arthropoda > Insecta > Orthoptera > Acrididae > Schistocerca > Schistocerca nitens. The sequence goes on from NC_064618.1 coordinate 674,145,367, forward strand.
CTCTTAAGCTAACTTAAATCTACTGAGCTTGGATGCTAAACGAAGGGACGAGGCAATGCAGCAGCACAAAACAATTAACACAAACAGCAATGACAAAAAAATGGACACTGGCAAATCAATGGCAATATTATGACTAATATAAGGCAATGAGCAGCAAACAAGAAAAATAAATCAGTGGTAAACTGGCTTAGCAGAGTAACACAATGTCAAATTCAGTAACACTATGCCTGGCAAACAGCAGCTTATATCTAAACATGACAAAGCTCAAGCAGATAAAATATTACACTAAAAATGGCCATGTCTAATACCTATGTCACATCTTAACACTAGAGTGATGCATCACGATAACTTATTCTACCAAAAAATTACCAAGTAGTTGAAAAGAAAATTATGTATGCAGTTCCTGTGAAGGTAAATGTCTTTTTGTGCTCCCTCATTTTTTGAAAAAAATTATTATTTACTCGATCTGTAGACAGAAAATATTTGTATTAGTACATCTATAAAATTTTATTTTAACCAACGCTGAAGTGCAGCTAGAAACTAGATATTAAACAAAATGAGTTAATAAATACATAAAGCAAGCCATATGGCATTTCTCTCAACTAGCACGACAATAGCCATGAAATGTTTCTCATCGTGTCATTAGGCATTTTAGTAAATATCATAAATTTAGAGCTCCACAGTATAATCATATGTTTTCAAGTTCGACCGTGTCGTTTTTGCGATGCTTTCTACAAAGGAATGTCAATAGCGAGGTTAATGTCCTCTTTTTTTTTTACCTAATGGCTGTTTCTCCAGGTGGCTGGCACAGGTGGCCGCTCAAGACGCATTACGTTAAGGTCACTTACCTTTCTTACCGAAATATTTACGACAACAGTTTCCGCTACAGTGGCAGTCTCGTATAAAAATATTTCACAGGTCAAGAATTTGCGTTACAAATCTGTAGAAACAAAATCCTATTGATATAACAGTGTCCAAAAGTTTTCGTCGGCATTGTAATACATTCACGCATTTACATACATTTCATAACTCTTAAAGTACGATTCTTGGTTTCCAACAACCTGTTTCACAAACCAGAGTGAGTCCCTAACCACTACTCATTATTCCTTACCTTATTCGTCGACTCTTCTTCAATATTTTATGATAACAGATACGTAGCATACTCAAATAACTCATATAGCATCAGCTTATTGATCATAAACATACCGCAACAGCATAATACACATAGTCATCGTAATAATATCATAACACCTCAGTCAACTCTCAAAATCGTCGTAGCTTCCTCCAATAATTTCAAAACCTAAAAAAACTTCTCTGCTCATGTCAAAAGTGTCATCTACCTCAAACGTACTTTAAAAATCGTGATCCCATACAAAATATATCATTCAAAGCTCTCATATCATCGCAATGGTTCCGAAAAATTGTGAACAGTTCACAAAGTACAGACAAAATACAATTTCATAAGTGTGAAGTTATCCAACTGTGTAATTGCGTAAGCATGAGTCTCTGATGTAGTAAAAAAAATGTTTGTCTCTCTCAGTTAAATGATCAGATAGCTGTGTAATTTAAGTGTTAGAGAAATATGGTACCGAAGTGTAAAGTTATATAAGCAAATACCATATTAGCTAGGGCTCCTTGTGCTTGCCAAACACATGGTACACAAAGTAGGCGTGTACCCCCCTGAGGATTAATGTAATTATACCCTCAGGTGTTACAGATTATTGCAATGGAATAAAATGTATCAAGGAAAACTTTCTTTGTAATTCAAAAACCTTTAAAAATAAATATTTTAAGTATAAAATTAATCACTCAAATACATGTACTGTAGCGCTAAACTGTGCGTCTTGTTGTAAGATAATCTCTGTGGAAGTGTCGTAGTTATCGTCCTCCGAAAGCTAAGTTCTGCAGAAGTCAATGTACTTACCTCATGATAAACAAAAGTGAAATGCTTTGCGTATAGATATCTTAGTTATTACGCTTATTGCCGTGATGAAGAAAGTACTGTGCTGTAACGTATTGTTGTGCTATGGAAAAGGCTGTCTCCTTGTAGCTATTCCACAAAAGTTACTACTAAAACGTATTTTACTTTCCAGAAGAATTCAAAAAAACTGTGCAGATATAAAGAAGATACAGCACAAAAGCAACAATGTAAATTGTGTCACACATTAGTAGCGTCGTGATATAATTGTGTAGCTGTCAAAGAAACCAAGTGCTAAGTCATCTTTAATCCCAAAGAAAATACTTCAAATAAAGAATGTCTTTTCAAGTAAACCAAAATGTTACATGAAAATCTCATTAGCAGTGCCGGTATATGTTCTAAGTACGTGAGCCTGATAGTTGTTAGGTAATCGTGCAACTAACAAGCAAGAATGTACAAATACAACACTGTGTCGTCTGTTCACTATAACAATGCAATCGTAATTTCTGTTTAAAAATGTTCCGTAGGTTCTAGACTGGATATTTAACTTCAAACATTGTTGCATGTTAACAGTTTCTTAAGTCTGACAAAGTATACTAGAAATGTGAAGTGAAAATTTTATGTCAAAGACAAAGTTAAAACGCAGATTATCCTTCAATAAACGGTTTTACATGTGAAATGTGGTGTAACCCTTTACTCTTCCTAGTGCACAGAGTTTCAACTTTAAAGCAATTATCATGTTGTATACATCGGTAAAGAATGCTAAAATTTTCTCAAGGCTAGCGTCTTATGTTATTTTTCTCGGAGCCAGCGGGCGCACGCGGCTGCCTGCTGTGCGAGTCATTGTCTGTCTCTTTGTTGGCGCGCGCCGTTATTGGGATTAGGAGACCTAACTTCTACAAATTCACTCTGACGGGAAGGCCCTGCCCTGTTTAAATCCCGCCAGTTCTGATGCATTTCAGGTCTGTCGTTACGATCATATCGTCTGTCGTCATGTCGGTAGATTCCATAGTTTCTTTCTTGTCGGTCACGAGGTGGAGAATTTCTCCCTGAATCGTAACTGCGCGCTGGACCGTTCCGTCTAAAGTTATTATGTCTCCAGTGATAATAATAGTTCTGGTTGCCAAATTGTCTGTTTCTATGATTGTCTCTGTCATATTCATTACTATGGAAGTGCGATCTTTCTCTGTACCTATTATTCTGCCAACGGTTGTCATATGGGTGGTGTCTTTTTTGGTCACGATTTGTGTTGTGAAAATAGCCTTGTCTTGTCCAGTTATTACTTCTTTCATCGCGGAATTGCGACGGATGGGATCTGCAATTGTTGTGCTCCTGTTTCCGCGTTCCCCGATTGTCAGTGTCAATTTCCAGTTCTTGTAACAGTCCCTGAAAAGCTTCAATGTCGTCTTTGCAACGTCCTGCCAAAATAATATGTCGTAAATGTTCGGGCAGTTTGATTAAGCAAATGCGGATGAGTTCTGAGGGGCTGTATGGGTTTGACAGGTACTGAATCTTGTGCAACATGTCTTCAAAATATTTCACAAGACTGGAAAATTCAGATTGTTCGAAATGTTTCATCATTATGATGCAATGTTTTACTCGGTCTTGTGTAGCTTGAGACCAATACACTGAGAGGAAGGCATGATAAAAATCTCCTTCACTGTGACAATCGTGAATGACCGATCGTATTCTTACAGCTGGTTCATTCTCAAAGTAGCCACACATAAATTCTAACCTGTGCTCCAATGACCAGTTGGGAGGAAAACAATGAGAGAATTGATGGAACCACGCTTGTGGATGAATGTCGTTGGCGGAATTCTTAAATGTTTTGAATTTACGTGTAGTAATAAACAGCTTATAGTCAAAATCATCGTGTCGGCGAGTAGCATATCTGTCATTGTTACGTCGTGTCGGCGGTTCCATCTCAAAATTCGGTGCACCTTGCCAATTTCTTTCATAATTTCCGAAGTGTCCGGTGTTATTATTTTGTGGTTGTTCCGTATTTCTAAGTCCCCCTTCCCGTATTGGAGCGCGAGTGGCCTCTGAAATACGTAATTCTTGTATTACCTGAGTCAGCTGATCTTGTACTTCCCGGATTTCTCTTTGGTGTTGAGTATTAATTTGATTCTGATTTAGTTTGAATTTCCTAATTTGTTCATGCTCTTCTGTGTCAGTGTTGGCTACAGGTCTTGTGTCATTCAGATCATCATCTACCTTTGCAGATAAGTTAGTGAACTGATCCGAAAGTTCGGCTACTTTCTCCGATAGTGTACTTATTTCCTCAATGTGTTTTCCTGAACCAAGTTTCAGAGTGTCCATTTGTGTTGAAATCGTATCTACTGTGTCCTTTAAGTTTTCTTGAGTTTTTGCAAGTTGCGTAACCGAATCGGTAGATGCAACTGAGTCAATTTTAGCTTGCAAGGTGTCGTGATTTTCATGAACAATAGTTTGCAGTTCTTTTATGGCTGCTTCGTGATTCTGTAATGCATTTTCATGCCGCGAAAAAATAGGTTGAAAATGCTCACAAATTTGTGTTTTTACGTCATTGCAGAATTTTTGACATTTCGATTCAATGTTATGTAACTCAGTAGTTAAATCTTCACGCGTTTGTTCAAGCGTGGTGTCTAACTTTTGAAGCTTTTGCTGTGTTTGTCTCTGATTTTGTTCCATTGTGTCTAACTTTTGAAGATTTTGTTCCATTGTGTCTAACTTTTGAACCTTTTGCTGTGTTTGTCTCTGATTTTGTTCCATTGTGTCTAACTTTTGAAGATTTTGTCCCATTTGTTTCTGATTTTGTTCAAGTGTTGTGTCTAACTTTTGTAGCTTTTGTCCCATTTGTTGCATTAACTGTAATAACAATGCACTGGTGTCTGAAACATGTTCCTCAGTGCTTTTCGGCAGTGAATTTGCACCGGCAACATTGAAATTTTGACAAGCAGAAAATGTGTCTTGACTTATTTGAGAAAACGGTGAGGGTCCAAAACCTGAGTCTACAATATTTGCAAAATTGTGTCCTGTCATTCCCGATTCCTGAGGCGAGCTGTTGCCGACCGATCGATCGATAATGCTTCGCTCTTCACTAATTGTTTCACTGTCCACGCCATTGTTTGCCGCCCGCTCCATTTCCCTGTGCACAATTACCAAATTACTACTTTGAACATCAGTTAATTCATTACTCGGTGGCGCTAACACACTGCTTTCGTATTCACTGTCATTTCTCAGTTTACTTTGGAGCCTAGTATTACGTTTTTCACACGCCATTATTGTCGCAGTATTTCACACTATAACACAGAAAAGCACAATTTGAAGAGCAAAAACAAGAGAACACATTAACATAGCACTGAAAATAATATCTAGTTAATTGCAGCTGCGAAATACTTGGTGCAAATCTACATGCATGCCACAACTGTTTTACTGTACAACAATGAAAAACTACAACTACAAAGGAAATTCTCTCTATGATTACGCGCTAGCAATAAACAATAGCTACACTAACTACACAAACTACAAGAAAAAAATCAGAAGATTCCAGTGAGGTATCCTAGGCTAAGGGTCGACATATGCAACGTCCAATTTGAACAATTATACACGACTGTGCTTTAACTGACACCCAATATTTTGTTAGCGCAACGCAATCTGACTTTCAGAAATCCCTACAAAAGAATGGCCCTCACTAACATTAACCTATGCATTTCACAAATCGCTTACCTCACAAAAATCTTGGTTACTCGAACTACTGCAATACAGCAAGCGCCACTACTGCCAGCTAAATAAAAGATTCAAATTATGGAAGGCACTAACTACTGATTGGGATAGTTAGCAAATGAAAGATTTTAATACAGAACAAACAATGTATTTACCTTAATAGTCATAATATATATAGCAGTTCATGACAAATTACAAAACTCCGCCATCTCTCTCCCCACATCCACCACTGCTGGCGGCTCACCTCCAACTGCGCAACGCTACGCGCTGTTCACAGCCAGCTCCCTAACACTACAATGGCGAGTATTACAACAATGCAAAGCAGCCACAGACTGCACAGAGCACAGCCAGAGATTTTCATACAGAGGTGGCGTTACCAATAAAAAAACCTAAACAGCCTACTTACAATGGCAACAAACGAACAATGGGAATGCCTGTGCTAACAGCACCATATCGTTTGCGGCGCCTCTCTTGGGTTCGAGACCATATCGATTGGACCCTAGATAAGCGAGACTGGCTGAAATAACAGCAGAAATCAGTATGGGACATGTGACGATCATATCAGTTTGCACAGCGATATAAATTTGGGCGTTAATTTGGAATTGGCAACATACGAACAATGAGAGTGCCTGTGCTAACAGCACAATATCGTTTGCAGCGCCTCTCTTGGGTTCGAGACCAAATCGATTGGACCCTAGATAAGTGACACTGCCTGAAATAACAGCAGAAATCAATATGAGACGTGTGACGAACGTATCAGTTAGGACAGCGAGATGAAATTTGGCTTTATTTGGAAACGGCAACAAACGAACAATGGGAGTACCTGTGCTAACAGCACGATATCGTTTGCAGCGCCTCTCTTGGGTTCGAGACCATATCAAAAAATGGTTCAAATGGCTCTGAGCACTATGGGACTCAACTGCTGTGGTCATCAGTCCCCTAGAACATAGAACTACTTAAACCTAACTAACCTCAGGACATCACACACACCCATGCCCGAGGCAGGATTCGAACCCGCGACCGTAGCAGTCGCACGGTTCCGGACTGCGCGCCTAGAACCGCGAGGAGACCATATCGATTGGACCCTAGATAAGCGACACTGCCTGAAATAACAGCAGAAATCAATATGGGACATGTGACGAACGTATGAGTTAGGACAGCAAGATGAAATTGAGCGTTATTCGGAAATGGCAACAAATGAACAATGAGAATGCCTGTGCTAACAGCACGATATCGTTTGCAGCGCCTCTCTTGGGTTCCAGACCATATCGATTGGATCCTAGATAAGCGACACTGCCTAAAATAACAGCAGAAATCAATATGCGAAGTGTGACGAACGTATCAGTTAGGACAGCGGGATGAAATTTGGCGTTATTTGGAAATGGCAACAAACGAACAATGAAAGTGTCTGTGCTAACAGCACGATATCGTTTGCAGCGCCTCTCTTGGGTCCAAGACTATATTGATTGGACCCTAGATAAGCGACACTATCTGAAATAACAACAGAAATCAATATGTGACATGTGACAAGCGTATCAGTTGAGACAGCGAGGTGAAATTTGGCGTTATTTGGAAATGGCAACTAACGATCAATGGGAGTGCCTGTGCTAACAGCAGGATATCGTTTGCAGCGCCTCTCTTGGTTTCGAGACCATATCGATTGGACCCTAGATAAGCGACACTGCCTGAAATAACTGCAGAAATCAATATGGGACATGTCACGAACGTATTATTTAGGACAGCGCGGTGAAATTTGGCGTTATTTGGAAATGGCAATAAACGAACAATGGGAATGCCTGTGCTAACAGCACGATATCGTTTGCAGCGCCTCTCTTGTGTTCGAGACCATATCGATTGGACCCTAGATAAGCGACACTGCCTGAAACAACAGCAGAAATCAATATGGGACGTGTGACGAACGTATCAGTTAGGACAGGGAGATGAAATTTGGCGTTATTTGGAAATGGCAACAAACGAACAATGGGAGTGCCTGTGCTAACAGCACGATGTCGTTTGCAGCGCCTCTCTTGGGTTCGAGACTATATCGATTAAGCGACACTGCCTGAAATAACAGCAGAAATCAATATGGGACATGTGATGAACGTATCAGTTAGGTCAGCGAGATGAAATTGGGCGTTATTTTGAAATGGCAAAAAACGAACAATGGCAGTGCCTGTGCTAACAGCACGATATCGTTTGCAGCGCCTCTCTTGGGTTCGAGACCATATCAATTGGACCATAGGTAAGCGACACTGCCTGAAATGACAGCAGACATCAATATGGGACGTGTGACGAACGTATCAGTTAGGACAGCGAGATGAAATTTGGCGTTATTTGGAAATGGCAAAAAACGAACAATGGCAGTGCCTGTGCTAACAGCACGATATCGTTTGCAGGGCGTCTCTTGGGTTCGAGACCATATCGATTGGACCCTAGATAGGCGACACTGGCTGAAATAACAGCAGAAATCAATATGGGACGAACGTATCAGTTAGGACAGCGAGATGAAATTTGGCGTTATTTGGAAATGGCAACAAACGAACAATGGGAGTGCCTGTGCTAACTGCACGATATCGTTTGCATCGCCTCTCTTGGGTTCGAGACCATATCGATTGGACCCTAGATAGGCGACACTGCCTGAAATAACAGCAGAAATCAATATGGGACGTGTGACGAACGTATCAGTTAGGACAGCGAGATGAAATTTGGCGTTATTTGGAAATGGCAAAAAACGAACAATGGCAGTGCCTGTGCTAACTGCACGATATCGTTTGCAACGCCTCCTTTGGGTTCGAGACCATATCGATTGTCCTGCTTAGACGAGTCCCGATTTCAGTTGATAAGAGGTGACGGTAAGGTTCGAGTGTGACGCAGAAGCCATGGTCCCAGGTTGTCAACAAAGCACTGTGCAAGCTGTTGGTGGCTCTATAATAATGTGGGCTGTGTTGACTGAACCGATCATTGACTGCAAATGGTTGTGTTCAGCTACATGGGGACGATTTGCTGCTATTTATGGATTCCATGTTCCCATACAACTGTGGAACATGTATGGATGACAATGCGGCTTGCCACCGGTCCATAACTGTTCGCGATTCGTTTGCTGAAGACAATTTGGACGAACTATTTGGCCCTACGGTTCACCCTACGTGAAGCCCATCTAATATTTGTGGGTCATAATTAACAGATCAGTTAGTGCACAAAATCCCGCACCGACAACACTCTTGCAACTTTGGATGGTCATAGAGCCAGCATGGCTCAGTATTTCTGTGGGTAGTTCCTACAATTTGTTAAGTCCAGGTCACGTCGAGCTACTGCACTAAGGCGGACAAAAGGAAGCCGATATGATTTTAGGAGGTATCCCATGACTTTTGGCAGCTCAGTGTATATTATTTCTTAAGTCAACAACCCTCTTTTTCAACAGGCACTAACCGTACCGGGATGAATACGTTATTGTTAGGATGGTTTCTTAGCCGCCTTCTAATACTGAATACCGATTTTGCGCTAAAACTTTCGACTTTTGTCATATTTTAACATAGAAGAGAGTTTTAACTATTCTAGTTGAAAGATCATGATGGGTGCCCACGTTCATACGTATATTTTACGAAATTACGTTATCAATCACGAGTAAGGGACTCCCTTTTCATCTTATCTTATCAACACCATTTGATTTATTTTAATGTACTTATAACAGGTTAATTTTTACACAAAATTGCCACAAATAATAACCGTGACTACTGCGGTAGTCCAATATCTCTGCCCGTCATACAAGTTGCCTGTTCTAAACGAATATATTTCCCAAAAGACATACATCCTGTAAAATTCTCACATTCATTAGATCCGTCAGGATTAGCACCAAGTAAACGTATACCGTAGAAAAACACTATTGTCGTGTGATAAGAAAGCTGGAACTATACAGGGCTTAGCAATGGAGCACACATGGTCATAACCAAACCCAATGAATTTACAATTAAAGCTCAGATGCCTGACACCTGCAAACTGCTGTAATACCACGGTTAAACTTCTTTTCAGTTGAAAAGAATATAGTTGCCTATTAAAATTGCATTTGTGATCACTATAAACAAGTGGCATGGACAAACGCTTCAAAGAGAAGGATTGTATTTACTGAATCCCGTCTTTACTCATGGACAATTGTATGTAGCCTTTTGAAGGGTAACAATATCAACTAACATTTTTGAATTCCTTAAGGAAAATAAAAAACAGAGTGTACACAATCATTACAGACTTACAGTCTTACACCGGGTATTATAATGCCCTTAATGCTGTCTTAAGAATTTTGTTGAGAATTATTTGCATGGAAATGAATTTTTTTTATACAAGGATGTAGTATAATTACATTACTACTGTTTCACATCGTTCGGTTTCTCAAGGTGTTTTATCTTCCTACCCTTATCTCAACGACTACACCTATTTCAAACACTGTCATTACTTAAAAGTATAATAGTGCGACAGTTTCGCACGTTTCCCATTTTAAGGAATAAAAGGACATGACCCATAGCATCCAAAACAAAAGAATTATTTTACCAAGGGCTAATCACAGAATTAAAATACACCACAATAAACAAAATTTTATAATAAAGCTCAATGCAGATGATACCACAGAACACAATTAATTAACGTTAGATGCTAGCCACAAAATGAACAGAGTAACTGGGCCCAATCCGTCATGCTCAAATCGCCACAAAATATCATTATGAAATAAATCAGTCACCATAGACTATTTCACCAAAAAACAATGCCATCTGTCGAGTGCAAATATATTACCAAATGGAAATGGAAATGAGCGTTTGGCGTCATTGGCAGGGAAGCCTCTTACGGGGCAGGTCCGGCCGCCATGGTGCAGGTCTTGTTACATTCGACGCCACGTTGGGCGACCTGCGCGCCGGATGGGGATGAAATGATGATGAAGGCAACACAGCACCCAGTCCCTGAGCGAAGAAATTCCCCGACCCAGCCGGGAATCGAACCCGGGCCCGTAGGACGGAAATCCGCCACGCTGACCGCTCAGCTATCGGGGCGGACTATCACCAAATCAAATATATAATTTTAATTCATTCAGTACTGCTACAAGAACTCCGAAATAATGGTAACACTGTGATGACCACACACTCACACACTCGCGCGCGCGCGCGCGCGCGCACACACACACACACACACACACACACACACACACTTAGGTAATATCAGAGTACGAACGTGGTCACCTGTGCATAGAACCATTGCCTAAATACACTACATAACTCTAGTGGCTGGACTGTTTCCTGTAAGCAGAAAACTTCACAACATTTCATACTAGGCCTTGGGGAGCTCTGTATGCTCAACGGGAAGAAGTCTCACTGTAGTACAAAGAGAGATTAGATCACTGATTTCCCTCTTAAGTTAGCAGGAATTTACAACAAATCCCAGAGTAAAGCAATATGATTTAACAGCATATTTTACACTTGCTAAATATGAACACACCAATTCTTTGCTGTTTGAATTTTCTTTTAAAATGACAGTCACATGTTTACAGGCTTTGAAATTAAAATAGCCCCGTCCAGAACTCGAGATTAGCCCCGTATTATAGATGACATCCAAACGGATATGCAACTTAACCTCATCCATCTTAACACGCAATGAAGTGGAATTATAAGTGACATAGGACACCGGATCCAGGATCAACTCTGGCCACACACATTGAGACTGCTGGGAACGGAACCAGCTTCCTCACAAAACTCTGACATAACTACTTATATGTGTCTAAAAGAGAGCAAAGAGGCTCATTATTAACTTCGCAGCATATGAACGGGGTTTGATGTTCGCATTGTGCCTGCAAATCTTCCCCTAGCCCAATGCTGCAAGCATCCTAGTCACTCGAGTTTCTCCCTTAAGATACTGCCACCTTGCTTCCACCTTACCTCGTTTCCGTTGTGAACAATCATGCCTGAAGTGTCCCTGACCACCACACGAAAAAAGCTGAAACATTATACCCCAATACATACGGAAACATTATTATCTCCCAGATGAAAATGTATCATAAATCACAAATATTAAATTTGGTTCCCTCAGTACTTCTGCAAGAATTCTCCGAAATTATGTTACTCGTTAACTCATAACCATTCGTAATAATCACACAGAAACTCAGTTATCAGCATTGTAAAAATACAGGTTTGCTTGGAACCACTGCCCAAATACTATACGTACCACTAGTGACTACTCTGTTGCCCGTAAGTACAAGACTGGCCTTACAGGGGCAGACTCCACTACAACTCGCACTGAGCTTCGCGTACCTTCATATGCACGCCAATACCCAACAAGACACTACCCGAGTCAGTGCTCTCCAGGAACAAGAAGCGTCTTGGCACCATGACAGCACAAGACCTCGTTCTTCCAGGTTTCAGGCCCATACGCTCGTAGTGTCTGCCACCAACCACCACTCCGCTGCTCGGGATCCTCTTCCAATTCGCCCTGTTCCACTGCTCCACAGTACACAAAATACCAGCAGCCGCCATGTCCTCCATACGTATGGGGTACACTCCATAAGGCGTACCCAGGAGCAAACATATTCTCAGTTCACAATTTCTTAATGATGAAGAGTAGGCTCAAGTTTTAGAGAATCCTCAGGAGGGGTCAGTGTAATAATTTATAGGATACTGAAGCACTGGGTTTGACGTTTGAAACTGTCTAAGACACTCACAATCAAGAAGTTGGACACACAAATACGAGGAAGGTACTTCAGAAGATACCTTGAGTGGTACAGGAAATTCTGCTACTGATCGACGACAAAGGAAGTACGAAATATTCAGGAAAAGACAGAAGCACAGTAGAATAAGCTAATCAGGGTGAAATAAATAGGGAGTGCCCGGAGGCTACAGCGAAATGGTTGCAACACAAATGTGAAGAAATCGAAAAAGAAACGGTCTTCGAAAAGGACGGAGTCAGCAGAAGAATGGAGAATAAAATCGAGGTTGTGTTAGTTGACGATCAGTTTGGATCTAGGAAAGTAAAAATATTGGAGAGGCAATTGTGACAATGTGTCTGATTATGGATGCAATGTTTAAGAAACACATAGACACTTTTATAGGATTTGTCGAGCCAGGTAAAGTATTCAGTAATGTACTCATAAAATTCTGCACCATATTCGAAGACAAAAACAGGGTAAGTTAAAGAGAGGGACGGGTAATGTAGAACGTACATAACAATCCAGGACAAAGGATGAAGAAAGACATTAAACCAGAGATGTAGTCTTTCTACCCTACTGTTCAGCCTATGCAACGAAAAGGAGTGGGATTAAAATCCATGGTGAAAGAATGTCAATGATAAGAATCGCTGATGACATGACCGTAATCAATGAAAGAAACGAAGAATTATATTGTAATGTGCACACCGAAGGAACTGAGAGTATTAAGAGAAACGCGAAAGTACTGAGTATTTGCAGAAAAGAAATTAGTGATAAACGTGACATTAAAATTGGGTACCACGAAGTACACGATGCTATTCTGCTACCTTGGAAGCAAAATAAAACGTAAGAGATAAAACAAGGAAGTAAGAAATCCGTTTGCACAACCAAAAAGGGCATTATGCGCTAAAATAAATGTACTTGTACGAAACATAGGCCTTAATTTCTAGACAAAATTTCTTAAAATATGCGCCTGGGTGAGAGCATAGTGTGAAAATCAATCCTGAAGTATGGGACATCGAGAAAAGAAAATCCAATTATGAAGTGTGGGACACCCAGAAAATAGACTCTAAGCGTTTATAATTAACTGGGCCGTTGAGGTAAGAAATGGGGCAGGTCTCCACAGAATAGGGAAGACAACGAGTATGTGGAAAACACTGAGTAGATGAAAGGCCAAGTACTAAAATGTCAGAGAATAACTTCCACGGTACGAGAGCGAGGTGTAGGGAGTAAGGTAAGTAGAGGAAGTTATAGATTGCGGTAAAATGAGAAAATAATGAGGACGTTGACTGTGCTACTCTCAGAAGGGTACCATAACTACTCGTCACCACCGATTTCGTCCAAATTAACTATATATATAGGGCTTGGTCATAAATGACAGTGGCGCAAATGGGAGCTCCAGATGGTGAAGCATTTCGAAGGAGAATTGTATTTTTGCCTCTGTTCGGGCGTCTCTTTCACCTTATCACTGACACCTAACGTAAGCAACGTACATCTTTGTTTCGTAGCGTCATTGTAAGCTAACGGTACATGTTATACCTGTGAGGTATATGTGAAATCACATTATTCGTTGTAACAGCTCAATGGTGACAGTACAGTGTCGGAATTGCCGCCTATAGCTTCACGTAACTAGTTCTGTTAGTAGCAGACGCAACCCCGCCCCAATAAGAGAAAAAATTCAGAAGAAAAAATTTTAAGTAGTATTAAGAATTATGATTTTTAATGGGAAGGAACCCAGTGGTAATACTCTCGCTACATAGAAGTTCAGGTTCTGGGGAATTGCAATTGAGCCCACAAACGGCAGCTATTTGGGTAGATTGCTATCGACATAATTTTTAAATATCTTTCCGTTATGTGTAATTTTCATGTTAAGGTAACAAGCCGTGACTTTTAGTTGGCAGTTCCTTCTAAATTGACATCAACACACCAATGGGAAAACGCAATTGCGTATCATACACTATCCAGTAATATCAAAAATTAAATATAATAGACCGACAGAAATTAATCTGAAATTATTTTGTCTAAACACGTATGTAAGTGGTAGCGCTCTGGAACTGTTACTGTAACAGAAATAATTTAATTTTCTTACTTGTAGCCTTATAGAGTAGCCAAGAATCACTACAAGCATTGCAAACGTCAGACCTTACATTCACTCACTTAGCGATTGAGCTTTTAGCAGTATCAGAGGAAAGGATGATATATTTTGCTCCCTTCTTACTTACGCGTACTACCTTCACCAAAAATCATAACGTTTCAAGTGTATGAATTCTGACAGATACTTTCAGCGGTTTGTTTTGTTGCTACGGCAACGCCCGTCAATAATATAAACATTGTCTCTGTCTTTATGTTAAGAAAATACGCTCGTAAACTTCTTTAACTTCAGAACAAAAATAAACCAATCGCTCGTATTTTCTTTGCTTTTAAATAGATAACTCACTCTGACATCGTTTTAAACATAAACAATAGTTCTAATTAATTACAATTTCATCAATTAAATGATCTTGAAGTGAAAATTCTTTAACTCGAGAATACTTTTGATTACCTATCTTGCTTTCATTTGTTACTCAGGAACCTCTGACTTTGACTACTTTCTTCTGCTTGTTAATCTCAGAAATACCTAGACCGGCAATACCGTATACAGTACCATTGGTGTCAATGAAGCCAGTTTAGTATCATAATATGGTGACGAGCGCAAAGGAAGTGTAAACAGCTGATTGTTTACTGATAAAACAGTCGTAAAAATGTGGATGAAGTGATGTAGATGCTTTACCTTTAGAGTTCTGACATAATGGTAAATACATATGTCATGTTTGGCTGTAATTTTTCGTACAGAAGACGGCAGATAGAAGAAAAGGAGCATGTCTCAATGTAAGCTTAACTAGAAACATCTTACGTGCTTTTGCTTTTTTACCGTATGTAAGCGTAAATACTTACATTACAGTTCGTCTTATCTGAAAAACCGGAAGTGTTTAAGCATTTCACGCATATTTTAAACGGTTTAATCAATGAAGTATTAACAGAAGAAGGTCAGTGATGTGCTTTTAGCCAGTTCTGATCAACTTCGGCTTTTCTTCGAATAGTATAGTCGTCATGCAAGTGCTTACAAATTCTTATATGTTCCTTTCCCCATAATTTATTTGTCTCGTGCGGTTTCAATAGAATGAAACGAACCCTAAAAAAATTTACATCACGAAAATGTGCGAAATCATTCTGTCCCAGCACATGACCTACCTTTCACTGCTCGTTGTTGAGATTGTGTTTATAGCTCTGGAACACGATTACTATGACGGTAGTAAGTGGAACATGAAAAATTAGAGAAACCCGAGCCTTCAAAGCTATCAGTATACGTTCACTTTATGTAATGGTGCTAAACAGACATTATGCATTGTTTAAATTTCATTTATCTTCATTTCGTTTATGAATAATTATCAGTTAATTTATTTTCACGATAGGGCATCTTAGCAAGCAAAACAGCCAATATGTTATTAGCGATTCACCCTGTAACAGATGATGATGAACAAGTATTAGAAACCCCTAGTGGATTGGATCAATAAAATGTCTTAACACAAATCTTTAAATTAGAGATTGGTAGCTGTAACATGTCCTAAATCTAAATTTCCTATTCGCTTTCGCACCTGCAGAGCTTAGTATGTTTGTCTCATATCTCGTCGCTTCTTAATATTATCCTTAAATAATCAAATATTATGACGTGTTACAGATGTAACAACTACCCACGCAGTTGGATAATATAGGCTTTTTTCTCCTGAAAATGAGATCTTAGATTTATCCATATTTCAGGAGAACTGTTATTTCTTGCTCTGGTTTCCTTACGATCACCCAGCTACAAGAATTATCTCAGTAATTGCTCAAGTTATTCAACGAACCTCAGTAATGTTAGTTGTACGCCTGTGTAATGTGGTGGCCCAGTATCAGTTTAACAAAGTCAGCAGCACAACCTGAGTAACGTAATGATGATAAAAGACAGACGAACCGATTCAAGGGAAAGACGAAAAGAAGTCATACATCGTTCTCTAATGAAACAACGCGCTTTATACATCCATAACTTTTGCAATGACAGGATGCTCCGGCATCGGTTTAACAAAGTTAGCAGCACAGCCTGAGTAGCGTCTTGACGGTGATAAAAGACAGATAAAGCGAATAAGGGAAAGACGGAAAGTGCTCATATATCATTCTCTATTAAAACAGTCGCTTTATATTTCCGTAATTTCTGCAATGGCAGGATGCACACGACTACTTACGAAATTTCGGAAGCTGCTGAATGATATTTTCTGAATATTTTGCTATGAGGGACCCGTGGTACGCTGTAATTCGCAATAGAGTAATAATGTAATAACGATTCATTCTATTTTTGTTTGCGTAATTTCCTTTGTCTCTATCAAAATAATTCAACAATAGTGACTATGCCAACTAAAACGTACTACATGGAGGTATCCAGTATTCGTAGGCGTTTATGTAGAAATATAGAAGTACTGTGATGTGGTGTCGTCCCTTCAGTAACAGCTGAACATAGAGTCATTGTGCCACTGTTCCATTACATTCGCTGAAAAGATACGAGACGTGCACACTAGCTAACCTATTCCTGATACTATGTGTCACTGTAAACACATATATTTAACACTGCCGGAAATGGAAACCCGAGGCATAAAAGGTTACATCGGATGCAATATTTAGCGGAACGCCATTCCGAACAATACTGTATGCAAGCATGAGAACGAAGGGCAATATTGTTTTCAGCTGCAGGTAACATCACTGGAAAGAACACTTGTTCCGAAATAAGATACACAGTGCATAGCGTCAACATGTGGACTTTTTTGCAGATATTTTCAGTGAAGTGTATATACAAAGATAAATTCGGGTAAAAAATTAAACAAACCGCTAGACACTACTGTGCTTATAGCAAAATACTCAGAAAATATCCCTAAAAAACCCCGAAAGTTTGTCGAAGAAGTCCCATTTCATCCTGTATTCAAACATCCAGCTAGAAATTAGTTTAATACGCTTGTTCCACTCAACTCTGTTGATGAATATTTGACTGAAATGACTGACTCTGAAATCGCACAATGAACTGTTTGTTGCCTGCAATGGAGTACTGGCAGTCTGTTACTGAGAGTAGCAGTACTGCTGCACTGCTGCTGTTAACCCGCCTCCCCTCCCCCTCCCCTCTGCAGCTAATCAATTGCGTTTTCCAGTTTTTGGAGAGACGCGCGTTATACGATAGCTTTTTGCGCCGCGTTCGCCCCGAAACCCAGCCCCGCCACTGACAGATGGACAATGAGCTCGCGAGTAATTACATGCTCCAGCAACGCACCATTCCTGGCGCATCGAGGAATTAAAACGATTTTACGCTGGCCACATCGGTCACGAACACCTAGATAAACCGGATTTTTTTTATTTTTTGGGAACTGTTTACCCGTTTCGCATACTGATTTTTCATGACTGTGTGAGCGAGTATTTACGGCGGCTCCGATAGGTTACATCGGATGCAATATTTAGCGTAACGCCATTCCGTACTTTTCTAAAGTCGCAGATTTTGTTCACTGTATAATTGGACTCTGAGTTTGGCGATGTTGTCGTGACGCTGCCAGCAGTTGTTAATTCTGCTGCTTACATCTGTAATTTTTCATTTCCATCAGTATACGACGTGTTTCACACTGTGTAAATTTACGAGTTTCGTCTGTTCAGTAGCTTCATTTTCTCAGTGTTTAAACTCCAACGCTATAGGCCCCAATTTGGATGTTATTTCTTCATTTTATAGAGGTGATACAGAAAATGTTCGTTCAGCCAATACAGGAAAAGCGACTAACATTTCCAGTGTAATTTATAAGCCTACTAAAAGTACTATACACAAATAGTGCTGCACAGATTCAACAAGCCGAACCAACACTGTGGAGCCTATACAAGCTGCTTAATAAACAAATTCATTCTTAGAAAAATTAATTATACACTTCTATTTCACTAATTACTGTAAGTAGGTATCAGATAGTGACTTACAGTATTGATACTTCACAGTGGAAATCAGAATAGTTAATGAGACCAGGAAAATTGTTTTTAGGGATAGTTTACAAGAGATGACCTGGTGGAAATTTATAATCGACAAAATGCTGACTTGAAATTTAATCTATTTCATCATTATTTGAAAACAGCTTTCTGCATAAGTTAATCAGAAGCGACATTAAACAGCCATGTAAAAAACCATGAATCACTACAGGGATTAGAGTACGTTGTGAAACAAAAAGGGAAATGTGTCTGTTGTCAAGAACAAGTGAGGAACCTGCAGTAGTTTCTCACTACAAAAAATACTCAAAGCTACTAATAAGAATCATTAAAAAGTCAAGGAATATGCACAATATGTCATAAACCAGTAATTCTGATAACAAATTTAACACTATATGGGATGTATTGAAACGAGAGATAGACTAGCCAAACACAGAACAGGATAACATCCCTAATGAATTAAATGGATGATCTACGAATGATGAGTCACATGTAACAGATATAATTAAAAATCATTTCTGAAATATAGTAGAAAATATAGGGACAAACAGTTCTAGAGAAAAATCACAGTGGTATGTTGAAGAAGCAACTCTCACAAAATTCAGTAACTTAATGTACCACCAAATTATCGTCCTGAAGTAAAGAAAATAATACATTATCTCAAAAATAACACCTTTTCTGGATTTGATGGCGTTTAATAATACAGTATTATCGATTTGTTCCCTTGTAATAAACCCAGTCTTATACGAAATATGTAATGCAGTACAAACTAAAGGCAAATAATATCCTCTGTAAGTCAAGGTTTGGATTTCAGCAGAGTTGCTTACTGCAAATATCATTTACATGTTCACTCACCAAATTTTACAAGCAATAAATAACAAAATAACACTTTTTGGTATTTTCTGTGACCTATCTAAGGCATTTCACTATTGGGCCTCAATGTTCTCCTAGACAAACTGAATTTTTCATGTAATTGATTGCTTTTGCAATCAATGGATGGTATAATACCTAACCAAAAGAATACAGAAAGCTATAATTCAACCAATGTAGCCTGGGGACATTATTCTCACTGGGGAGGATCCATGTATTGTGTCCCATAAAGCTCAGTCGTAACTCCGCTATTCCTCGTCAAATACGTAAACGATCTTCCATATAAAACAGAACAAACATAATTAGTTCTTTTTCCAGATGACACTAGTATTGTAGTCACTCCGAGCATACATACAGCAATGGTAAACAATGCTCTTAAAATTATCGTTGACTGGTTTTCTGCGAATGGCCTCACCCTCATGTTTAAAAAGTTATAACATATTCAGTTTCGCACACCTAGGGGTGCTATAGTAATGAGAGGTAGAATACATGGTAAGGAAATAATAGAGTGGAAACTTTAAAAGTCTGTGTCAATATTTATCTGAATTTAAACAGGAAAAAACACATGTTGGAACATCGAAGAAAACTTAGTTCTGCCACATTTACGCTTGGAATGACCGCAGATCTCGGGAAGATTCAAATCAGTAAGTTGAGATATTTTGTACATTTTCATTCAATACTGTCATGTGGAGCAATGCTGTGTGGTAACTTAACTTTAAGAAAAAAAGTCTTCATTATTCAAAAACATCCTGTAAGAATAATATGTGTTGTCCACCGACGATCACCCTGCAGACATCTGTTTAATGAGCTAGCCATTTTCACTACAGCCTTACAGTATATTTATTGCCGTATGAAGTTCGTTGAAAATAATCCACTACATTTCAAAAGAAACTATGATGTACATCGTATAATTACAACACCAGAACCAGCAATGGTGCATTAGTAAGGTTATCGTTACCACAAAATGGGTGCACAAAGATGGAATCAAAATTTTTCTTACCGAATGGTATAAAACGTCTAACAGACAGAAAAGTAAAATTTGGAAATAAAGTGAAAACTTTTCTCCTTGAAAACCCCTATTCCGTAAAAGAATTTCCAACATTGTAATGTATAAAAGGTAGGAATTAAGAACTCGTATCTCTATCCCGTCCATTTTTATAAAAGAAAGGAAGAAGAGATAAAATACGTATATCTACTTGTAAATGGTCAGCATGTAGGCATATTTACAAAACAATCTGTGATGTGAATATAAAATTAGTCGTTCTACATTATTACAATATATTGTGGAAATTATCCATGGAACACGAATACAACTAACAAATTAACATCGTGATTTTACTACCTACTATCGTCGTTATACGCGTTTCACATTACCTGCTCATCTTCAGTTGTTATATAATGATCGTCCCGTTATTCAGCCCTTATGAGATGCGACTGTTCACTGTCGACTTCTTTTCAGGTGGCTCCGTTAGCTGTAAAGCTGGCAGAAAAAGCCTAATGGTCGTTTTTGATTTACAGTTCAAAGAAAGTAGCCTGGAAATTTGCTTGAAGAAGGAAAGAAGCTCTTTCAAGTCTACATAGTAAAAGACCTCTCAAATTCTGAAGCGGTCCCAGATTTCAGTACGATAATATAACAAGACAAACTGTAAGCATTCCAAATAAAAATGCTCATAAATTTGTCACTTCTCAAGACCTGGAAGGAAAGACTACATGCTTGTAATATAGGCCTGCAGTTTAATAGTCATCATGATTTAGTGAGCGAATGTCGACAAATTATTAAACAAATGAAATTGCCCATAAAGATCCATACATGATGTAAACACCAAGTAACGACTTCTATAAATGTTGGGTCATAAGCAGGTGTCTTTTAAAGTTAGGACAAAACGGTATGTCGAGATCAAAACACCACATCGGGACAGTACCAAAATTCCAACTAACCATGCAGCTGTAGTGCAACAGACAATTTCTACAAATTTTTCCGTCGGTATCAGTGTCATTAGAGACAGAAAATAATGTGGGGAGGAATCGGTCTCGTTCTTGAAAGACGCATTCCACGTAATCCACATATTAATAATTATAGCACATACAGCAACGAATATATTTCAGGTTCATGAGTTTAATTAACACTTCGTTGATTAATTTCCTCACAACAGTTTTTTATGCGGGCAATGATGTCGATAAGAAATATAGAGCAGTGGTAGATAGAATTCAACTTCGAGAAGATGAGGATTGAGGTATTATAGAGTAACGTTTGTAGATGGGATAGAAGAAAAAATAGAGAAGGATTAGGAAAGCGTGGATGGAGTTGAAAATAAGGCAGAAGTACTGGTTCACTGTTGAACAGAAACGATGACAGCTAGGATATTTTGAGAGAGAAGCTACCACGATGATTATAAGTAAAGCCTGAATCTAATCGTGAATGCAGAGTGGTTGTGGATGAGACTTACTGGTTAGTTTGTTCCAGAGTTGTATGGCTGAAACGCAGAATGAGATGGAGCAGGCAGGATGCTGGACGTATCAGATGCTTTATTATGAAAGTTATTTGAGAGGCATGAGAAGATATCAAGGACACCATTGACTAAAAAACCTAAAAAGACAGCAGAGCAAGTGGGTATCTCGCTTGTCTGGTCGCATGCATCCTAAATGAGCAGAAGGACTGATCTCATCAGACATCCGACTGTCACACACATATCTCACGCAAGCATCCATAGCCAGCTCGAGACGTCTCGAATTTTCACTATTTGCGCAGTTTTGAACATCACAATAATATAAATTTGGCAGAATATTTTTTGGTTTTGGGTACAATTATATTTCTAAATTTTTGTACTACACGTGCATGCATGCTGCGACAATTCGTTCTTCTCAGTTTACAAGGCCATCCCAGATTTTGTCGAGCTCTTTTATTTGTCTTTGATAAAGTCCGCTGATCATCGTTGAATGTTTTATTAGATGACCAGTGTCTTCTTAGGATTTAGTTTGTCCATCTTGTGGTCGTCATTCATTCTTGATGAAGCAATAGTAATTATTTTAGAGATGGGGCTCAATTAAAAATGACATCGGCGTACATAGGAAATGTCAGTAACAAATATGTAGCGAAGATGTCATAACATTTCTACACAGCGAGAAACGCAGTGGGTAAAGACCTGACCCTCCAAAACTCAAAGATGGTCACGTTTCCTTTAAGACATTTCCGAACCGCAAACTACTCATTGAAAGCTGATTCTAAGGTAGATTTCAAACTGCAGTATGTCACTATTTGAGGAATTCAGCTGTTTCATTTTCATAAGCAATGTATATCGATTTTCAAATGGCTTGTTGAAGTTAAGCAGTGTTAAAATGATTGTTTCACGTCTGTACATGGAATGTTTGATGTCATCAGTCACACTACTTAATGTAGCTGCTGCATTCATGAAGAATATCTTGCAACGGTAACCGTATGGTCTTAGAAAAAATAATTGTTAATTCACTGAAGCTTGTTTATATGTCACAACTGCGAAATTATACACATACGACGGGTTCAAACATCTATATTTCAGTCGACAAGATATAAGTCAGCTCATGTACATGCATTAGCAATTCTGACGGGCCTTATCATATGTATTCATTAAGCCTTGCACTCGTTACTACAGCAAAAATGACAGTACAAAAAAAAGCCAGGAAAATCCACACAGTCACTATATTTTTAGAGGCTGGTTTTATAATTACACTTCTGACCCTGAAGACGACATTGACATGTTACAGGATCGAGACAGCTATAATTGGGCCAGTAGATATAATTCGCACCCAACAACAACGGTAACCGAAACATACACAAACTCTGCAATCCACGCTGATAACCATAGACTACTAAATTCGCTACTGCATGCCCACACTTAGAGTAGTAGCCCTCAAAAGGTTTCCGTTTGCGTTTTCCTGAATGGAACCATTACTATTCCTGTATACTAACAGATCTATGGCCTTTACACCCACATCTTATGAACTCTCGATAGGAACTAACCACTTCTCATAAGTGACAACGTTTTGTATCTTTCAGCCTATAAATGTTGGTTGGAAGAACTCAATTTAATTCGTAAAAAAATACAAAATGATACACGATTTTATGACTTGTTTGAGCTGTTAGAGGTCGACTTCACATCTCGACTGGCTGGTTATAATTTACCAAGTAACAATGGAGACTCTATTCTATTTATTCCATAGTCAAGTTTATCACTTTGCATCTCTGACTGATGTGCACACAGAGTACAGAAGAACACATACATGGGTTGAGAAAAGGTAGTATCAACACGGTTAGAATTCATACCAGACTTTATTGACAGACGCTCACCTTATTGCATGCCCTCAGTGTAAGCTTCGCATCTCGATCACCTTCCGCCACAAAGATGGAAGACGTCAAACACCATCAGTGCATTCATCTCTACTGAGGTCTTACAAGGATCGCCCTAGGGCACGGATGATGTCTTGTTTCCTGTAGCGTTGCCACGAAGAGATTCCTTCTCTTTGGCGAACAGGTCGTCATGGCATGGACTCATAGGTGCCGTGCATCTAAACCTTCCGCAAAGTTTGGTATTTTTCGCCTTTTTGGCTGTCTGGTGGAATCTCTGGTTGTGTAGAATCTCTTTGCCAGAGAGGATTGTGGTGAGAATGTGGTCCGCGAGGCGGCATGGCTCGGGGAGGGGTGAAGTCTAGAGTTAGCAGCGGCATGAGGAAGGTGGCTAGCGGGGCACTTAAAGCTATTAAGGAGTAGTAAGGTGCTGGGCTAACACGAGTTCAAACATCCTTTGAAAGAAATTTATAAACAACCAATTCTTATGTAACAGTTATTAGAAAACATACTGTCCGACCCCTGTACTTTGTTGTACCTTTTGGTTAAAGGCTATCTATTACAAGGCTTACTCTTAATAATATTTACATTGATCCAACATCAAGGGTAAAATAACAGTGATATATTAGTGCCAAATTTGAGCCCAAAGTAATTATAACATCAATTGAAGATTTCAATTTAGACTCGATAACTATTTGTGATAATGGGTTTTAAATGCCTAAGACTATTTCCAAATTGCCTGTAGTAACCTTTATACAAATTTATAATAACAAACTGACAGCAGTTCAAACCTAAAAACAGTATTCAAATAAATCCAATTTGACAAAAGCACTTTAAATACACGACAAATTACAGCAGGACTCCCTATCACAAGTTTTGTACATGCCAGTTTTTCTCGTGGCACAGTTTGAAGTTTACTTATTTACTGTTCAGGAGTACCGAATAATTTCAAAGCAGTTTAATAGGAAACTTCTTCAGATGAACGCCAAGTTAAGAGGCTTGAATAGTTCAATTACAAAAGGTAATTACTCAACTTGTAACACTCCGATTTAATGTATCCCGCTCAATCGGGATTTGAATAGCAGCCCAAATAAATATTAATTAATGTGACCGTGTACCTAATGGGGCTGGCAATCGGATTTGACTGCTACGGAGTTGTTACATTCCATTTTGTCCTTCCCAAATGCTGTAATAATAAAATGTCTGGTGGCAAGAAGAACAACACCACAGCTTCACTAATCAAGACCTATATTCGTCTCAAAAACACAAGAAAAAGGAGACAGCCACTGCCTTCGTCATACATGTTTAATTAGGGCTAATCTCAGCACAGGCTTCTTCGTTATTCATTATTGTCACACGCAAATTCGAACACTGCAATCCAAATGATGCCGGCGCGGTAGACGCGAAACAACAAATATCGGCACAAAAATATCACTGATCACTCTCGTAATTAAACTTCTTCCCTTTCCCGTATTATTCTAACACAAAGGGGTTAAACCGCGGCGATGGCCACTCCCTTTGTCGGTACAGCCTTGCATCACAGCAACCGGCCTCCGCACGGCTCGGCCCGCAACCTGGAAACTGACTCAACTCTACACTCACTCACGCAACCCGACACTATCGATTGTTTGTCCTATCGACCTGTGCCGAGTGCAAACTTACAGTAAGGGCCTACGGACCCCTACATCCCCGCCCTCGAAAACTTCTTTGGACCCACTGGCGTAAAAGAATCGGCAAGGGAATTAGACATTGCTACATCTGAACAAAACACATAGTGTAAATAATTAATGAAATTACAATTCACCAAATAATCCCCCGACTCCAGTAGTGGGCTGCCTTCACAATAATTTCTACAAAAAGTTATTACATCTAAAAAACATGGTATTGTCCAAATTACAATTTTTTTATCAAGCAGCAATAGTCCTCTATAGTCCATATTGAATGAAACACACAATATACAATCAAAAATTATTACTTGAACACATGACATATGAATTATTATACTACAAATTAGTTGTTACAGGTTTTATACCCATTCTCAGGTAATTGTCGATATGAAATATGCAATTCTAATTATAATACATAAGAAAACACAATGTAAATAAACATTTCCCCCTTTCAAATGTCCGTTTCACAACTAAATGTCCTAAATATATCTAAGCAGGTTTATTCGGGTCCTTGTAGTCCTCACTCTTGACCGGACCTCACCTGGAGTATCATTCAGTTTTCCGGTCCCTCCACCTCTTCCTCTATAATCAGATGAATGATTAAAATGATTCCTTGGGTCATTACTTCCCCCTCGGTTTTGATCATTAGCTTGATTGTGTTCCTGTGATCGAACAGATTCCAACTGTTCCAGTATTTCCATCAAGGCCTCCCTATCTTTAATCAGGCTCCCGGATACAGTTTCCTGCATTCTCCGGCTCATTCTTCTTTTTATCGCTGATATCATTACGTCATCACTCAGGGGTTGTTCCAAGGTCTCGTTCAATTCCCACAGATGTTCAGCAAACTCTGTCAACGTTCCTCTCCATGTACTAAGTGACTTGCGGTGGAGTAGGTCCTCAATTGCTGCACACTGATGACTTTTGGACCAGTATTTCTTCAAGAATTCCTCTTCAAACTGATCATAACTAGTAGTCCCTTCCTTTTTCCTGACTCCCCAAGTGAAGGCCTCACCTTCCATTCTATCTATTGCAAATTGAATCTTGTCTGAGTCTTTAAGATGTGCTGGGAAAACTCCTTTTAACCATTTCATAAATATCATCGGGTGCAACCCACCTTTCGGTCTAAATTTCTGCCCTGTATTATTTTGGACATGCCGATTATCACTGCTCATCAAGGTAACGACCTTACCTTCCCCAACAGTTAAAGTGGCATTGCTAATTCGTTTATCAATTTCTTCTGTCTTGCTCTCTAATTGCTGCACTCCCTGTTGTAATTGCCTGACCTCCATTGCAACCCTCTTATTATCCTCTTCTCGTTGCACGGCTATAGCATTTCTCAGATTGACAGCCAGTTGGTTTTGCCTATCTCCTATCCCCTTAACCGCATCATTGCATTGTTTCTGCATCTGCGTCACCTCGGCAATTCAATGATTGCAATTTGTTTCCACTTCGTTGATTCTTTCTCCCAATTCGGCTTTCGTTTCTTCAATATCGTCTTCCATCTTTTTTGTTAACTTTCCTTCCATCTTCTCCAGGTCTCCCTGGACTTGGTCTATGCTCTTCTGTAGCTTCCTCTCTCTCTCGTCGATGTCCATCTTCAGTCGTTCTTGTAACTCCTGCATTTCCTTCTTCAAATTACATTCCATCTTCATTTGCGATGTTTTGATCTCTTGTAAACCTTTCTCTAATGATGCGTTAGTTTCTTGTAAACCCTTTAGTGATTCTCTTGTTTCTTGTGAACCCTTCTCTAATGACTCTCTGAGACCTTTCTCCAATGATGCGTTAGTTTCTTGTAAATCTTCCTTTAATGATTTGCGGAATATCTCTTCCCTTTCTCTAGTTTCTTGTAAATCTTTCATTTTTGTTGCCCTGGTCTCCTTTAGCAACTCTGCTAACATCGACCCTATATCTGCATCCTCTGAAACCGACTTATTTCTCATCGTTTGTCCCGGTGTCTTGGGATAACTAGTTGAATGTGCCAATGGGCTATCTAATGATACTCCATAATCACTGATTCCCGAATCATCTCTGTCTTCCTGTCCTATCCCTTTCCTTTCAACTACTGCCTCACAAACCTGCTTATCTTCAGTAGACATATTTGGTTTATTTTTAATGCACAGGCAAGTAATATAAAATAACCTCTAGTAACCCAAAACACTCCTAATTATCATGAAACTAATCAAACAGTACCTGCAGTATTTTCAGTTAATCCCAAAATTGATACAATATGCATAAGTACTGAACATAATGACTCTCAAAACCTAATAATTTCAAATATCAATTTTCACATACACAGTTTATGCAAAATGTTTTAAATGAGATAAATCACACCACTCATAAAATCTATAAATGTAAAATCCCCAAAGACAATGACCATATCTGTATAATTATTATTTAGACAATGCAGTATGCATAAATAAGTATGCTATATTTCAGAGTATGTTTCGCAAACTTTTCGGAAATTACTGTAATTGGCCACTTTTCCTAATGTGAAATTACGTTTACCATCGTTTATTTACCGCGAAAACAGTACACTGCAATTTAATGTTATGTCAACCAGTCGTCTTCACTCGCCAACTGACGTTACCACGAGTCGCGATGTTTTGACGTTTGAAGTGGGCGTGGCAACGTACTGCCGCCGAAGCCGCGTGAAGTCGCGCTGAAGATCTGCGGCGAGACGTCATAGTTCTCAGCCGGCCGCTCCGTGGCGCTGCAAGCGGACGTAGTTTGTAGTTCGGCCGCTAGATGCTGGGTCGGTGCTCAGTGTCTCGAAGTCGCTGAAGATCGTCGGTGTAGTGTGTCTGTGCTTGACCTACTCCTTGCACAGGTAGTTGGGATGACGTGTGAAATCACGTCGTGGATCGAAGCTCTTTGGCGCAACTGCTACACGGGTCTGCGTGACGTCACTCAACAATTGCGTCGCCACAATAAATTGTCGTCTGCATAACAGTTTATGGGTCCACATGAAGCTGTCCGATTTTCACTATTCAAAAAGCAATTTCAGTCAAAATACTACCACTAAACACTTCTTTAAGGCTTTCGTGACGAATTCTTAGTTCGTTTTGCTATAGTAATGTTCACACGTGTCTTTCTTTAGTGTTCACTTTTCACAGTTTTTCGCGCGGATTTACACATTGGCACATTATAACACAGTTTATTGACACTATTATTCTTATCTAATATGGCAAGAAGAAACAGTTTAGTCACAATCGTAAGATATTATTACTTCGTATTGTTCAAAAATGCACTGTTTCCTGTCGCGATTTCAAAGTTTATGCTCTGTCTCGATCCAACATTGAAAAATATTTTCTCGCGTTAAGCAAGGTAAAATTACCTATTGTTCTTTACTATTCGTCCGAAAATTGCACTCGTCCTTTCACGGTAAGCCAAGGGTGTAACACTCCGATTTTAATGTATCCCGCTCAATCGGGATTTGAATAGCAGCCCAAATAAATATTAATTAATGTGACCGTGTACCTAATGGGGCTGGCAATCGGATTTGACTGCTACGGAGTTGTTACATTCCATTTTGTCCTTCCCAAATGCTGTAATAATGAAATGTCTGGTGGCAAGAAGAACAACAACACAGCTTCACTAATCAAGACCTATATTCGTCTCAAAAACACAAGAAAAAGGAGACAGCCACTGCCTTCGTCATACATGTTTAATTACGGCTAATCTCAGCACAGGCTTCTTCGTTATTCATTATTGTCACACGCAAATTCAATCACTGCAATCCAACACTGCAATCCAAATGATGCCGGCGTGGTAGACGCGAAACAACAAATATCGGCACAAAAATATCACTGATCACTCTCGTAATTAAACTTCTTCCCTTTCCCGTATTATTCTAACACAAAGTGGTTAAACCGCTGCGATGGCCACTCCCTTTGTCGGTACAGCCTTGCATCACAGCAACCGGCCTCCGCACGGCTCGGCCCGCAACCTGGAAACTGACTCAACTCTACACTTGCTCACGCAACCCGACACTAATGGTTGTTTGTCCTATCGACCTGTGCCGAGTGCAAACTTACAGCAAGGGCCTACGGACCCCTTACAAACTCAAGAACAAATCTGCAGCATTAGAATTCATTCGCTGCTAGCTAAGTGGTTTTACACAGCCGTAATCTTGCCATATCATTTTATGTCACACCTTAGTCTTGCCTACACTTCCTGGCAATACATTACACACATCATTAAACTGGCATGATAAGACCTGAAACATAAATCAGTTACCGCTGGTCCCATACATGGAAACAAATAATGGGCCCCACCAGGGCAAAGTCAGTGACAACCTCGTAATATGAAGAGTTAAAACAATCAAATGACCAGCCAGGAAATAGTGGAACAAATGGGGCTCCGCAAGACCAGACTATATTACGATTTTGCAAGATGAACAACTGAAACACACGGGCAAGTACTTAATAATATGGTCTAGCGGTTCTGGCGCTGCAGTCCGGAACCGCGGGACTGCTACGGTCGCAGGTTCGAATCCTGCCTCGGGCATGGGTGTGTGTGATGTCCTTAGGTTAGTTAGGTTTAAGTAGTTCTAAGTTCTAGGGGACTTACGACCTAAGATGTTGAGTCCCATAGTGCTCAGAGCCATTTGAACCATTTTGAACTTAATAATAAGGTTACTCAGCTTCACTTGGAGTTATCCAACATTCGTGTGTCAATGCAATCATGACGCAGTGACAGTATAGCAACAGCTGTACAGACCTCCAACCGCTGCTTTAACCGTCGATCTCCTTCCGAGTAGCACCAGTATTGTGCAACCGAAGCGCTCCTGCTTGCAAAGAAAGAGCTCCCTCCAAAATTACAGCTTCCCAAATAACAGCTCCCAACTAAACCTAGGCCGCTCTACCGCTTCAGGTGCGGCCAGGTCGTTGTGCGGTACATACTAGGGCTGCTCCCAGCACAGTGCCCCGCTCTCCACCTTCCTCATGCCGCTGCTAACTCAAGACCCCATCCCTCCCCGATCCACGCCACATCGCGGACAACATTCGCACCACAAGCCTCTCTGGCAAAGAGATTCTACAAGACCAGCGATTCCACCACACAGGCACAAAGTCGAAAAATACTAAACTTTGTGGAAGATTTCGACGTACTGCAGAACAACGGATTTTTCAGTACCCTCCGAATCCCAAGTACGTAGGGGTTCGCCATGTGGTATCGTGCGTTGTCATGAAGGATGATGGGACGTAGTGCCAGAAGGTGCGCTCCAACCACGTGCCACTTCTCTCTCCATCCACACACATTGTTCGTGTTTCTTAAACATAGTGTCGGGGCGCTCGAACCGGCCTCCTGCACTTTCAGACAGTACACAGAGCAAGTGACTCAAACACAGCCATCGTCGCTCACTGTGCAGCTTCAACTGATCTTCTGCTATCACCTTCAGACAGCAGGTATGCCATGGGAAGCACATGTTTCATGTTACGGCACTATTGCCACCACTTTTTACCCAACCCAAGTCATGTTGGGATCGAATCCAGCAGAATTATCCAGATAATCAAAGGTCGGAAACGCCATCATTATGGGGCCATGGCTATAGAACGGCAGGCAATCAGCAAGAAGCGCATAAAAGTTTGTGCTTTTAATTTGCCTGCCTAGTACCTCTTACGCTAAAGAGTACTGTTACTAGTGAAATTCACACATTAGATTCGCACCTGCGGCTGGTTTCACTGCATATGATTTGTGTGTGATGTTCAATGGCTAACGTTTAATTAATAAATTTAATTAGTTTAATTAATAAATTTAATAAGTGTAATTAATAAATTAACTTCGCTTGCAGTATCTTAATGTAGTTTGTTTGTCAAGACAAGAAACTGCTCTAGAGAAACAGTATTGCATTAAGGCAATCAATTTGTGCAATGTTTTTTAAGAATCGGAAGCAAATACCGCGTGTTTTAATTTTTCTTATTGCCAAGAAGGAATGAATGAACTTTTATTTCCAGTGAGTGAACCAGTAAATTCAAATTAAATCAAAATTGAAAAATAAAACATGAAATAAATTTTAAACACCGTTAAATTCACATCTCTTACTGTAAGTTGTAGAAATGTAAGTCTTTCAGATAGCTACAAAGCTATCGTGATCGAAGATACGATTTGTGTACACTGTCGAAAACTCCTGAGTTGTTAGGGAATATTGACCGGCCTCAAACGGTTGTTGACTTCCAAGCTCGTTGCTGACCGGGTGCTCTCCTATAACCACAGCTCCAGAACGGTACGCTTTCGACCTATGGTCATCTGAAAAAATTTTCTCCGTTCAACTATCTCTATCATAGTCTGACATACTTATCATTTTTTTGCAACCGTCTATTTAAATAGTTTTGAAATAAATCTGATCATTATTACGAAGTTCTTCCCGACCAACTTAATGAAATTACGCATAGGTCATCCTTCGTGTGGACATGCATCTGTCTATAAAGGTGATCTCGACATCTGAAATTAGAGATCTGATAGACGATCTCGAAAAATGCACGCTATACGCTATAATTTACCCCTTAGTCATTAAACTATGACAAACCTAAAGGTATTTGTAACTGGGTAACGTTTGGAGTGCGCCTCACCCATGTGAGATGTTTAAGACGATGATGCTTGCTGATGACACAGATTACTGATAAAAGGCCCAAAGACATCCATACCAGCCGGCCGCTGTGGCCTAGGGGTTCTAGGCGCTACAGTCAGGAACCGCGCTGCTGCTACGGTCGCAGGTTCGAATCCTGCCTCGGGCATCGATGTGTGTGATGTCCTTAGGTTAGTTAGGTTTAAGTAGTTCTAAGTCTAGGGGACTTATGACCTCAGATGTTAAGTCCCATAGTGCTTAGATCCATTTGAACCATCCATACTAACACAGCCAGAAGAATAATGGAAGAAGTACACAAATGTTTCACAGCTGACAGTACATCATTATTCTTAAACAAAACTCAAATTAGGCAGTTAAAAACCAATAATTGAAATCAAAAGCCACACATCTGATTAAACTCCTTAGCATTGTGAAGACATTGCTAAATCTGAATGGTATTATAATTTTTTTTCTATTTTGCTTTCTACGTTACTGCAATAGAGGTCACATTTATATACCTGTGCTCGCTCAAGTGCTTTGTCAAATAGTAAGCAGTAAAACTGTGCTGTTATTGGGATTTTTAATCTTGGGTGTGGAATATTTCAGTTTCAGCTGACATGTTTTGCAGCAACTGCACTAAATGGAACTGGTATACTTGAGGCAGCGGTCGACTAATAGTTCGATTATTAGAGGATCGAACAGTGATTGTGCGGCGAAGTGTTCGCGTGAGCGCCGAGAAGGTAGCACGTCCGTGTCATGTCGCAATATCTGAAATTGATATTTTATGAATATTGTATGAGAAAGTATCAAACTAATTCATATACTAAGAACTTCTTGAAATACAACGGATTGCATTAACAAAGCATACGTTGGTAAGTCGTGATTGCTACTTTGTTGCACTGAACTGTTTCCTGTGGCGTGACTTTTAAAAATTGATGTGCTTTAAATTTTCGGGTTTTAAAACCAATTTTCTGTACGTGAATATTATCCATAAGTTGACCTAACAGGTGTGACACCTGTAGTATAAACGGACGAAATGCAGTTTCATATTCCGCGACTTGTGGTCTTTGGACACTTTAAAAATTGCTAACTTGACATTGACAGTCGTATTATGGGCCAGAAATGTTATCATCGTGCATATACTAAAGTCAACGAACTACAACACTAGTGGCTTCCGAAAAGTATGCCTCCAGCGACAGTCGACAGCGGAACATTTTCATCCCAAATGGATTATGCACATATCAAGACGATGTAACTGCTGCATTTTAATACTGACAGGTCGTTTTGTCGAGTGTGTTGCGGTGTATGTATGTTGAATGATGTTGTTAGTTAATTTTACGGATTTAAATGTAGTATTTAGTAAAATTCGTGAGAGATGTGACGTGTGTCATTAGGTTTCTGACTCTTACCAACAACAACAAAGCAGGCTATTTCTCATTGATGCGAAGTTCAAAGGCAGTGGGGATTTTAAAGCTGACACCTGTACGATGGCAGGAACTGACGTATACATTTTGGAACTCGTCATGTAGCAGCGTTCCCAAGTCGAGAGTGAATTTATATACCTCTGTAAATATCTTTGGGCTATATTACGATTTGTTTGTCTTATGTTACAAAAGAATTCCTGGAATATTCGTAAATTATATTCCTTTCTGTTTTTGTTGGCTATAAGCGGACGTAATTTTTACACAGTTAAATTTTTAGACACTTTCATGTAAAAAATCGATTGTTTAAATCCATAAGAGCTGGTTCTTTCCTGTATTCAGACGCATAACAGACTTACGAGTCAACAACAGACTCATAAATTAACTTAAAAACCGAGTTCTGTCTAGCATGAACTTCAAATCGTTCACTGTGCTTGGCCGACGGATGAGAGCGCCAGTCTATCATGTAAACTATAATACTTCATCGCTGGGCATCACGGATATGAGTGAAGCTTTTGCTGCTACCAGTACGCTAGATTTTGGGTCTTTTCCAGAAGACAAGGCAAGGATGGCTTATTAGAAGGGTTTGTCTCACATGGGGAAGAATCATTCCGTTTAAAAAAGTTTCAGGTCAGTGCACATTCCGCTGCAGAGTGAAAATGCTTCCTGACAGCCTGGCTGAGCCACATCTCAGAAATATCCTCTCTTCGAGGGATGTTCGTTCTGTATGGTATGAAGGAGAGCTTCTGTGAGGTTTCAGAGGCAAGAGATGAGACCCTGGAAGAAGTAGAGCCAAGCGGGAGGAGGGATGAAGAGTCGTGCTTGTGTAGCTCAGTCCCCAGTCGGGCACACAGTTTTAATGTACCAGCACGTAATAAATCAGCGGACACTTCTCTTTAGAGTAAAAATTCGTTCTGGAAACACTCTGTTTAATGCTGATAAGACAGTCCCCTGCATATACTTGAATGACGCTTAGCCTTTTCCGTAACAAAGTGGTGGGTTTCTTGTCGTGTGGCAGCTTTTTCGACAGTTCTGGAATGCAACCAAACACTTGAACAATTCGGTGGGGAGAACTGTCTGAAGAATAGAGTAAGCAAGAATCAACGATTGTTCGCCGACGACGCTTTAGTGACGGGTAACTCACGTCATTGAGTGCTCTAGGAGGGTACAGGATTACTTGTAAGGAATTCCTATTTGGTGTGGTGAATGGCAGCTTGCTCTAATTGTAGAAAAATAGAAGGAACAAATGCACGTGTACAATATTAGCGGTATGCTTTTTCCCACAATCACTTCTATTAAATACTAGGAGTAGCGTTGCAAACCGGAATGAAATGGAACGAGCACGTCAAGGTGGGAGCAGTGAAGGCGAATGGTCTACTTCGGCCTATTGGAAGAATTCCAGAAAAGTGTAGGTTATCTAAAATGGAGGTTGATTATAGAACACCAGTGGAACTTATTCTTGAGCTATGGATGTTTTGGATCTCCACCAGGTCGGACTAAAGAAAGACATCGGAGCAACACAGAGGCGCGCTGCTAAATTCGTTATCTGTGGGTTCGACCCTCACACGAGTATTTCGGAGATGTTTTGTAAAATCAAATTAGTCAGTAGAAGAAAGACAAGTCCTTTTCGAGAAACACAATTGCGTTTAACTGTTTGTAGTCATCTTTAGGGGATAATTACTCTGAAGCTAGTCTCACAGTAGCTGAAATCGATTTGCATTAAACAGATTAAAAATTTACAACAGATGCTGCCCTTCCTTTTATTTCGGAGTGTTGAGAGAATTTAGAATACCGAAATTGCGCCCTGACAAGACAATGCTTTTACTCCTACCAACGTACATTTCACATAAATACTGCGAAGACGGAGGCATACAGGTAATTATTTTCCCTCGCTCCATTTGCGAATGGAATAGGAGAGGAAATGACTGGTAGTGGTATAAGGTACCCTCCTGTATGATCTGTATGGTGGCTAGAGAAGTAATTTCCACGAGGTGGCAAAATCGCGGGGTAGCTACAGGCACATATACAGATGGTGTTGGTATCGAGTAAGCAAGGTATAAAATGGCAGTGCGTTGGTGGATCTGTCATTTGCGCTCAGCTGATTCATGACAACAGGTGTCCAATCTGATTGTGGACGCACGATGGTAATTAACAGACTATGAACGATGGATGGTAGTTGGGCTAGATGCATGGGACTTTCCATTTCTGAAATCGTTTGGGAATTCAACATTCCGAGAACCACAGCGTCAAGAGTGCGCCGAGAAATCCAATTTTCATGCACTATCTCTCAAAAGACAACACACGGGTGGGTGGGCTTCACTTAACCACTGAGTGCAGAGGCGTTTGTGTAGAGTTACAGGTCCTAGCAGACAAGCAATAATGCGTCAAATAGCAGAAGAAATCAATCTGGGACGTTACGACACTGTGGCGAAATTGTGCGTTAATGGGCTATGGCAGCAGAAGAACGACGCGAGTCCACTTGCTAACAGCACGACGTCGCGTACAGCGCTTCTCCTGGGTTTATGACCGTATCGGTCGAGTCCTAGGCGACTGTAAAACGTTTGCCTGGTCAGATGAGCCCAGATTTCTGTTGGTGAGAGATGATGGTAAGATTAGAGTCTGTCGTAGACACACAAGTTGTCAAAAAGGGACTCTACAAGCTGGCGGTGACTCCGTAATGGCGTAGTCTGTGTATTCTGTGTATACATGGAAAGGATTGGGTCCTCTGGTCCAATAGAAACAATCATTGACTGTAAATGTTTCTGTTCGTCTACTTGGAGACTATTAGAAGCCGTTCATGGACTTGATGTTCGCAAACAACGATGGAATTTTTGTGGGTGACAGTGAGCAATGTCAGCGGGAGGAATCGTTCAGGATTGGTTTGAAGAACATTCTGGATTATTATATTTTGTCACCCAGATAGCCCGACATGACTCCTATCGAACATTTGAGGGACATAACCCAGAGGTCAGTTCGTGTCTAAAATCCTGCACGTCAACACTTTCGTAATTATGGACGGCTATAGATGCAACATTGCTCAGTGTTTCTACAGAGGACTGCCAGTGACTTGTTGAGCTCATGCCACGTCGAGTTGCTGCACTGTGCTGGGCAGCAGGAGATCCGACACGATATTGGGAGGTACCCACCGACTTCTTACACCTCAATCTATGTAGATGTCAGTAAACTTTCTAGAACTAGAATAGATGAATAAATGCGGAGATATTATTTTGCTAATAAGATAGGATAACAGGATTCAGATCTGAGTTATAAGGAGTTGAAGGACGTGAAAGGAGTGTTGCCATGTACGAATGTGAAACGTGCATGGTAGGCAGTTTATATTGGAAGAGAGTGAACGCTTTTCAAATTCATTGCTACAGAAGAATGTTAAAAAGATGAGTACATCGAATAATTAATGAGGAGGTACTAGATCTAACTGGGTAAAAAAGAAATATATGGGACAAATTGACTAAGAGGAGGCCGACTGATAATACATCGAAGAATAGTCTGCTGGTTATGGAATGAAGCATCGGGTGTGAAAGTTGTAGAAGGAGACAATACGATAATCAGGTTCCCATAGTACACGTTGTGGTAATTATGTACACGTAAAGGGGCTTGTACGGGGTAGACTAACGTGGACACTTGGATCAAACTAGTTTTTGCATTTACGACCTAAAAAATAAAAATAATATAATGGAAATCGCAATTTAATGAAATCCTTAGAACATGAGATATGGGCAGAGATTTGTGTCGTCGGGTAACGATACAAAAGCAGTACGGTATTTTGCATTACCTGAGCGGCAGCAAGTATGGTGTCGTGAATTGGTAACGGTAGTACTTTTACTATCACTGAATTACTCACCGAGTAATCATAAGACTGATATGATGGCTTGTCAAAATGATAACCTTTGCTAAGTGAGCCGGTGAATTTCTTCCAGCGTTGCGCTTAAATACATGCTCCATGTGATTTTCTGACAGACTATACCGGTTGCTGGATCTTTTACTGCAAGTTATTAGCCTTCCTAAATGTATGGACGTATGGAAGACGATAGATGAATGAATATTTATACTGACCTATAATGTTCTAGACGCTTCAGTCCGGAACCGCGCTGCTGCTATGGTCGCAGGTTCGAATGTTGCCTCGCGCATGGATATGTGTGGTGTCCATAGGTTAGTTAGGTTTAAGTAGTTCTGAATCTAGGACACTGATGACCTCAGATGTTAAGCCGCATAGTGCTCACAGCCATTTTAACCATTTTTGACTTATAAGGGGACTGCACCGAAAAGTAAATGATTTTTTGAAACCTAAATGATAAAGCATTTCATT
The DNA here is from genome assembly GCF_023898315.1 of Schistocerca nitens. Classification (NCBI taxonomy): domain Eukaryota; kingdom Metazoa; phylum Arthropoda; class Insecta; order Orthoptera; family Acrididae; genus Schistocerca; species Schistocerca nitens. Next base: position 674,182,849 of record NC_064618.1, read on the forward strand.
GCTAGTCCTAGAAATTTTCTCCTTGCACTCGTACATATGACTGCTGAAGCGTAGAAGTTATCTAGGGAACAGAACTCTTTTGTGGCTAGTTTCAGATGTTGCCTCAAAGACGCGCTCTCCTCCTTGCGGTAATCGAAGCATTAAACTGAACAAATTAAACAAGAAGTAGCTCCGGTGTCAATAGCACTTAAAATACGTGAGTTTTTATGGCTCTTTCGAAGCAATAACGGGTTAACTCTATGGCAGACTGCCTCACGGGAGGATTACTCAGAGCAATATCCCGTGGCCACTGGCGCTCTGGAAGCGCGCAGTCCGGCACACTGTGGCGACGTTTACTGCTGGCGGAGCTTTGTGCCGTATCTGAAGAAGTGCCACGCCGCGCCTCCTAACTGAATTGTGGCAGCTTGGGCGGCTTCCCGCTAGCTGCCGCCGTATATCGCCGCTTCCGACGCTTTATGGCCACAATTTACTTCCGCGCCCCGTTGTCGGCTACCCGCCTGCCTGTTGTGTCGTGTGGGAAGCCTGCCTCCCAGTGACTTCTCCTTTCGTCAATATTGTGAGCTCTGAGCGAGAAAGTGTTTAAGGTGGTTAGACTAACTTTCTTGTTTCCTCGTTGTATTTGCACTTTGTCACGTAACTCCTACGTCTAATTCCTCAGTTTCTTACTTACTGTAGCTCTGCTTTTTCTACCGCTGTTTTCGGACTTCATACAATATTTAGAGATCCCTTTTTCTGTCTTTTTTATGCACACATCATGCAGTGAGAACTACATCACATAAGCAAATAAGCAAATTATTAAAACGAATTTATGTAAATATTTAACAGCAACAGTAGCTGAAAACAACAAAAACCCATCACGGCAACGAAAGAATCCAATTTGTTTAAATTATCGAGTGAAAAATGTAAAGAATCGCACAAAGGAATGGACGGTTACATGTTAATAATGCAGTCTCTTAAACTGTTCACAACGTTTGGGTAAGATGCTGTGGTTACTGATGCCATTATATATATACTTGACAGATCTAGTTACAAATTTAAATGACATTTTAATGAACATTCCTTAATGCATATTTTAATGCATATAATATACAAAAATATCTATAACACATAAAGGGGAAAGACTGTTACCAAAAATCTCAAAAATCTTCTGACCGAAACTTCAAAATTTTACTCGTCACTCCAATAAACGTTTGAACGAATCTAGTCACTGCTTCACTTCAAATTTTAAGTGATACCATAAAACACATTCAGATGAGCATAGACCATATTTCTTTTTAAACAACAGTGTACAGGTTTCTATTAAAACTGACTGTGGGAAGGAAAATGCTCCGCCCTGCTGTGAAGTAAAAATGTAGGATTTTTTCTTCTTTATCGCAGCCAATTTTAACTCTGGTAGAGAGCCATTTGTATTATTAAAAAAATAGTTTCTCCCGTATATATTCTTCCGCATAATATCCAAGCGCTGAGGTGCAAAAGTCACGGCATAGCTATATGCACGTGTACAGTCGGCACCAGTATCGTGTAGACAAGGGCAGCGCATTGGCGGAGTTGTCATTTGTACTCAGGTGATTCAAGTGGAAAGGTTTACAACGGTGGAGATTAATAGGCTTTGAACGCGAAATGATAGTTGAAGCTACAATTCCGATATCTACAGTATCGAGAGTGTGTCGAGAGTACCAAATTTCATGCATTACGATTTCATATAATCCATTATGGAGTCGAGGTAGCAGTTGTCGTTATACTGGTTATCATTGTTAGCATTCAACCGCGATTATTATACATATTTTAACAACGCGTTTCAAGAGACAATGCTCTCATCATCAGGTTGTAAAATCTGCATTACCTCTCACCAGGACAACCCAGTGGCCTACGGCTTTCACTTACAACCGAGAGCAGCGGCATTTGCGTAGTTGTCAGTGCTGGCAGACGAGCAACACTGAATGAAATAACCGCAGAAATGAATATGGGACGTACAACTAACGTATCCATTACGACAGTGTGACGAAATTGGGCGTTAATGGACTATAGCAGCAGACGACTGAAGCTAGTAGATATGCTGACAGCACGACGTCGCCTGCAGTGTCTCTTCTGGACTCGTAACCATATTGGTTGGGCCCTAGACGTCTGGTCAGATGAGTCCCGATTTCAGTTGGTAAGAGCTAATGGTAGCGTTCGAATTTGGTGCAGGCACCACGAAGCCACTGTGCGAGATGGTGGCAGCTGTGGCGGCAGCTCTATAATGACCAACCTTGCAAAATTTCTTGCATTAATTTTGGACACTAGTATATATATGGACGTTTGCTCTGGACAATGGTGCACATAGCCTCTGCCAAAATAACACGGAGAGAAATCAGAAACGTAACAAAGCGTAATAAATTTCATTGCAGTCCAAAAATACGAAAATATGAGAGAATGTTTTCAAATAACACGCAGGATGGGCGGATGGACAGGCGGTGGGTGTTATGGAATGATTAGGATAAAATTTAGGCAAAGGCCATTTATTGGCGAATTCATGTTAAAAAGGGGTCACATAGCCAGGCCTAGGTAGGCGAGGGTGAGCCAGAGCGTAGAGTTTAGCGAAACATGGTTCGCGAAGCTAACGAAAGTTGGCGTCGGCCAATCGGGCCAGTTCGAGCGGCATACTGACTGTGAAAACTACGTCTCCGGCACCGCAGCGCCGGGGGAAGAGGGAGATGTTCACTGCTACAGGGCGTGCATCCAAGAGAGCGGGCCCAGCGACGGGCGGCCGGGTACATTCGACGCACCACGCGGCTTCCTCCGCCCTGATTGGTCAGGACGGAGAAAACCGTGTGGGCGGCATGGAACTTTCCAGAGCGCGTAGTGTACCCTCGTCAGGTGCCCTTCCTCGGTGCTGACTTCCTGTTGCTACACCGTGGGACGAAAGAATTTACAGGCAGCCAACACTGCCGGCCTTGGCTTGGCCATAATGGAAAAATGAAGTTACCGTTTGAAAGCTCATATAATGAAGTAAAATCCCCTATCGTCTGGCTCATCCTTTACAGTACAGTTTTAGACCGAGTACACGAAACCGACAGTTATGTGCAGCAGCCTTAACAAGAGTTTGTGAGGTTCACAACTCACTGATTGCAAAAGGAACCAGTTGAACGAAGGCACCGAAATATGAAAAGGCTTTGCTTTACTGAGGCGTGCTTACATCACTCGGCAAAGATACAATGACTGAGCACCACTGCACAAATGGCCGATTATAGTACAAGTACTCAGAATCAGGGATAACCTATTACAATATTCTTAACAGCAACACAACAATAAATAGTCATCCTTTTCACAGACTAATGACCTAAGTACGCACCAGTAGCATTGTCTCCTATTTCCTATAAGTAAGACACTAGTCGCATAAGAAAAGATTTAAAAACAACTTGACAAGAAATAAGGGAGGCGCTGTATGACAAAAATGCTCACATAGCTCACGACGCTGCCCAAATTTGTGCTTTCCTCGAACCGCCGCGTACAGACTGCGCTATAGTAAAAACGCACAGGGCGTGCCGCACTTAACGCTGTTCGGCAAGCACATCGGCGATTGGGCAACGGTTACACAGGCGTTACGTCAAATCCGTCCCGTTGGACTGCCTGGTGGTACTCCAGGTTTCCCTCTCATGTCACTCGCTCAGTCGCACTTTCAGCTATGCCCGATGTGTTCTCGCACGCCGACTTAACGCCAGCGTTGGTGTCGTGTAGCCTCTCTCGCAGCAAGTGCCCTCATGGAGTCACGCTGACGCAATCGCAATTCTGTACGTCTGGCTTTCCACACTGCTGCGGCTTAGTGACGTTTCCTGACGGCACAATATTCTTATTAAAATTACTTGAATATAAGTACCTAAGAACCTTCAACATCGCAGCGCGTCAGAAATCGTTGGTTAATATATTAAAACACTAAAAACCCGCCTCGATTGCGAAAAAAGCACCTAGTGTTAAGTGTTAATCCAGAAGTGCCTAAGAAGATCTTTGTCAGTGATTAAAAGAACACCATAGCTATAAATTTATAAACGAAAACGAAAAGGAAAACACGAACAGTATATATGTACAAAGTCAAAACCACTACTTAATGGTGTACCCTCCACCTCACACTGGCCTATGTTCGATGGGCCATGACCCACCGAATTTCCTTGGCGTCAAGTGTTCTGCCTCCACCGAAACGCTGGGTCAGGTGCCACCCAGCCTCCTTTTGAGAATAGGGAGGACGGTATTTTGTTTATTTATTGTATTACGTGCTCCAAAACAGAAAAGAGATTACTTATTTAACTTTTACTGTGTGATTTTGTGGTTTCATTCTTAAATTCCTTCCCAATGTGTGTATTTAAGAGGCGTAGTCTCGCATTTTACTAACTGTAGTATAGATTTTGGCAGTTTGCGTCGCTGCTATCGTTTTTATGATTTGAGCAGCCAACGGCCGTTGCATAAATTTCAGTGAAGTCCCAGCTACTACTTAAGAATCAGCAGGAGATTAGATTGTTTGTTCGTTTGCCACTAGGGTTTGAACTTTTGCTCTTATCAAGCCTCGTTGTGCAAATCCTTGTCTGAAAGACAACAAAGGCTTGTTGTAATTTATTCATGTATTGGTTATTTTCAGTAGAATGTTAGTAGTAGAGTGGATAGGGAGTGTGCATGCTGCGTGCGGCTGCAGGAGGAGCTGGCCGTTGTAGGTGAGGAGGTGAAGACGATGTTGAATGTGGTCAGCCGTCTGCAGCCTGCAGCCTCGAGTAACAGTGGCAGCAGAGATATTGGTGCTCATATGGGGCACGATTCCGTAGAAATGTTGGAGCACATGAGGCAATACTGACCCTGCGACTTATCTTAGAAGATAGAAGGCAAATCTACGTTTTTAGCATGTGTAGACTTACAGAAAGCTTTTGACAATGTTGACTGGAATACTCTCTTTCAAACTCTGAAGGTGGCAGGGGTAAAATACAGGGAGCGAAAGGCTATTTACAATTTGTACAAAAAGAAGATGGCAGCTACAAGAACCGAGGGGCATTGTTCAAATGCTTCAAATGGCATCAGTCCCCTAGACATAGAACCACTGAAAACCTAACTATGCTAAGGACATCACACACATCCATGCTCGAGACAGGATTCGAACCTGCGACAGTAGTAGCCGCGTGGTTCCGGACTGAAGCGCCTAGAACCGCTCGACCACAGCGGCCGGCTGAGGGTCACGGAAGAGAAGCAGTGGTTAACAAGGGAGTGGGACATGATTGTAGCCTATCTCTTATTCGGTCTGTATATGGAGCAATGAGTAGAGGAAACAAAAGAAAAATTTGGAGTGGGAATTAAAATCCATGGAGAAGAAATAAAACTTTGAGGTTTGCCGACAACACTGAAATTCTGTCAGAGATAGCAAAGGACTTGGAAGAGCAGCTGAACGGAATGAACAGTGTCTTGAAAGGAGGATATAAGTTGATCATCAACAAAAGCAAAAGAACGATAATGGAATGTAGTCAAATTAAATTAGGTGATACTGAGGGAATTAGATTAGGAAATGAAACACTTAAAGTAGTAGAGGAGTTTTGCTATTTGGTAAGCAAAATAACTGATAATGTTCGAAGCAGGGAGGATATTAAATGTAGACTGGCGGTGGCAAGGAAAGCGTTTCTAAAGAAGAGAACTTAGTTTTCATCGAGCATAGATTTCAGTGTCAGTAAGTCGTTTCTGCAAATATTTGTATGGAGAGCAGCCATTTATGGAAGTGAAACATGGACGATAACTAGTTTAGACAAGAAGAGGATAGAAGCTTTCGAAATGTGGTGCTACAGAAGAATGCTGAATATTACATGGGTAGATCACGTAGCTAATGAGGAGGTACTGAATAGAATTGGGGAGAAGAGGAATTTGTGGCACAACTTGAGTAGAAGAATGATAGGACACGTTCTGAGGCTTCAAGAGATCACCAATTTAGTATTGGAGGGATGCGTGGAGGGTAAAAATCGTAGAGGGAGACCAAGAGATGAATACGCTAAACAGATTCAGAAGGATGTAGGTTGCAGTAGTTATTTGGAGATATGGGGCACCGCAGACGAGACTTGGTCCACGGGGTATGCTGTTGGGGCACCTTCCAGTTTACCCGACGTGGAGCGGCTGCAATTAATACAGACTGAATGGCAGCTTTTAACGCATTCTCATCGCTCGAAGCAGAAAATCAAATTGGGGACTTACCATAGGACCTTTCCCATTCACCCTGTGCGTTGACTAGTGGTCGGTCCTTCACCAGTGTCTGAACAGGCACACGGGAGAGGCCATTGTTAAATACTGCAAGCTACAACGTTAGGCACATTGTATTGGTATTTACGGAATAGCGTACAGGGCTGGAAAGAAGACCAATGTGCGATCAGAATATCTCCAGGTGCAAGGTGCAGGCATCTTCAAGCTGCAGCTCATGTCAGCATCAATGATACCTGTGGCTTGGGTTCTGAGACCATCCTCAGTCCGTGCGGGTGGCTGGCGGCAGTGGTAATGACTCACTGGTGGGATGCAAGCAGTACTCACAATTTGCACTGTCTTATACAGAACTGATGGTGGTCCTTTGGTTTAGAGCCGAATGGAGGGTTTCAACCAGAGGCTCAGCTGCAGATTCGTGGTTCTGTGCTATGGAGTGGAGATTTATAGAACTCCACTGATACGTCAGTGGTGCTCTGGACAGAGGGAGGAGATTCCTGGTTAGCAAAGTACGTGTGAGGTGCACATGATTTCTTTAGGCTACTTTCAGTGTAGTTTGAGGCCCTTTGATGAACGTTCGCCACCGGCGGTGGTGGCCGAGCGGTTCTAGGCGCTACAGTCTGAGACCGTGTCACCGCTACGGTCGCAGGTTCGAATCCTGCCTCGGGCATGGATGTGTGTGATGTCCTTAGGTTAGTTAGGTTTAGGTAGTTCTAAGTTCTAGGGGACTGATGACCTCAGAAGTTAAGTCCCGTAGTGCTCAGAGCCATTTGAACCATTTTTTGAACGTTCGCCAGTCGTTGCGAGCAGTGCGAAATCTGATTGCGTGCAAGTAAAAGAAATTTGGAACATCAGAATTTTAACTTTAAATTGCCAAAGAATTTTATCCAAAGCTCCTGAATTTAACACCCTCCAGGAACGTTTTCGTGCTCAAATTATTCTCCACGTCTTGGAATGTACACCTAAAAGACAAGTTAATCGCCATAGAAGTGTGAATTTTCATTGCAGTAGACGAAAGTATTGTCTATAGAGATCGAAAATGAGTTTCATTTCCAAATTTTATGGATGAGTACGTGTGCTCGAGTTAGTCATCGGATGCTTTTATCGATTTCCCGATTCCGTCGTTACAGCTGTTGAACCATTGTAAGAATTCCTAAGCTCAGAGGCGTGGAAATATCTGTATCTTGCTGTATTAGTTGGAAATGAAATAAATCTATCGAGTGTGACGTCTGTGGATTTACTGCCTATGGTACAGATCTTGTGGAGCAGTTCTGAACACGTTTTTCGAAGGTTGTTTTGAGTAGATAGTTACAGAACCCACACACAATAGAAATATTTTAAACTTTATAGTTACTGACAGGCATGACCTTATCGACAGTCAGTACGGACATACGGAGTAGTGATCATAATTTCATCTTAGCGACGATGGTTACCGCAGCTAATAAATCCATAAAGTAGGCTACGAGAGTTTTTATGCTGGAAAGATAAACAGCCTCCTACTCAGACAATGAATGTTACCATTCAGTTCCAATATGACGGACTTGTAGATATTCTGGGCAAAGTTTAAATTGATTATAAATCGAACTCTGGAGAAGTACAGGGTGGGGCAAATAAAAGTGGTCCGGAGAACATAGTTCCAGGGTACAAAGAAACACGGCAGAGGAAAGGAAATACTCACCTAACTATGGCAAATGTTGAAGAAAAATGGCTCTGAGCACTGTGCGACTTAACATCTGAGGTCATCAGTCGCCTAGAACTTAGAACTAATTAAACCTAACTAACTTAAGGACATCACACACATCCATGCCCGAGGCAGGATTCGAACCTGTGACCGTAGCGGTAGCCCGGTTCCAGACTGTAGCGCCTAGAACCGCACGGCCACTCCGGCCGGGACAGATGTTGAAGGTGACCACTATTCATCTCTTGGCATTTTTGGGCCCTGGTCACCAAGTTGCTGAAGGTGGATCGAAACTGGACTGCTAGAATTGTTGCAGTCTCATCTGAAATGTTCTGATGCAGTACTTGAAGATTATGAGGGTTATTGCGATACACCTTTGACTAGAGGGCTTCCCACACTAAGTAATCGCACACTGACAGAACAGCTGACCTGGGTGGCCAACTAGGGCGACGACCAGACTGACCTCTGCTGACAACGAAGATTGTGTAGATGTGCTGCAAGGTTCGGTCAGCTGTGTGGGCAACTATTCCATCTTGTTGCGCGTCACGGGGTGTAGTTATGTGCATACATTCAAGTCCAGTCGTATGCACTCGTCCGGGCCACTTTTATTTGCCCCACACTTTATGTGCCGAATCAGTGGATTAAGGGTGAAATGGCCCATCGTGGTTTAATAGAAAAATTCGGAAAATGTCAAGGAAGCAGAGTTTGTTACTCTCTCGGTTCAAAAGAGAACGTGAAAATGTCGACAGGTAAAATTTGAAAGAAATTCGTACGTCTACAAAAAGGTCCATGCCTGAAGTACACAATAACTTCCAATGTACACTTTAGCGGAAGGTCTTGCCGTGACAAGCAGTTAAACAGGAGAGTAAAAGAAAAGTGTAATTTCTAAATTTTGCATTTAAGAAATCATTCACCCACGAGGATCATACAGATATTCCATCTTTTGACCGTCGCACAGACTCACGCAAGGAAGACGTAGCAATAGTCTGTGTCATCCCTGGCACTGAGGAGAAACTGAATGAGTTGAAAACGAATAAGTCGCCAGGTCGAGATGTAATTCCAGTTGGGCTTCAGAGAGCCATCTGCTCTAAGTAATAACTCCCATGCGCCACGTTATTACGAGCTATGAATGCCAGCATGTTTCGCGACTCTCGCCGTACCGCGCAGTCTGTCAATCTTGGGCGAGTTAACAATACTTAAATATCCCATAGACCTGGTGTGTGCTTGGAAGTGTTTAGGTTCCGGGCGACTTGAAATACTAGAAAGAAACCGAAATGCTTCCAGCCAGGTGCAGTCGCTGACAGTGTACAGCAATAGCATTCCTTAGCTCTAGAAGAAGCTCTTAAAGGAATGAAGAATAAAGAAATTTTGTTTATGCCAGTCGTTATTGTTTCCCTTGTCGTTTCCCGTCGATAAATAGCAATAGTCTCAACTCATTTTTACTAGAAAGTAATTTCAAAGTAGCAAAGATGTCTTTTACTTGATAACTACCCCTCGTGATTTCAATTACATTACGGATCTCCTTTTCTAATTTACCCTCTTATACTTCATGACATATTTGACTGAATATAGAGAAAGGCTCCCTAGAAATCACACGACGGATTTTTGTCTGAAATTTTCACAGCCAGACAAGGAGCTGGAAATAAACAGATAGTGCAGCAAATTGAGCTGCGTGAAGCGTAGTTTTGCAAAAAACGGAAAGAACAGCATTCGAAATTTATCAAAGTAATCAAGAAAAACCTTCATTTGCGACCTTCGAAAAAATTTCTTTCCGAATTTTCGACGTCAAATGAAATGTGAGAAATGGATAAATGGGGTATCTAATTGCCCAGAGTGAGACTTACTTTTGTAGAAAACAAAAATTGAAGAATTCGGTCGAATATTATGTGAAATGATTTGTCTACAAGTAGTGAATAAAGCACTTTAGAGAAACATTTGACGCGCCTTTGAATGTTGCTCAAAAACTTGTATAAGGAATGGGGTGCAGATTAAGAATTTGAAGTTTTATCAGTCACCTATCCTCAGCACTCTTTAAAATTCTAAGATTTGATGTCAAACATTGTACTTTAAATTCTCAATGAGCTCCTCATTTGATGTACAGGAGTTAGCGTACCATGCAAACGTACGTGAAAGTTCCTCTGACGTATTTTGTTCAGATTTTCTTTAAAATACCTGGTGCATTTTATTTGTTACACATGATAATGTAACGGAACGTTTTAAATAAAAATATGTGTGTGTGTATGGTGAGAGGAACGTCTGTGTTCGTCTCAAAAGGCGAAAGTGCTTCTTTTTTAGGGGAGAATCAAAATAAAATGTAACAATTAGAATTTCACATTTCACTCATAATCCTTTCATATAACATATAGGAAACAGCACACACAGAGTTTACAAACCATTATCTTACTTTCGTTTTTCTTTTTAGCAGTGTGACGTAGTGGTAGGCGAGTGGTAGGGCACGGCTGAATAAAATAAAGGCACCGTCATGGATAATGCAAGAGCCTCGTGGAAGCGGGTCTAACAGGGGTCGGCCAGGCGCTTGCATCGGCAGCGACCTGCTGATACAACAAGTAGGGGAGACGTACCTTGAAACTTATTCAGTCTTTCGCCTCTAGTCATCACTGTACCTTTCAACTTTTACAGACTTTCACCTAAAGTCAGCACTGTATTAGAAGTTTATTATACTTTCTCGTTCTGTTTTGAAACGCTAGCCTCCCCTCTATGTTTGCTGCAGTCTTTTCTTGAAACTACTCAGGAAAAGTAAGGTTTTTCCCGATGTGAAAAACTGTTGTGAGGTACAACACTGTCGTATACTTAGGAGCAAATTTCCTATTTGAATTTAAAACCAGTTGAGAAAAACTTGCCAGTACTGCATTTAATAGTCTGTGTTATACTATTACTCTACTACATACCAATAACCAGTGAGTGAAATCAGATCAAGAGGAATTATTATCAAAAACTAGTTAAAACATTTTGCAGTAGAACCTAATGGTCACTAATACAAATTTCCATTTTCAAGATATGGAAAATTGTTACTACAGCAAAGAAACCCACTTATTTCCTAATATCACGTTTTCTATAGCAGAAGACCCTGTTCTGGTTCAAGGTACAAGACAGAGTACGACTGACGAACGTAGGATATCAACGTGCATTCTGCGAGATAACGATCTTAATACATCTGCTGTCATATTCTACATCTGGTGTCAGGTTACCCATTTTGGCTTCTTGGTACCGCCACTCCACCTCCACCAGGAGTTGATCATGGTCACCCAGTGGAATTCCTCAGGCAATTGTGCGAGCTATGTTCAAGGTCATGACGTAACTTAATAGTGGCCATGTGGTCGTACTTTCACTTCTAACGCAAGTGGGCTCGATACTGGTCACATGGTATATAATTAGCAGGAAACTGCGATCAACCGATGGGAGCACAATAAAATGGTGGGAAACTCCTCCCCTCCCGCTGGACCAATGAGGATGAAGCACCCCCTCCTAACCCTTTCCCAGCCACACCCCATCTTCATCTTACATAAATGTGATACTGGGTGGGTGAAGTACAATCAGGAACTGGGCAGCATAGGAACTCTCCTGTGTCTATTTGTTAATAACAGATTAAGTTAAATCACGTAACTTGAGTTCCGACCTCTGGCTATGTGTTAACAACAATTTTCTCGTGTTACATCATTCAAAACACCAGCAGAGACCTAACCCTGTCAGATATATAAGTACACTTATTCATTCCCAGTTCTGCGTATTTTTCCATAATTTTTCGTTTTTTCCTCAATTTAACGTATTTTTAAAACAATTTCATATTTTTGGCACATTTTCCATAATTATATGAATTTTTTTACATTTGTTTCGTATTTTATCCAACTACGCAATATCCATCCCACTATTTCTGAAGTCGTGTCGACATCATGTTGTTCCCAGCCAATCAGAAGGCAGAATGTGCCCGAATTACTTATCATTGCTATTGAAACACCCCATCTCCCTCGTCAATTTTCGTAATTTCGAAACGGGAGTGGCCACCATCGGCAGAGGCTGTAGGAAGTGTCTATAAATTATGTCACTCAAGGTCAATTTGTTAACGTAATGAAACATTTCGTCATTCGAGGCCCCAGCAGAAACCCCACACTGGAAAGAATGTAATAACTGTAATTGCCCACATTTTTAGACATTTTACCTAATTCTGTGCCGACGTCTCATCAATATCACATCACCTCGTGTCGCTTGATGATATCACGTCAAATCGATATGTTCTGTTGCAGCTCATGTCGCTTCACGACGACGCCTCAACATTGCATCACTTTGTATCGACGTCATGATACTCTCGTAGGATGGTGCGATATACTTGTCACTGCTTGGTGACCACCATTACTAGTGAGTATAATGTCTTAGTAAAATTCTGATGATTCCAACAAAAGGTACGATGTGCAGCACAGCGCTACAGAAGATACGAACCTGGAGATAGAGCTGACCAGTAACTGCGACAACCACAGCGAAAATTATGTCGCTTGCAGGATAGTCTGCCCCTCAAACTCCGATGAGTTAGGTATAGCCACGCACACTGCCACTCAAACCGCAAACGGCCGAGAAAGATGAGATGTAATCGTCTCGGGGCTGACGGCCGACACAACAGCTACCAGAGCACTGCATCCGCCTGACGAATCCGTGTGAGCAGCGTTCGTCTATGTCACTCGCTATGCCCACGCACGCGGAATCACGCGCTTGGCAGTTCACTCACTCGCCATCACGCGGTGCTCACTCACAGAATGACGGGCAACAGCTGCGTGCCCGTGCCATGTGGGCACGGAAATACATCCTGTAACTATACAACTTCGACACAAGCGCCTGGCAAGCGTTCTAATGCATTTAGAATTAAAATTTGATTTTAGCTGTCGATTTTCCATGTTTCCTATGGAATTAGTGTGCGCTGTATACCTGAGATTCACATGTGTTACCACAGTATAACCAGAATTAAAGTGATAACCGAATATTGAGTGTTACAGTAGGTCAGTGTTTCATTTGTGGAATTGTTTATTTCTGTGAAATAATAGCTGATGAATTAATACTCGCTTTCGTCAGTTTCTAAAATCGCACTGATATTGAGACGTATTTTGAACAGAATAAATTAAAAAGATTTACATTTAGAACGTGACAATAGACTATAAATTTCGACTTCGTTTATAACTAACAACAACAAAAAATCAGCCCAGCTACAACGTAAGCTTTTATGACTAAATCGAGCAAACAAACTAGTAGGATTCATTACAGCTGATAATATGAGCAGAAAGAGAAAGGAAGCGTAAGGTGTAGTGGTGAAAAGAGAAGGGTATTATTCGAAAAGAAGTCTGTCTGGATATTTATTCTAATAAGTAGAACATTTAAATAAATTCATCCGCCAATAAATTATCTGCAACTTACATAACGAATAACATATAATGCCACCGTATTTTCTTTGTTTACTTCTTGTACAGAATTAGTGTTTGCTCCCTTGGCTCAGTGCAGTTTCTGTTTAATAAATAACTTATTAATAGTTTGTCCCGAAATGTGCATTTGTGGGTCAGGGGCTTAAGTTCCAGACTACAAAACTTAGGGTCACGGTTCTATCCCCGGTTGCTTCAACCATTTCCTCTGTTCTTATCCCTTCTTCCACCAATAACAACGACAATAATGCCCTCTAACGGGCATCGGTTCAGAGGCTGGAAGAAATCAAGGGCACACCACAATGCCTAGCAAAGTATTGGAGTGCTGAAAACATCTTCAAGATGAAATGATGATTTGATTGATAGCGTAACAAATGAAACAAAAAATGCTTGTAGGCGGACGGCCTCAGAAGTTTGGGCAATAATGCACTAAACAGCCACAAGTCGAGTAGCCAGCTTAGTCGACCAACTGACGGTCAGACGTGACCGATCAGCCGAGCGAGATGGACTTTGCAATATGCTATGCCTTTTTTCTCATAACAAACGTTCTTTCCTATAATTATAAAAATTATTTTTCCGTCGGTTGACTTGCCTTATGCGCTGTGTATTATAAGTTCACTTACATATATGTTGGGGCATACATAAAATATAGTAACTCATCTATTTTCTTGCAATGAATTTTGCATGAAAATCTCGTTAGTTAAAAATTCACGAATGTAGGAGAAAAGTCCTGTATGGAACAAGGGAGTACCGATGCCGTGTGTCATTGTCAGTGATGAGGCATCTGGTATATCTTAAAATTTAATGCAGCCCTACGGCGGAAGGAGTGTAACAAACAGTGAAAGAACCTTCAAACACAAGTGCAGAGTCATGAAATCCCAGTGCACAGCTGCTCGGGCTTCAAAGCACGTAACTTTTTATTGGCTGCCGATGGCGGCCTGCTAAGTACTTTACAGCCCTTGGAATACCGACTTAGCCCCCTTCAGCTGTCTCTGCAGCTGCCAGTACGTCTCCCCTGCCCACTGCTAACCTAGAGCAACAAGTCTAACTAAGCAGCTAATGATGAGAATCCAGCCAACAGAAACTCTCAATGTTCAACACCTTTCTTAGACTGCTAACACTAACGAATATGGTTGTCTCCTTGATGTAATCAGGCAATTCGTGGTTGTAGCTCTACAAAATGATTTAATCAAGCGACAACGCCGTGGTTCCTAACGATTAACATCACCTGACGTTTCACCTAAAGTCTGCTAAAATGTTTATGAAATGCTGCTGGACGTCCAAAGTCATCCAAAGTGTTTGAGGGTTATTTGTATGTTTACTGTTAGAATATGGAATAGTTTTTCAACCTGAGTATGTAAAAGAATTTGCAGTAATCCAGCACACTTGCAACTTGTGTATTATGAAAGTGTCAAGAGACGACATGGAACACGTTTTTCACGTTTCTACACAGACTGCAAATAATGCAGCATAATCTTATTAAAAACGGTTTTATTTGGAATGTGATTTTAGATGTGAAGTTAAAGTGGAATCACAACGAATTATTTGCCGAAAACTAAAGCAGAATTGATGATTTCTCAGTTCTTTCTGAACAAGATTGTAAGCTGGAAATCATAAATCGATGTCATCATAAAAGACGAATTCAGGATTGCACTGCATTTGTAGAACGCATGTTCTTTTGTGTCGCAACGGTAATTCCTTAAATCAAATAAAGAATCTGATGAAACGTTACAAAGAAAGAGCTGTTATGAAAACCAAAAATACATTCGTTTAACAAATCACAAAGAACTGGAGCAATAAATACAGTTTGATTTCAGATTTGTCTGTTACTCTAGACACTTTTATTCACGTGATGAATAAGTATTTTTAATAGTGTAACTGAATAATATTTCGAACAACATCTGTCGTTTACGAATAATAAATAGTACTTTATATTTGTATTAATTATTCGTCATTCGCATAAATTTCGACCAAGTCTGATGCTAAGCGAAGTGGACAGTACACTTGAGAACTGGAAATTCGCAACCTATGTGCAATTGACAGCAGACACTTGAAATCCGCATGGCTGCGGACAAGCCCACACGTGGCTGTGCAGTCGCGTTGCCGGTGTACGTGCGCTCACGCTGCTGTCAATAGCATTTTTTTTTTTTTTGTCATCAGTCTACTGACTGGTTTTATGTGGCCCGCCACGAATTCCTTTCCTGTGCTAACCTCTTCATCTCAGAGTAGCACTTGCAACCTACGTCCTCAATTATTTCCAATCTCTGTCCTCCTCTACAGCTTTTACCCTCTACAGCTCCCTCTAGTACCATGGAAGTCATTCCCTCATGTCTTAGCAGATGTCCTACCATCCCGTCCCTTCTCCTTATCAGTGTTTTCCACATATTCCTGTCCTCTCCTATTCTGCATAGAACCTCCTCATTCATTACCTTATCAGTCCACCTAATTTTCAACATTCGTCTATAGCACCACATCTCAAATTCTTCGATTCTCTTCTGTTCCGGTTTTCCCACAGTCCATGTTTCACTACCATACAATGCTGTACTCCAGACGTACATCCTCAGAAATTTCTTCTTCAAATTAAGGCCTGTATTTGATATTAGTAGACTTCTCTTGGCCAGAAATGCCTTTTTTGCCATAGTGAGTCTGCTTTTGATGTCCTCCTTGCTCCGTCCGTCATTGGTTATTTTACTGCCTAGGTAGCAGAATTCCTTAACTTCATTGACTTCGTGACCACCAATCCTGATGTTAAGTATATCGCTGTTCTCATTTCTACCACTTCTCATTAACTTCGTCTTTCTCCGATTTACTCTCAAACCATACTGTGTACTCATTAGACTGTTCATTCCGTTCAGCAGATCATTTAATTCTTCTTCACTTTCACTCAGGATAGCAATGTCATCAGCGAATCGTATCATTGATATCATTTCACCTTGTATTTTAATTCCACTCCTGAACCTTTCATTTATTTCCATCATTGCTTCCTCGATGTACAGATTGAACAGTAGGGGCGAAAGGCTACAGCCTTGTCTTACACCCTTCTTAATACGAGCACTTCGTTCTTGATCGTCCACTCTTATTATTCCCTCTTAGTTGTTGTACATATTGTATATGACCCGTCTCTCCCTATCGCTTACCCCAATTTTTTTCAGAATCTCAAACAGCTTGCTCCATATTATGTTGTCGAACGCTTTTTCCAGGACGACAAATCCTATGAAAGTGTCTTGATTTTTCTTTAGCCTTGCTTCCATTATTAGCCGTAACGTCAGAATTGCCTCTCTCGTCCCTTTACTTTTCCTAAAGCCAAACTGATCGTCACCTAGCGCATTCTCAATTTTCTTTTCCATTCTTCTGTATATTATTCTTGTAAGCAGCCTCGTTGCATGAGCTGTTAAGGTGACTGTGCGATAATTCTCGCAGTTGTCAGCTCTTGCCGTCTTCGGAATTGTGTGGATGATGCTTTTCCGAAAGTCAGATGGTATGTCGCCAGACTCATGTATTCTACACACCAACGTGAATAGTCGTTTTGTTGCCACTTCCCCCAATGATTTTAGAAATTCTGATGGAATGTTATCTATCCCTTCTGCCTTATTTGACCGTAAGTCCTCCAAAGCTCTTTTAAATTCCGATTCTAATACTGGATCCCCTATCTCTTCTAAATCGACTCCTGTTTCTTCTTCCATCACATCAGACAAATCTTCACCCTCATAGAGGCTTTCAATGTATTTTTTCCACCTATCTGCTCTCTCCTCTGTATTTAGCAGTGGAATTCCCGTTGCACTCTTAATGTTACCACCGTTGCTTTTAATGTCACCAATGGTTGTTTTGACTTTCCTGTATGCTGAGTCTCTCCTTCCGACAATCATATCTTATTCAATGTCTTCACTTTTTTCCTGCAGCCATTTCGTCTTAGCTTCCCTGCACTTCCTATTTATTTCATTCCTCAGCGACTTGTATTTCTGTATTCTTGATTTTCCCGGAACATGTTTGTACTTCCTCCTTTCATCAATCAACTGAAGTATTTCTTCTGTTACCCATGGTTTCTTCGCAGATACCTTCTTTGTACCTATGTTTTCCTTCCCAACTTCTGTGATGGCCCTTTTTAGAGATGTCCATTCCTCTTCAACTGTACTGCCTACTGCACTATTCCTTGTTGCTGTATCTATAGCGTTAGAGAACTTCAAACGTATCTCGTCATTCCTTAGTACTTCCATATCCCACTTCTTTGCATATTGATTCTTCCTGACTAATGTCTTGAACTTCAACCTACTCTTTATCACGACTATATTGTGATCTGAGTCTATATCTGCTCCTGGGTACGCCATAGAATCCAGTATCTGATTTCGGAATCTCTGTCTGACCATGATGTAATCTAATTGAAATGTTCCCGTATCTCCCGGCCTTTTCCAAGTGTACCTCCTTCTCTTGTGATTCTTGAACAGGTATTCGCTATTACTAGCTGTAACTTGTTACAGAACTCAATTAGTCTTTCTCCTCTTTCATTCCTTGTCCCAAGCCCATATTCTCCCGTAACCTTTTCTTCTACTCCTTCCCCTACAACTGCATTCCAGTCGCCCATGACTATTAGATTTTCTTCCCCCTTTATATACTGCATTACCCTTTCAATATCCTCATACACTTTCTCTATCTGTTCATCTTCAGCTTGCGACGTCGGCATGTATACCTGAGCTATCGTTGTCGGTGTTGGTCTGCTGTCGATTCTGATTAGAACAACCCGGTCACTGAACTGTTCACAGTAACACACCCTCTGCCCTACCTTCCTATTCATAACGAATCCTACACCTGTTATACCATTTTCTGCTGCTGTTGATATTACCCGATACTCATCTGACCAGAAATCCTTGTCTTCCTTCCACTTCACTTCACTGACCCCTACTAATCTAGATTGAGCCTTTGCATTTCCCTTTTCAGATTTTCTAGTTTCCCTACCACGTTCAAGCTTCTGACATTCCAGGCCCCGAGTCGTAGAACGTTATCCTTTCGTTGATTATTCAATCTTTTTCTCATGGTACCCTCCCCCTTGGCAGTCCCCTCCCGGATATCCGAATGGGGGACTATTCTGGAATCTTTTGCCAATGGAGACATCATCATGGTTCAAATGGCTCTGAGCACTATGCGACTTAACTTCTGAGGTCATCAGTCGCCTAGAACTTAGAACTAATTAAACCTAACTAACCTAAGGACATCACACACATCCATGCCCGAGGCAGGATTCGAACCTGCGACCGTAACGGTCGCTCGGTTCCAGACTGTAGCGCCCAGAACCGCACGGCCACTCCGGCCGGCAGAGATCATCATGACACTTCTTCAATTACAGGCCACATGTCCTGTGGATACACGTTAGGTGTCTTTAATGCAGTGGTTTCCATTACCTTCTGCATCTCATGTCGTTGATCATTTCTGATTCTTCCGCCTTTGGGGCAATTTCCCACTCCTAGGACAAGAGAGTGCCCTGAACCTCTATCCGCTCCTCCGCCCTCTTTGACAAGGCCGTTGGCAGATGAAGGCTGACTTCTTATGCCGGAAGTCTTCGGCCGCCAATGCTGAGTACACTCCTGGAAATGGAAAAAAGAACACATTGACACCGGTGTGTCAGACCCACCATACTTGCTCCGGACACTGCGAGAGGGCTGTACAAGCAATGATCACACGCACGGCACAGCGGACACACCAGGAACCGCGGTGTTGGCCGTCGAATGGCGCTAGCTGCGCAGCATTTGTGCACCGCCGCCGTCAGTGTCAGCCAGTTTGCCGTGGCATACGGAGCTCCATCGCAGTCTTTAACACCGGTAGCATGCCGCGACAGTGTGGACGTGAACCGTATGTGCAGTTGACGGACTTTGAGCGAGGGCGTATAGTGGGCATGCGGGAGGCCGGGTGGACGTACCGGCGAATTGCTCAACACGTGGGGCGTGAGGTCTCCACAGTACATCGATGTTGTCGCCAGTGGTCGGCGGAAGGTGCACGTGCCCGTCGACCTGGGACCGGACCGCAGCGACGCACGGATGCACGCCAAGACCGTAGGATCCTACGCAGTGCCGTAGGGGACCGCACCGCCACTTCCCAGCAAATTAGGGACACTGTTGCTCCTGGGGTATCGGCGAGGACCATTCGCAACCGTCTCCATGAAACTGGGCTACGGTCCCGCACACCGTTAGGCCGTCTTCCGCTCACACCCCAACATCGTGCAGCCCGCCTCCAGTGGTGTCGCGACAGGCGTGAATGGAGGGACGAATGGAGACGTGTCGTCTTCAGCGATGAGAGTCGCTTCTGCCTTGGTGCCAATGATGGTCGTATGCGTGTTTGGCGCCGTGCAGGTGAGCGCCACAATCAGGACTGCATACGACCGAGGCACACAGGGCCAACACCCGGCATCATGGTGTGGGGAGCGATCTCCTACACTGGCCGTACACCACTGGTGATCGTCGAGGGGACACTGAATAGTGCACGGTACATCCAAACCGTCATCGAACCCATCGTTCTACCATTCCTAGACCGGCAAGGGAACTTGCTGTTCCAACAGGACAATTCACGTCCGCATGTATCCCGAGCCACCCAACGTGCTCTAGAAGGTGTAAGTCAACTACCCTGGCCATCAAGATCTCCGGATCTGTCCCCCATTGAGCATGTTTGGGACTGGATGAAGCGTCGTCTCACGCGGTCTGCACGTCCAGCACGAACGCTGGTCCAACTGAGGCGCCAGGTGGAAATGGCATGGCAAGCCGTTCCACAGGACTACATCCAGCATCTCTACGATCGTCTCCATGGGAGAATAGCAGCCTGCATTGCTGCGAAAGGTGGATATACACTGTACTAGTGCCGACATTGTGCATGCTCTGTTGCCTGTGTCTATGTGCCTGTGGTTCTGTCAGTGTGATCATGTGATGTATCTGACCCCAGGAATGTGTCAATAAAGTTTCCCCTTCCTGGGACAATGAATTCACGGTGTTCTTATTTCAATTTCCAGGAGTGTATTTATCAAAATTTAGGCAGTGGCGGGGATCGAACCCGGGACCGAAGATGTTTTGATTACGAATCAAACACGCTACCCCTAGACCACGGGTACACGAAGCGTATTCACGCTTCTTACTCGCACACGGTTGGCGTGTGTGGGCCACCAAGGTGGGCTATGCACATTGGCCACGCGGTTGCAGGTCTCTAAAAGGTACTGCTGCTATATAAGTTCTAACCAAGGGGTCTACAGCCCATGCTAGCAATTACAAACAGTTCATAACACGTCGGTGGAAATTTCTGAGACTGCTACAAACACATATCTATATTATGAGGAATTCGCTCTCCCACCCTCTGCATTCACCAGACAATACAAGAAGAACGAGTCAAGTGAGATACTGGTAAGGTATGGAAATCCTAGAGTGCCCATGGCTACCATTGCACAGATGGCTGCCAACGAGAGACCTCCACATATCCTGCCCAACACTAGCCAGACCGTAACCCAAGGCATCGTAGAGAAAGATGCATAATTATGGGTGTAATCATCTCTGACATGAGTCTGCCACAAAAGAAACACACTCATTCAGGAAGAGGGCATACAAACTAGGCAGACCAGACTTAGCTTGCAGACACCTACACACTCAACAGAGAAAGTATGTTGACAAGTTTACAGATAAACGTTGCAACCTTTTTACGCACCAAGCACGCCCTTCCCAACTCCCTTTCTCTCCAGACCAATAAGAAACAAGGTCTCCCTCTACCACGTTCTTAAAACTTGCGCTTATGAGCGGGCGAACCAGTTTCCATATGCACAGCATTCCTAGGTGGCGAGAGTACACGTAATTATGATTACTATATGTGCACAAAATAAAATCTACAACGTTAACAGTTTGCGACGATACCGTGAGACTTGTACCTACAATCCTGGAATAATGCAGACTGTCCATGAGATCTGCCATGGGTCTCAGACATAGTAAAAGATCTTGTGTTATTAGTAATGCGACATCAAATTAAAATTCGTAAACATATGTGGGAACAGTCGAAAGTATATACGTCCTCGCCACACACAAATGAGACTGAGGAAGGGCCACAGTGCAGGTACAAAGTCAACGAATCACACAGGTTACAGTGTCTCTCCCATTATTGTTTAAAAAAATCTAATCTCAGAAAAGCATAGAATTTGAACAGTGTCTGCTGGTAAACCGATTGTCCAAAGACTCAGTTACAATTACCCTACAACTGTGTGGTTTCAAATTACGACCAATGTCTACCGGAAAAAAGAGCTGCCCTTACATGATAACTGGACGAACACCATCATATGTAGGATGAGATGCTATGCATCTCTTATCACCACTTCCAGAACAGCGGACTACAGGAGTTCAAAATGGTTCAAATGGCTCTGAGCACTATGGGTCTCAACTTCTGAGGTCATCAGTCCTCTAGAACTTAGAACTACTTAAACATAACTAGCCTAAGGACATCACACACATCCATGCTCGAGGCAGGATTCGAACCTGCGACCGTAGCGTTCGCGCGGTTCCAGACTGTAGCGCCTAGAACCGCTCGGCCACCCCGGCCGGCGACTACAGGAGTGGCAGTGCCAATGCCGGCACTGTGAGCTTAGGGAAAATAAACAGACTACAGCCGTCCATTACCTATCCCTATATTCTGACGCTATCCTGGAGAAGAGCCATCTCATTGGCTTCGAGTAACAACGGGAAAACGTCCTGGTAAATGAAGGAGATCCCCGACCTGTTTGTGTCGCTAGCAGTAATGGCCAAAAAATTCTTTCCTCCCACCCGAGATCAGAGCGTCCGGGAGATTGAGACAGCCCCTGCGACAGTTAAAACGAAACAGAAGGCGAGCTGCACCCACACACTGTGAGTGATGTCTCTCTAATCCCACAAGCCTGCGTTCGACAAGTTTTGTTTTGTAGCATCTGTCGAATCAGTTTTGCAGCTTCAAATGGTTCAATTTGCTTTACGCACTATGGGTCTTAACATCTGAGGTCATCAGTCCCCTAGACTTAGAGTTACTTAAACCTAACTAACCTAAGGACATCACACACATTCATGCCCGAGGCAGGATTGGAACCTGCGACCATAGCAGTAGCGCGGTTCCAGACTGAAGCGCCTAAAACCGCTCGGCCACAACCGCCGGCGGTTTTGCAGCCTTTAGGGCAGTATGAATAAAAACGCAGTAAAATTAATTTCATTACACAACTGTGACACGCTGGATTTACCCATACAGCTTTATTAACAAAAATACATTATTTTCGTTAAGAAAAAACATGTTCTAATTGCACTCATTACAGAAATATCATCAGGTGTGAAGTGCTGGACATTAAGAATTTATCATGAATCCACCTCTCCGCTGTTTTACATACGTTGTTAGATCTCCAACAACAAACAACCCGTCTAAGACATAGTGAATGATGACGAAGCGCAAATCAGCTAATACCAGAGTCAAGTTCTGAAAATGATGCTTCTGAGAAGAAAGTTATTAAGTATTTAATAAGTCGATTATACTAAGAAACAAAGGTTTTGAGACAAATGTGCAGTAATTTGTGTCATGTTTACCATCGTGATGGGAGCCATTAAAAATATGTTCTGGCTATGTATCTAGCGGTTAATTACGATCAATCATCACAAGACTGACTCACAACTTTTTTCTGAAAGACGTAAAAAGGAGTTATCATCAACCTATAAAATAAATAAAATATTAATTATTGTATATGTATGATAGTGATTAGTTGTAATTAATATTTGCTTATCTGGAACGTGGACGTTTAATTATTTGGTATCAGACGCTTGACAATGGCTTTTTCGTAAATGCAATGTTATTCGTAGTTGACCGTGAAATGTGATTCAAATAATCGGACTTCGTATTTAAATCGTTTCCAAAGACTGCTGCGGTAGGTGCGGACTCAAAATCTAAATCTCAATATTAGAATAATTTGCCAGCCATGTCAATACGTCATACAGAGGTGACTGTCTACTAAACATAAAAAAGTTTACACAGTTAGTTAAATCAGATATATTCAACGAATAAGCCTACAGTTGAATAATTCTACTTACTTTCATAAATATAAATTCTTTACAGAATCGAGTGCCTAGTAAGATTGCAACTCGCAGTGTTTTTATATAACTTCAAATATGGCGGTGTGCCAGTTAATAAAATATACGTGCTTCCCGCACCAGTTGTTCTGCAAGACCTCCCCCTTCTTAATGAAACATAAGAGTGTCATAATTGTATTTTGTTTTATCAGCGGCATAGTGCTGCAGTTCTGTGCCATAGGCTTCATTTATTTGTCAGAGATTAATTATTTAATTAAGATTTCGCATTTCCGAGGAAACTCATGCACGGCATGCAAATGTGCCTTTATATTGCCCCCTGAATTGCGAGGCGAAAGGACACACCTGCAGGCGAGCAATTCACCTAAAGGCACAAGAAAATCTAAGTTATCTACAACTATTTACATGACATACATTATACAGTATATTATATACAAAATTTGAATGACGCGCGTGCGCCGTAAAAGTTCTTATGTTGGCAAAATAGAGTGCGCGCATGCGCATAAGCGTCTATGTGACTCCGGCACTGCCGTTATATCGTAAATTTAGATCACACGGCACAGTATTGTAGTTCATATTGTTCGTGTGCGCGCGCATTTCTTAGTCGTTGCACAAAGAAAATATTCCACCAAGATTACATATGAAGAGTACATTCTATGAGAGGTAATTTTAAAACTACAATATTTGCTATAATACAACTTCAGATTGTTGAATGTTCTTAGTTACATAGTATTGCATTGAAATGCTTCAAAGAAAAATGTCTTTTTGTTTCAGGTGCGTTCACCTATACACATCGTGTCATTATTACAGTTTATGTTCATCTGCTGCACAGTAATGTTTCACAGGTTAGTGTCGTCGAGGTAAAGTTTTTTGATCACAGTAACATCGCTGTATAACAACGTAATTGATACATAAGCTTGTCCATTTCCTATTTCCATTATAGTCGTTGTGATGCAGTTCGTTGTGACAACAAGCATTGTTTATTACAGATCGGACGTGACCCGTCGAGTAATTGGTCCATATGCAGTTTGTTTTCGATATTTCGTGGAGGCTTGGTTGCAGAACCTCGGACGGCACATAGCTGGCGTCGATCCTTGGACAGACCAGGTAAGTGTGTCCGTCACATTTCGAGAACATTCCATTCCCTGAAGTTCCAACCAAAATTCTTCCACTCGTCGTGTTGTTGTCTGGACATGCACGTTGTGACCATTTAATCCAGATAACATCTTGAAGTTAGGTACTGTAGTAATGTCACTAGACGATGCGCCAATTATGCACTTCACATTTTCAGTTTTTTCTTTTAAAATGTAGCTCACCTAAATGTTTGTAGTTACTTATCAAAGAAATTGTTCATCGCGTTTACAAAGGTACGATGAATGATGAATGTCATTAACAGTTTCTTTCACATAGGTTTCTGCGTAGTTGCAGACTTAGTAATGTACGTTAATGTCCGTGAACAGTGGTTCACTATGCAATTTTTTTAAAGTTTTTCACATTTTGGCACTCGTTATCGTTCAAATTTTCACATAGTAACGGTTACATTATACATCATTTAAAAAAAAACATAAGTAATCATACATATACACATCACATATTTTCTTAGCATAAACGTAATAGTTACATATAAACATGTTTACATCATCATTACATAGCTATAAATTATTACATTGTGTCACATTTGATTACATGAATTGCAGATATTTACGTTCTCTTTAACGGTTTTGCTGGGATTTTATCGATGTTTTTTGTGATGTCATCTGAAATTAAGATAGGTTAGACACAACATTCATTACATCAGTAGGCAAGACCAGGCGTTTTCACTACTCAATAAATATTCAAAATAATAAGAGAAGGAAAACTGTTAGATTCCTCGCGTTTTGTGAGTGTGTTTATACTGTCTGTGTGGCCTTGGTTACTGGTAGATGCTTTTCTTGCTGAGAGATGTGCGTCTAATCTATTTCTCGAAGTAAAAGATCACTTCACAGATGACGTCTGTCGGTTCGTCAGGTTTCTTACCCAATCAGTGGTATCTACAGTCACAAATGTTCCGTGAAAAATTAATATGTCATTCATTGCTACGTAATCATAAATTTTACCTTAATATTCAATCTTCTTGGTAGTGCCGTGGCGTTGAAAGAAAAGTTCTTCTGTCTTCAACTGCGTCACTGGTAAAGCTGAAATGAAAATTTCTATACTACTTATTATCTATGTTGTAGCAAACAGAGTTTTGTGAGTTGCTTAGCAATGTTTTCATGGATATGACTTTGACATTATTTACCATGAAATGCTCTAAGATCTCGGTGTGCGTATAGCCCAATAATTTTGTTAGTTCTAGGATGTTGTAACAGATACGTACCAGGATGCGTTATGTTAACAATAATATAAGGTCCTTCATATAGCAGACGCCACTTAGCATTGCGTCGTTTGACTGCTACAGATTTATGATGAGTACGAAGTAGTACAAGCATTCCTGCCTTGAATTTTTGTTTTCTTTTTATTATGTTTGTGTGATGTTTGTTTCGTATCTGTGCGTCTAACACTAGCCTAATGCTACCATTTGGTTTTTTTGACAACAAGTAGAGGACTACAGTAAGGTGAGGTGGATGGTTCAATGACCTTCCAGTCTAACATTTGTTTTAGTTCTTGCCACACAGCAGGTCGTTGAGATAACGGTACGTTATATGTCTTGTGGTAGAAGATCTTGTGAGGCTTAACTTCAATCTTGTACACATACGTGTTGATAACACCTAATCGTTTGGTAAAAACTTGTAAATATTTGGATAACACTTCCTGTAGTTTCATACGTTCATGTACACTGAGAGCTGTACCTTCATTTATCTTATGATCAAGCAATGTTTTCAAGTCCATTAGCTCTGTGTCAGATGAGTGTGTTTGCATGTCTTGAATGTCATTGTCAAGTACTAACTGAACCTTGTACCCTGTACAGTGTTTGTCATGCTTTAGAGATCTCCTGTCCAAATCAATAATAATTACACTGCCTTTATCATTTAAAATACATTTACCTTTGGAGAAGTATATAATGCAGTCCTTCTCGCTCATAATATCTAATCCTAATATGCAATTTGTCACAAGGTTTTGTACAACCAGGAATGGCCATTGTACGGTTCCATTACCTATTTTAATGTTTACAAAAACTTGCTTCTTAACCCTACATGACTTATTACCTAGAGCAGTAGTTATTTTACAGTTTTTGGCACGAAACTCAGGCACAGGCTCCAATTCACACATCTTTTTATAGAAATTAAAAGACAAAACGCTCACAGCTGCACCTGTATCTAAGATAATAGTTGTTGGAATTCCACCTACAACACCATTAGTAGAGGCTAAAACAATTTCACTTGTGTTTGAACGACATTGTGTACTGTCTTGCAAAAGTTCATCTGATATATTCTCATTGTGGTTATATCTTATAAATAAAACAGGTAGTTTTTGTTTACAATTATTAGGCATATCAATATTTTGTCGTTCAATGGTGGTGTCAAATAACTGATTAACACTGAAGTCGCCCCCCAAGAACTCTTCAGCCACGACCCGGGGCATAGAAGTGACTGTTTCTAGTTTGTTGGATTAGCATTTGTATTAGGTACTGACACAGATTAAGGTGTCACTTGTATTATATTCACATTCGGATATTGCCTGTTGTGATCTCCAAACTTTTGCGGTTGTTGTTGCTGTTGCTCATTATGACTTACCTGTCGGTCGTAAGGTATGCCCCAATTTTGTCCTGGTGGCTGCTGTGGTATAGCAGTGTTTGAATGGAAGTATTGATCGCTACGAGTCCAGCCTTGATGCTGTCTTGGCTCGTAGTTATTATTATTTCTATTTCTGTTTGTGTTTTTGTTGTTACATTTGTATCCGTTGTTACCGTTGTTGTTGTTGTTGTTGTTACCGCGGTGCCTTTTGTATGGATTGCCGCATGAAGTGTTATCACTGTTGTAACTGTTGTTTGTATTGGAATACGCATGTTGATTTTGATTTCCGTATTGAGACGGCATGTGAGTTTGCTGTTTTTGCTGTACCGCGTATCCAACTGTGGGCGCGCCAGAATTGAGCTGGTAAGCCTGCATGTTTTGCATACCACTAATATAAACATTGTGGTTGCTGTTTTGCCGCGCGAAGCGCTGATCTTCTAGTAACATGTCAACCGACTCTAAAGCTGTTAAGCCGGTTCTAGGCGCTGCAGTCTGGAACCGCGAGACCGCTACGGTCGCAGGTTCGAATCCTGCCTCGGGCTTGGATGTGTGTGATGTCCTTAGGTTAGTTAGGTTTAACTAGTTCTAAGTTCTAGGGGACTAATGACCTCAGAAGTTGAGTCCCATAGTGCTCAGAGCCATTTGAACCATTTTTAAAGCTGTTAAAAAATAATCTGGATCGACATCCGGAATATGTAGGAGTTTTTCTTTAATGTTGAAAGGCAATTTGGCCTTCAACGCACGGAGTATATCACATGTTGCGACTGGTTCGTCCAAAAAATGTCCCATGTTCAAGTATTTTTCAAAATATCTGCGTAAGTTACCATTTTTACTGTTAAATGTTTCAGGTTCTAAAATTTGTCTTCTGAGTCGCTCCTGGACGGATTGCGACCAGAATTTGTTCAGAAAGGCACGCTCAAACTCACTGCACATGGTACATACGTCAGCTTGACTGTATGCCCAGACAGCTGCATCGCCTTGGATGTAACCGACAATATATGAAATCTTTTTCCGGTCACTCCAAGTGCGTGGAAATGCGTTACTAAAAGATTTAAGAAAAATCACCGGATGAATGGTTCGTTTTTCTGGGGTAAAAGTCTGAAATTGCCTGTGTTTTATTAAGCTTTCTTCTTCCTTTGCATTATGATATGGATTTGTTCCACTGTAATTACTGTAATGTTCAGATGGCGAGTAATTACGATAATGTTGCTGTGGTTTACCATGATAATAGCTTGTGTTTGTGTTTGCACGTCGTGGTATGTGTTGTTGTCGTTCTTGTGTGTTTGTCGTGTGCGGTATGTGTGCGTCATACTCGTATGTATATTGGTTTCTGAACTGTACATTTTGACTGATATTTTCGTTACATTCAGACTGTGGTTGATCGGTGAATTGTCTCATGGGTGCAGTGACGGATTGTACTGCGGCACTAATCAGCTGTTTGTTATTAGTGATGTATACCGCTACGGAGTCGTCCACAATTGCTGGTAAATTTTCACGTATGCATCTATCAAAATGTTTGTCTTTGCTCTCTACCCAATCACGAAATTCTTTATTAATATTTTGAAAATGAACTGTGGCATCAGATTGTAATCTGTCAGTCAGTTGTTGTTCAACATGGCCAAATTTATTCTGCACGTCAGTAATTCGTTTTTCAAGGTTGTCATGTACTGAAGGATATGTTTGAATTTGTTCAGTAAGAGCGTCACACGTGACATTACGGTTTTTTACTTGTGTCTGTAAAAGTGCTACGTCATTTGTAGTCTTTTCTTGTCTCGTATTAAGCTTGGAAAATTTCGTACTGAGTTCAGTCATCTGTTTGGTCAGTGTGGCGTCTATAAGTTCCACACGTTTACATAAAGTGTCATTACATGCCTTGATTGCTATGAGGTCAGATTTAATTTCGTCATTTTGTGTCTTTAACTGTTCATTTTGTGTCTTTAAGGTTGCCATATTTTCTGCGTTTTGTTTCATTAGCATTTGTAACATGTTGGCAATGTTTGCTGTTTGCAAGGTCTCTGCCCCCGCCGCGTCATTAGACGTGACGTCATGTATTAACATGGGATCTGACTGAGACTGAAATTTTTGTGGTGAACGGCCTATTGTCAAAATTTCCGTTAACACTTGCGTCAATATTTGATGAATCGTCACTACCGGTTGCTGCCGTAAAGTCATTTTCTAATATTTGTCTCTCGTCCGAGTCGGATTGCGTCTGAATAGTATGTCTTTGCTGTTCCATCTTTGCGTATTGTTTTCTAGTTATGACCATGCCACACGTAAGATATGCTTCAAGAAAATATAGTTTGACACTGGTTTTAAAATAAAATGCAGTTGAACATGAATCGCTCGTAGTAACAATGGCTGTTTGTTAATTTAAAAATGTAAACTGAATATCGAATTATTCTTAATGGCTGCTGGCCATGTTACAACGTATCGTACAGAAGTCGGCCATATTGTACACTCGTGTATTGGTATTGTTGACGAAGTTATTGATTAAGGAAAAGTACTGAGAATGAAATTTATCACTGAAAACTGCTACGCGCGAAAGAAATACGACAGAATCTACTAATACACTGAATTATGCGTCTGGTCAAGCCTGCCAATGCAAAGATGCTGCGTCTTACCTTATTTTGCTGGAAGCTTCGTTGCGTCTTCCGCAAAATTTTAGAATTGGAAAATATCTTCAGATTTTTGTTATTTCTCATATATTCAAGTCCAGGTCCACAAAGTTGATTTTTCACATGAAACAAAGAGAACAATGTAACAAATGACAAAATAACAAGTCCGACACGCAGTCGCCAATATAAAATAAATAAAATATTAATTATTGTATATGTATGATAGTGATTGGTTGTAATTAATATTTGCTTATCTGGAACGTGGACGTTTAATTATTTGGTATCAGGCGCTTGACAATGGCTTTTTCGTAAATGCAATGTTATTCGTAGTTGACCGTGAAATGTGATTCAAATAATCGGACTTCGTATTTAAATCGCTTCCAAAGACTGCTGCGGTAGGTGCGGACTCAAAATCTAAATCTCAATATTAGAATAATTTGCCAGCCATGTCAATACGTTGTACAGAGGTGACTGTCTACTAAACATAAAGAAGTTTACACAGTTAGTTAAATCAGATATATTCAACGAATAAGCCTACAGTTGAATAATTCTACTTACTTTCATAAATATAAATTCTTTACAGAATCGAGTGCCTAGTAAGATTGCAACTCGCAGTGTTCTTATATAACTTCAAATATGGCGGTGTGCCAGTTAATAAAATATACGTGCTTCCCGCACCAGTTGTTCTGCAAGAGTGTCATAATTGTATTTTGTTTTATCAGCGGCATAGTGCTGCAGTTCTGTGCCATAGGCTTCATTTATTTTTCAGAGATTAATTATTTAATTAAGATGTCACGTTTCCGAGGAAACTCACGCACGGCATGCAAATGTGCCTTTATAAACCCACGTGTTTTATAATGTTGCAGGCCACACTTCGTAGCAGTGAATCTTTTGTTGCTTGTAACACAATCCTTACTAAGAAGAAGACTTTTCAAAAACCAATAACGTAATGTTGGGCTTAGTACCAGAAGGTTCAGTCAACACGCTAGTATGATGTGAACTCAAATAGTACAACGTTATTTTCGTGAAACACTGTTGAGGATCGACAAACGCATTCGTCTGTGCCACTGTTTTTGTGAGTGGCACAAGATACTATACTGTGTATGAGTCTTTGGTAGAGAGATGTGCGCCGAGCGAGGTGGCGCAGTGGCTAGCACACTAGACTCGCATTCCGGAGGACGACGGTTCAATCCCGCGTCCGGCCATCCTGATTTAGGTTTTCCGTGATTTCCCTAAATCGCTCCAGGCAAATGCCGGGATGGTTCCTTTGAAAGGGCACGGCCGACTTCCTTCCCCGTCCTTCCCTAATCCAATGAGACCGATGACCTCGCTGTTTGGTCTCCTTCCCCAAAACAAACCAAACCAAGAGAGATGTCATATTCTCCTGTTCCTGTTATGAGTGTCTTAGAAGTCAGACAAGCATGAAAACTTTAGTAGGTAATGGTCTAAGTTTGCTGGATCAACAATACCTCCTATGAATATCAGGTAGGTACATTTTCCAAGATTGCCAGGACTCGCGTCTGCATTATTAGACTCACTATCACTAGTTTCATTCCATATTCTTAACACATTGACAAAACCTCTGGAGAGGGTTATGTGTTCGACATCCACAGCACTCGCAAGTAAAAAACTTGTTTTCAACACCATTGACGTAGCTGACGAAACGATTAGATGAACATATAGCCAATCCTTCTGCCATTACCAAATCTTTCCAGGTTCTGATTGCGTTAATCCTCCAATTACCGAATAATCCATTCAAACTACAGTCTTCCACAACATGTACACAACCAGCTAAAAAATAACACTTACATATTCCAATTTTGTACGAGTCATAACAGTAAAAAGACGCCTCGAGCAACAGTTTCTTAGGACTGCATTTACAATAATTTTAAAAAGTAATGGACTAAGTCTGCTCGACGCAGATTCGTTCCTTTACGTATCAGGAAGATGTAATTTCTTCTACATCTTCGCTAGCAAGACAGTCAGACCATCGAGAGATGCTTAGTTGTTTTGTGCATTCTCATATTTACTGTCACCATAATTTTTCATATTCTTAATCTCTCAGCTCTGGCATCGTTGGAGGAAGGTAATGGGGCCCCCACTGGGGAAGACAGTACATGAAACAGGGTAACTGTACTACACGTGTGTTTTTTTAAAAATGTCAACTCTTCTACCCTGATGTGCGTGTGCGTGTGTGTGTGTGTGTGTGTGTGTGTGTGTGTGTGTGTGTGTGTGTGTGAGAGAGAGAGAGAGAGAGAGAGAGAGGGGGGGGGGGGGAGGAGAGAGAGTGCTTTAGCGTTGGCTTTGCACTTCCTGTTGACATTTGGAGGCTGTGTTCAAATAGTTGGAAGGTATAAAAAAACAGCAAACCGTACGTGATTATGTAAGTAATGAGACTAAGTATGCTCTCGCACATCTACATACAGAATGTGGAATAAACGGATACACATCGAAAAATGTGGAAAATGACAAAAACTCAGTAGAAAGAAAAAAAGATAGGAAGTGGTCACATAGGTTATGTGCATTTAGACTTAGAGCGAAGCCAAAATGTGACATAAGTACTAGATTAGTGTGTGTGGAGAGATTTCTTGGATGATTTTCCGTAGAGCTATAAGAATGAGTGATCTATTAGAATCACAGCCCATCTGCCATCAAACGGAGGGAGATCAGTGCTAAATGTTGAGAGAGAGAGTTCATTGTAGTTCCCTTGAAAAAAATATGAATTTTATTATTAATGCAAAGGAAGGGATAGACATGGCCCAACACATATTCTTAGAAAAAACGAACTCATTATATAGATCGAGTAATCGGCTGAGTGGAGCTGTAACGACTAGATATAAGAGAGGTAGTGACTCCAAACATGCCTTCATAGTGGAACAATGGTACATTCTAGAACACAAGACTAAACTGCCATGCTCCCTATAGTTGCTTGTGTTCGAGGAAACGATAACGGGGCAAACGATAATGCTATTCTAAATTGTATAGTGTTCTCCAATCAGTACATACTAATTGGAAGTCATATGTATTTGGAATCGCAAAAAATTATTTTGATACAAGTAAAGTGTTATACTTTCAGAACCAAAAGAAGTATAACACATTACTATAGATGAAATGAGAAGTTTGCTGACAGAGGATAAAAAACGACTCTGTGAACAACGTGGACAGCGAAAGTTTTATGTACATGTCAACATTATTGAGAGGATAGCTATTACTCACAATGAGTCGCAGATAGGCACAGCAAAAAGATTGTCACAACATGATATTTTGGCCAACAGGGCCTTTGTCGCAAATAGACAACAGACACACATACTCACACAAACGCAACTCTCACACATGACCACAGTCTCTGGCAGATGAGCCAAACTACGAGCAGCAGCATATGAAGGGAGAGGCAACCAGGTGAAAGTAAGGAGGAGGCTGGGAGAGGAGAGGGAGAGATAGCAGGATAGGGATGGGGGACTGTAAGGTGCTGCTAGTGGGAACGTTCAGAGGCAATGTGGAGAGAGGGTAGGGCAGCTAGGTGCGGTCAGGAGGTAAGACGGAGGGTGGGGGAGAGAGGGGGGCAGTGGAAAAGGAGAGAAGTAAAAACACTATGCGTTTTGGTAGAATAGAGGGCTGTATAATGCTGGAATGGGAACAGGGAAGGGGCTAGATGGTAGATGGGTAAGGACAGTGAGTAACGAATGTTCAGGTTAGGAGGGTTACAGGAACATAGCAAATACTGCATGGATGGATCCCACCTGCGCAGTTCAGAAAAGGCTGTGAAGCAGTCACTGAAATGAAGAACATCTTGTTGGGCAGTGTTCAGCAACAGGGAGGTCCAGTTGTTTCTTGGTCACAGTTGGTCTGTGGCTATTTATGTAGACAGACAGCTTATTGGTTATCATTCTCACATAGATTACAGCACAGTGGTTGCAGCTTACCTTGCACATCACATGACTGGTTTCACAGGTAGTCCTGCCTTTGAGGGAAGAGGTGGTGTTTGTGACATGACTGGAATAGATGGTGGTGGTGGTGGGGGGGGGGGGATATATGCGACAGGTCCTGCATCTAGGTCTATTACAGGGATGTGAGCCAAGCGGTTGGATGCAGGAGTTGTGAAGGGATGGACGAGGCTATTGTGTAGGTTCAGTGGGTGGCGTAATAACACAGCAGAAGGCGTGGGAAGGACAGTGGGTAGGACATTTCCCATTTCAGGGCACAACGAGATGTAGTCAAAACCCTGGCAAACAATGTAATTCATTTGCTCCAGGCCTGGGTGGTACTCATTAACGAGAGGAATGCTCCTCTGTCACCACACTGTGGGACTTTGGGAGTTGGTGGGTGACTGGAAACAGGCATATGCGATTTGTTTTTGTACGAGGTTGAGAGGATAATTACGATCTTTCAACGCCTCAGTAATCCTTTTGGTATATTTTGAGATGCAAGGCCACATGTGGCTAGACTGTATGGGAGGGACTTCTTGGTGTGGAATGCGTGGCAGTTATCGTAGTGGGGGAATTGTTGATGGTTGGTAGGTTTGATACACTATGTGATCAAAAGTATCCGGACACCTGGCTGGCGCCATCTATCCGTAACCCCGGTATTTAGTGTGGTGTTGGCCCACCCTTAGCCTCGATGACAGCTTCCACTCTCGCCAGCATACGTTCAATCAGGTGCTGGAAGGTTTCTTGGAGTATGGCAGTCCATCCTTAACGGAGTGCTGCACTAAGGAGAGGTATCGATGTCGCTCCGTGAGACCTGGCAAGAAGTCGGCGTTCCAAAACATCCCAAAGGTGTTCTGTAGGATTAAGCTCAGGACTCTGTGCACACCAGTCCTTTACTGGGATGTTAATGTCGTGTAACCACTCCGCCAAAGGCCGTGCATTATGAACAGGTGTACGATCGTGTTGAAATATGCAATCGCCATCCCTGCATTCCTCTTCAAAAGTAGGAAGCAAGAAGGTGCTCAAAACATCAATGTAGGCCTATGTTGTGATAGTGCCACGCAAAATAACAAGGGGTGCAAGTCCATTCCATGAAAAATACAACCACACCATAACATCACCGCTTCCGAATTTTACTGTTGGCAGTACACGACGTTGGCGGTTGACGTTCACTGGGCATTCGCCATACCCACACCCTGCCATCGGATCGCCACATTGTGTACCGTGATTCGTCACTTCACACAGCGTTTTTCCACATTTCAATCGTCCAATGTTTACGCTCCTTACAGTAAGCGAGACGTCGTTTGGCATTTGCCAGCGTGATGTGGGCCTTATGAGCAGCCGCTCGACCATGAAATCAAGTTTTCTCACTTCCTGGCTAACTGTCATAGTACTTGCAGTGGATCCTGATGCAATTTGGAATTCCTGTGTGATGGTCTGGATAGATGTTTGCCAATTACGACCCTCTTAAACTGTCGGTGGTCTCTGTCAGTTAGCCGGCCGAAGTGGCCGCGCGGTTCTGGCGCTGCAGTCTGGAACCGCGAGACCGCTACGGTCGCAGGTTCGAATCCTGCCTCGGGCATGGATGTGTGTGATGTCCTTAGGTTAGTTAGGTTTAAGTAGTTCTAAGTTCTAGGGGACTAATGACCTCAGCAGTTGAGTCCCATAGTGCTCAGAGCCATTTGAACCATTTTTTTTGAACCATTTGAACCATTTCTGTCAGTTAAGAGACGAGGTCTGCCTGTACGCTTTTGCGGTGTACATGTCTCTCTCACGATGTCTAATGACTACTGAGGTCGCTGATATGGAGTACCTGGCAGTAGGTGGCAGCACAATGCACCTAATGTGAAAAAGGTATGTTTTTGTGGGTGTCCAGAAACTTTTGATCACATAGTGTATGGACAGAGATACCGTTGCAGCCATCTTTGAGGAGGAGGTCAACAATGAGGAAGGTGGCTTTTTGTATTGAATAGGGACAGGTGAAGTGAATGGGGGAAAAGAGGTTCTGGAAGAATATGGATAGGGTGCCCTCACCATCGTTCCAGATAATAATGATGTCATCAGTGAATCTGAAACAGGAGAGGGGTTTGGGATTCTGAGTGTTTCAGAAGGATTCCTCTGGATCAACCATGAATAGGATGGCATAAGATGGTGCCATGCAGGTGCCCTGGCAGTACCCCATATCTTTTTGTACGTAATGCCCTCAAAGGAAAAGTAATTGTGGGTGAGGTTATATATTTGGTCATAGTGACTAGGAAGGAGGTTGTTGGTTTGGAATCCATTGGGCTTTGTGAAAGATGGTGTTCATTCAATTACGGTAAGGCCATGAGTATTATGGAAGTTAGTGTAAAGGGAGATGGCATGAACTGCAGTTAGCAGGGAACCATGTAGTAAAGGAACAGGAATTATGGAGAGTGGGTGGAAGAAATGGTTGGTATCTTTAATATAGGGTAGTAGTTATATAGGATGGTAGTTTGTGGGTAATAGGCTCACGGTGCTGGTCTACAAGAACAGAGCTTCTCTCTGTAGGGGCACAGTGGGGTGTCCTGGATGGTAGGGGTTATGGTCTTTAGAAAGCATGTAAGAGGCAGCAGTGCATTGAGTGGTAGAGGTGAGGAGAGAGATGGACTCCGAGGAGAGGTTCAGGGATAAGATTAAGACTTTGAGGAGAGACTGTAGATCCTGCTGTGGCAGAGTTTGTAGGTGGATGAATCTGACAGCGGTCCTTCTGCCACATAATCCTTGCAGTTCAAAACAATGGTGGCAGAGCCTTTGGTACTAGGTAAGATCATAATATCAGGATCAGTTTTTAGGTGATGGATTGCGGTTTAGATTTGCTGGCACTTCGAATTGTTTGGGGAATGATGATGAGGGAAAGTGTGGGGTTAAGATATTCTGGAAGGTTAAAAGGGGCTGATTTGAGGGCAGTTAGGCGGGGTTCAAGCCTACCAACCAGACTCAACCAAAGACCAAGTCTGATTACTGGGTTTGGTGGCGAAGAAGCGTGACCACTGTAGGGACTGGAAGAAAGAGAGAAGGTTTTTAACAAGTCTTGCATGACTGAATTTGGGAGTGGGAAAAATATGAGGTCTTTGGGAAGGACTTATATTTCTGTAGGGCAAAGCTTTTGAGTAAAGGTATGACTGTATTTCAGGTCTGTTTCGGTTCTGGGTTCTGTGTGGTGGGAGAAAGTTTTGGCGGCTGGGGCAAATGTAAGTAGGTCTCCAAGATAGGGCTTGAAGCTATGAGGGGACGTGGGGAAGGTCTGTAGGTTGTTGTAGAGGTGGTGGACAGTGATAGTCCAAGGTGGATGTATGAAGTGAGCAGGGTGAGAAATTTTTTGAGGTGGCATTGTGCATGTTGCTCTCGTCCCTGGAGGGCAAGAGTTTCAGTGTGTGTTGTGGGATCCAGGAATTTGGGATTGCATAGCAGGAGGATTTTATGGATAGAGAGAAGGTATTCCAAAGAGGTCAGGGCTTGACTAATATGGTTTTGCAGGACTATGCTGGTGAGGACTATGGATTGGCGAATTTGACCGGATAGAGGTCATTGTGGAAGAAAGGGTGGCAGCCAGAGATGGTAAAGCCATTTTGGGGGGATTCCATGAGCCAAGCAACAACGCAGGAACAGTATGTGGGACTTGGTTATGACCAGTGATAAGAAAATTTTTCTGACTTGACGCAGATGGAAGTTGCAAGGATCCTTGGAGGTGCAAAAAACGCGAAAAAATATGTAAATAACGTAGAATGGCGACCGAACAAATTCGTTAAAGTACATCCAAATACATGGGAAAAAGCACGATAAGGATGAAGCAGATAAAATAATAGGAAGCAAGATGAAATATGACGGAGTAGGTAGATAGTGAAAGGCGGAAACCAATTGAAATGTGCGTGAAGTCAAAATGTGAACAAAGAAAAAATATAAATAAAAAGACCAATGCACCCAGTCCTTTTACTTGTCGTCTTTCCCGCAACTAATCCCCTCTCTTCCCCACCCTCCATGTTACCACCTGAATGCACTGAATGCACCTAGCTGCCCTACCCCTCTCCACCTCGTCCCTCCATGCTTCCACTACCAGCACCTTACGTCCCGAGCCCTATCCTGGCACCACTCCCTCTCCCAACCCCAGCGTCATCCATACTCCCACCCAGTTGCCTCTGCCAGAGGCTGTGGTCATGTGTGTGTGAGTTCCGTTTGCGTAAGTGTGTGTGTGTGTGTGTGTGTGTGTGTGTGTGAGTGTGTGTGTGTATTTTCGACAAAGGCCTTGTTGGTTTTTTGTTGTGCCTATCAGTGACTCACCATCTCCGCTATATGGTGAGTACAACTATCCTTCTCATAATATTGTTACATTCCGTCCTGGATTTTCCGTTGTTTGATTTTATTTACGAGAGTTAGATTAGCTCCTAATACTATTGATAGGCTATTGTCTAATTTTTAAACACATTTGTAGTACATTTAATGTTTTTTTTCTATTGTTCGCTATGTCGGTATCAGCTGTGGGAAATTTGCTGCTTTCGACACATTAAGAGTGACAGTTTTGAAGGAGAGTGAATGCACATTCGCGATGAACGGTCTAAGATGCCATTAGCACAGACACTGCTTCATATCACGTTGTCACGCGTGTTGCGGCACATTAGTGTGATCTGAACCGTGAGGATCACTCAATATCTCTTAACTGTCATCCTGTGACCTCTTGTCATTATCCTCTCAGTAGCATTTTATCGTATGTTACCATTTAAATAAACGGTTAACTGCTTGCTACAAAATGGTCTTGGTGTATTCAAAGTGAATTTCCTCCTTCATTAAGGAGTTTTGGATAGTGGATGTATACAGAAAGAAAGTACTTACTTCCTACCACTTGGCCTTAAGGTAATCACGTTGCATTACATCTGCACTTAGGAGAATTAACTAAAAGTGCTGCCATCTGAGCCTTTACCCAGATGTTTTATATGGTTCATAAACTAAACCGTGTCAGACAGTAGTAACTGGCCGAGACACAAGAAGTAACTGGGAAGTAACCGCTTTTGTGACATTTATGAGTTCCTAACCAGGACGAATTTTATTATATCATCTGTGTGCCTTAATAGTTTAGTTTCTTGAGTTTCTGCATGTAAATTTAATATCTAATAGCCACAGTTTTCGCGTTTTCGTTTGCGTCGAAAAGTAAATCGATTTTGTGACATAATACAAGTTTCTAATCAGGGGTGAATTATTTAGTTTCACCTGAGTCCTTCGGTAGTTAGGTTTTTGAATATCTGCGTATTATTAGACACATATGCTGCGTTTTCGTCAGGTTCTATAGTAGAGTTGCGCAGTACGTGCCGATAGTCCGTTTATCTGCATAATTTAGTTTTCCACGGTCTTTAGTTTCCACAGGGGCTGCATTGTTGTGTGCGGATGTGAGCCGTGTTGGTGACACTTCACTCTCAGCTTCAGGCTGTGATGGCTTCGGTTACACAGCTTGAGGTTGTAGTGGATGGGCGCTATTGTTGTGGCCCGGCCATGGGGATCCAACTGACGTCCAGCACGTCCAAGTCCTCCGACAGTTCGTCACCGGTGGCCAACCCAGTTACTGCTCGAACTGAAGTTGACCCCTCACCTGTGGTCGAGTAGGAGGTCGTACCAGGGCGAAGCAGGTGGCAACAGACTTCCCAGGCTGCCGCACGTAAGGCCTCCCCAGTTTGTCTGACAAACAGGTTCCAGGTGCTGTCTGTGGCTGACACTGTCGCTGTCGCCTGTCCCGTTTCAGAGGAAAGCATTCAGCCTCCAAGATCCGGGCAATTACAGAGGGTGGGATTATTGGTAGTTGGGAGATCCAACGTTAGGTGCGTTATGGGGCCCCTTAGTGACTTGGCTGATAAGAAGGGAAAGAAAACCAGTGTGCACTCCTTGTGCATACCGGGTGGAGTCATTCCAGATGTGGGAAGGGTCCTCCCGGATGCAATGAAGAACACAGAGTGCAGCCAACTGCAGGTAATTTCTCACTTCGGTTCCAATGACGTGTGTAGCTTTGGATCAGCAGAGATTCTCTCTAACAGAAGTGGTAAAGGCTGCCAGTCTTGCTTGCAAGATGAAAGCAGAGCTGACCATTTGCAGCATAGTCGACAGGACCGATTGCGGACCTATGGTACAGAGCCGAGTGGAGGGTCTGAATCAGAGCCTCAAACGGTTCTGCGACCGTGTAGGCGGTAGATTCCTCGACTTGCGCCAAAGTTGGTTGGGTTTCGGGGTTCCCACTGAATAGGTCAGTTGTCCATTATGCCCAGGAGGCGGCTACACGGGTAGCAGGGGCTGTGTGGCGTGGACTGCGCGGTTTTTTAGGTTAGAGGGTCTCGGGAAAACACAAAAAGGGCTTCAGTCACAAAGGGATCAGGCTGAACGCATGAAGAACGTAGATACAGGAACTACTGGTATAACAGTTGTAAATTGTCGTAGCTGTGTTTGGAAAATGCCAGAGTTCCAAGCGCCAATAGAAAGCACTGAAAGCTGACTAAAGCCGGATACAAGCTCAGCCGAAATTTTTGCGAAGAACCTAACGGTGTTCTGAAAGGATAGGCTAAATACGGTTGGTGGTGGTGTGTTTGTTGCTGTCAGAAGTAATTTAACTTGTCGCGAAATTGAAGTAGATATTTCCTGTGAGTTAGTATGGGCAAAGGTCATTGTTGGCAACCGGAATAAAATAATAATTCTATTCTTTTACCGACCTCCCAATTTACATGATACAGTTGCTGAAAGGTTCAAAGAAATATTGACTTTGATTTCAAACACGTACCCGACTCATACGATAATAGTTGGTGGTGACTTTAATTTACCCTCGATATGTTGACGAAAATACGTGTTTAATTCCATAGGTACGCATAAAATATCATCCGAAATTGTGCTAAACGCATTTTCTGAAAATTATTTCGAGCAGTTAGTTTATGAACCCACGCGAATAGTAAACGGTTGTTAAAACACACTTGACCTCTTAGCAACAAATAATAACGAGCGTCAAAATCGATACAGGGATTAGTGAACACAGGGTTGTCGTAGCAAGATTGAATATTGTAATCCCCAAATTCTCCAAAAATAAGCGAAAAATATACCTATTCAAAAAAGCAGATAAAAATTCACTTGACGCCTTCCTGAGAGACAATCTCCACTCATTCCAAATTAATAATACACTCCTGGAAATGGAAAAAAGAACACATTGACACCGGTGTGTCAGACCCACCATACTTGCTCCGGACACTGCGAGAGGGCTGTACAAGCAATGATCACACGCACGGCACAGCGGACATACCAGGAACCGCGGTGTTGGCCGTCGAATGGCGCTAGCTGCGCAGCATTTGTGCACCGCCGCCGTCAGTGTCAGCCAGTTTGCCGTGGCATACGGAGCTCCATCGCAGTCTTTAACACTGGTAGCATGCCGCGACAGCGTGGACGTGAACCGTATGTGCAGTTGACGGACTTTGAGCGAGGGCGTATAGTGGGCATGCGGGAGGCCGGGTGGACGTACCGCCGAATTGCTCAACACGTGGGGCGTGAGGTCTCCACAGTACATCGATGTTGTCGCCAGTGGTCGGCGGAAGGTGCACGTGCCCGTCGACCTGGGACCGGACCGCAGCGACGCACGGATGCACGCCAAGACCGTAGGATCCTACGCAGTGCCGTAGGGGACCGCACCGCCACTTCCCAGCAAATTAGGGACACTGTTGCTCCTGGGGTATCGGCGAGGACCATTCGCAACCGTCTCCATGAAGCTGGGCTACGGTCCCGCACACCGTTAGGCCGTCTTCCGCTCACGCCCCAACATCGTGCAGCCCGCCTCCAGTGGTGTCGCGACAGGCGTGAATGGAGGGACGAATGGAGACGTGTCGTCTTCAGCGATGAGAGTCGCTTCTGCCTTGGTGCCAATGATGGTCGTATGCGTGTTTGGCGCCGTGCAGGTGAGCGCCACAATCAGGACTGCATACGACCGAGGCACACAGGGCCAACACCCGGCATCATGGTGTGGGGAGCGATCTCCTACACTGGCCGTACACCACTGGTGATCGTCGAGGGGACACTGAATAGTGCACGGTACATCCAAACCGTCATCGAACCCATCGTTCTACCATTCCTAGACCGGCAAGGACAATGCACGTCCGCATGTATCCCGTGCCACCCAACGTGCTCTAGAAGGTGTAAGTCAACTACCCTGGCCAGCAAGATCTCCGGATCTGTCCCCCATTGAGCATGTTTGGGACTGGATGAAGCGTCGTCTCACGCGGTCTGCACGTCCAGCACGAACGCTGGTCCAACTGAGGCGCCAGGTGGAAATGGCATGGCAAGCCGTTCCACGGGACTACATCCAGCATCTCTACGATCGTCTCCATGGGAGAATAGCAGCCTGCATTGCTGCGAAAGGTGGATATACACTGTACTAGTGCCGACATTGTGCATGCTCTGTTGCCTGTGTCTATGTGCCTGTGGTTCTGTCAGTGTGATCATGTGATGTATCTGACCCCAGGAATGTGTCAATAAAGTTTCCCCTTCCTGGGACAATGAATTCACGGTGTTCTTATTTCAATTTCCAGGAGCGTATAAGTGTAGACCAGATGTGGCTTACATTCAAAGAAATAGTATCGGCAGCAATTGAGAGATTTATACCAAATAAATTAACAAACGAACGAGCTGATCCTCCTTGGTACACAAAACGAGTTAGAACACTGTTGCAGAAACAACGAAACAAACAAGCCAAATTTAAACAGACGCAAAATCCCCAAGATTGGGATTTTTTACAGAAGCTCGAAATTGAGCGCGGACTTCAATGCGAGATGCTTATAACAGTTTCCACAACACAACTTTGTCTCGAAACCTAGCAGAAAATCCAAAGAGATTCTGGTCGTATGTGAAGTATGTTAGCCGCAAGAAACAATCAATGCCTTCTCTGCGCGATAACAATGGAGATACTATCGAAGACAGTGCTGCCAAAGCAGAGTTACTAAACACAGCCATCCGAAGTGCCTTAACAAAAGAAGACGAAGTTAATATTCCAGAATTCGAATCGAGAACAGCTGCCAACATGAGTAACGTAGAAGTGAATATCCTCGGAGTACTGAAGCAACTTAAATCACTTAATAAAAGCAAGTCTTCTGGTCCAGACTGTATACCAATTAGGTTCCTTTCGGAGTATGTTGGTGCATTAGCTCCATACTTAACAATCATATTCAACCGTTCTCTCGACGAAAGATCCGTACCCTAAGACTGGAAAGTTGCACAGGTCACACCAAGATTCAAGAATGGTAGTAGGAGTAATCCACTAAATTACAGGCCCATATCGTTAACGTCGGTATGCAGCTTGATTTTGTAACATATATTGTGTTCAAACATTATGAATTGACACACAGTTAACATAGATTTAGAAAACATCGTTCCTGTGAAACACAACTAGCACTTTACTCACATGAAGTGTTGAGTGCTATTGACAAGGGATTTCAGATCGATTTCGTATTTCTGGATTTCTGGAAGGCTTTTCACACTGTACCTCACAAGTGGCTTGTAGTGAAATTGCGTGCTTACGGAATATCGTCTCAGTTATGTGACTGGATTTGTGATTTCCTATCAGAGAGCAACTGACGGAAAGTCATCGCGTAAAACATAAGTGATTTCTGGCATTCCCCAAGGTAGTGTCATAGGCCCTTTGCTGTTTCTTATCTACATAAACGATTTGGGAGACAATCTGAGCAGCCGCCTTAGGTTGTTTGCAGATGACGCTGTCGTTTATCGACTAATAAAGTCATCAGAAGATCAAAACAAACTGCAAAACGATTTAGAAACGATATCTGAATGGTGCGAAAATTGGCAGTTGACCCCAAATAACGAAAAGTCTGAAGTTATCCACATGAGTGCTAAAAGGAATTTGTTAAACTCAGGTTACACGATAAAACAGTCTAATATAAAAGCCGTAAATTCAACTTAATACCTCGGTATTGCAGTTACGAACAACTTAAATTGGAAGGAACACACAGAAAATGTTGTGGGGATGGATAACCAAAGACGGCGTTTTATTGGCAGGACACTTAGAAAACGTAACAGATCAACTGAGACGGCCTACACAATGCTTGTTCGTCCTCTTTTAGAATACCGCTGCGCGGTTTAGGATTCTTACCTGATAGGACTGACAGAGTACATCGAAAAAGTTCAAAGAAGGGCAGCACGTTTTGTATCATCGTGAAATATGAGAAAGAGTGTCACAGAAATGATACAGGATTTGGGCTGGACATCATTAAAATAAAGGCGTTTTTCGTTGTGACGGAATCCTCTCACGAAATTCCAATCACCA
The DNA here is from genome assembly GCF_023898315.1 of Schistocerca nitens. Classification (NCBI taxonomy): domain Eukaryota; kingdom Metazoa; phylum Arthropoda; class Insecta; order Orthoptera; family Acrididae; genus Schistocerca; species Schistocerca nitens. The sequence goes on from NC_064618.1 coordinate 674,226,745, forward strand.
ACTTTCTCCTCCGAATGCGAAAATATTTTGTTGACACCGACCTACATATGGAGGAACGATCACCACGATAAAAAAAGGGAAATCAGAGCTCGTACGGAAAGATATAAGTGTTCGTTCTATTCGCGGGTTATACGAGATTGGAATAATATAGAATTGTGAAGGTGGTTCGATGAGCCTCAGCCAGGCACTTAAATGTGATTTGCAGAGTATCGATGTAGATGTAGATGTGGTTGACCGATGGAGGTATAATGGTAACTATTATCTACGTCTCCAAAATTTTAATTATTTATCATGGAAAATGATTAAGCAGAATCGTGCTCCTGGTCATCCTCATATAAAAAAAAAGTATTGTGAGCCATTTATTACTACTACAGAGGTTGCATAAGTAATAGATTGAGGACCTATACCTAGATTATCCACATTTATTTATCAAAAATACACGTCTTTATTTTAATTATAATGACATCAATATCATCCATATATTATGACGATCCTAAGGTAGCATTATCACACGCTACCATATGTTAGGTTAGTGGATTTTGGAGCTGCGTCTCACATATTCTTGTACACATAGAGGCTGATACTTTAATAACCACTTGACGTTGAGTATGCATTTTTGGCGGGCAGGGAAGCACTATGCATGTCGCTTGTTGTTAGCAAACTACACACTCCCATCCAAAAGGTAGTGCGGTATCCACATCATGGCACACACACAATATAGTGCAAGTTCAATCACATTTAGTAGATCGTATGACTAAGTGTTGCCACCATGGCCATACATTACGGCGTTTTGCTACTGCAGCGAACAATCGTCATCCTTAAAAAAAAAATCCGGTGTTTGTGCTTCCCCATGAACCATGGACCTTGCCGTTGGTGGGGAGGCTTGCGTGCCTCAGCGATACAGATGGCCGTACCGTAGGTGCAACCACAACGGAGGGGTATCTGTTGAGAGGCCAGACAAACATGTGGTTCCTGAAGAGGGGCAGCAGCCTTTTCAGTAGTTGCAGGGGCAACAGTCTGGATGATTGACTGATCTGGCCTTGTAACATTAACTAAAACGGCCTTGCTGTGCTGGTACTGCGAACGGCTGAAAGCAAGGGGAAACTACAGCCGTAATTTTTCCCGAGGACATGCAGCTTTACTGTATGATTAAATGATGATGGCGTCCTCTTGGGTAAAATATTCCGGAGGTAAAATAGTCCCCCATTCGGATCTCCGGGCGGGGACTACTCAAGAGGACGTCGTTATCAGGAGAAAGAAAACTGGCATTCTACGGATCGGAGCGTGGACTGTCAGATCCCTTAATCAGGCAGGTAGGTTAGAAAATTTAAAAAGGGAAATGGATAGGTTAAAGTTAGATATAGTGGGAATTAGTGAAGTTCGGTGGCAGGAGGAACAAGACTTTTGGTCAGGTGATTACAGGGTTATAAATACAAAATCAAATAGGGGTAATGCAGGAGTAGGTTTAATAATGAATAAAAAAATAGGAGTGCGGGTTAGCTACTACAAACAGCATAGTGAACGCATTATTGTGGCCAAGATAGACACAAAGCCCATGCCTACTACAGTAGTACAAGTTTATATGCCAACTAGCTCTGCAGATGATGAAGAAATTGATGAAATGTATGACGAGATAAAAGAAATTATTCAGGTAGTGAAGGGAGACGAAAATTTAATAGTCATGGGTGACTGGAATTCGTCAGTAGGAAAAGGGAGAGAAGGAAACATAGTAGGTGAATATGGATTGGGGGGAAGAAATGAAAGAGGAAGCCGCCTTGTAGAATTTTGCACAGAGCATAACTTAATCATAGCTAACACTTGGTTCAAGAATCATAAAAGAAGGTTGTATACCTGGAAGAATCCTGGAGATACTAATAGGTATCAGATAGATTATATAATGGTAAGACAGAGATTTAGGAACCAGGTTTTAAATTGTAAGACATTTCCAGGGGCAGATGTAGATTCTGACCACAATCTATTGGTTATGAACTGCAGATTGAAACTGAAGAAGCTGCAAAAAGGTGGGAATTTAAGGAGATGGGACCAGGATAAACTGAAAGAACCAGAGGTTGTAGAGAGTTTCAGGGAGAGCATAAGGGAACAATTGACAGGAATGTGGGAAAGAAATACAGTAGAAGAAGAATGGGTAGCTCTGAGGGATGCAGTAGTGAAGGCAGCAGAGGATCAAGTAGGTAAAAAGACGAGGGCTAATAGAAATCCTTGGGTAACAGAAGAAATATTGAATTTAATTGATGAAAGGAGAAAATATAAAAATGCAGTAAATGAAGCAGGCAAAAGGGAATACAAACGTCTCAAAAATGAGATCGACAGAAAGTGCAAAATGGCTAAGCAGGGATGGCTAGAGGACAAATGTAAGGATGTAGAGGCTTGTCTCACTAGGGGTAAGATAGATACTGCCTACAGGAAAATTAAAGAGACCTTTGGAGATAGCCGGCCGAAGTGGCCGCGCGGTTCTGGCGCTGCAGTCTGGAACCGCGAGACCGCTACGGTCGCAGGTTCGAATCCTGCCTCGGGCATGGGTGTGTGTGATGTCCTTAGGTTAGTTAGGTTTAACTAGTTCTAAGTTCTAGGGGACTAATGACCACAGCAGTTGTGTCCCATAGTGCTCAGAGCCATTTGAACCATTTGAACCTTTGGAGATAAGACAACCACTTGTATGAATATCAAGAGCTCAGATGGCAACCCAGTTCTAAGCAAAGAAGGGAAGGCAGAAAGGTGGAAGGAGTATATAGAGGGTTTATACAAGGGCGATGTACTTGAGGACAGTATTATGGAAATGGAAGAGGATGTAGATGAAGATGAAATGGGAGATAAGATACTGCGTGAAGAGTTTGACAGAGCACTGAAAGACCTGAGTCGAAACAAGGCCCCGGGAGTAGACAACATTCCCTTAGAACTACTGATGGCCTTGGGAGAGCCAGTCATGACAAAACTCTACCATCTGGTGAGCAAGATGTATGAGACAGGCGAAATACCCACAGACTTCAAGAAGAATATAATAATTCCAATCCCAAAGAAAGCAGGTGTTGACAGATGTGAAAATTACCGAACTATCAGTTTAATAAGTCACAGCTGCAAAATACTAACGCGAATTCTTTACAGACGAATGGAAAAACTGGTAGAAGCGGATCTCGGGGAAGATCAGTTTGGATTCCGTAGAAATGTTGGAACACGTGAGGCAATACTAACCTTACGACTTATCTTAGAAGAAAGATTAAGAAAAGGCAAACCTACGTTTCTAGCATTTGTAGACTTAGAGAAAGCTTTTGACAACGTTAACTGGAATACCCTCTTTCAAATTCTGAAGGTGGCAGGGGTAAAATACAGGGAGCGAAAGGCTATTTACAATTTGTACAGAAACCAGATGGCAGTTATAAGAGTCGAGGGGCATGAAAGGGAAGCAGTGGTTGGGAAAGGAGTGAGACAGGGTTGTAGCCTCTCCCCGATGTTATTCAATCTGTATATTGAGCAAGCAGTAAAGGAAACAAAAGAAAAATTCGGAGTAGGTATTAAAATTCATGGAGAAGAAGTAAAAACTTTGAGGTTCGCCGATGACATTGTAATTCTGTCAGAGACAGCAAAGGACTTGGAAGAGCATTTGAACGGAATGGACAGTTGTCTTGAAAGGAGGATATAAGATGAACATCAACAAAAGCAAAACGAGGATAATGGAATGTAGACAAATTAAATCGGGTGATGCTGAGGGGATTAGATTAGGAAATGAGACACTTAAAGTAGTAAAGGAGTTTTGCTATTTAGGGAGTAAAATAACTGATGATGGTCGAAGTAGAGAGGATATAAAATGTAGACTGGCAATGGCAAGGAAATCGTTTCTGCAGAAGAGAAATTTGTTAACATCTAGTATAGATTTAAGTGTCAGGAAGTCGTTTCTGAAAGTATTTGTATGGAGTGTAGCCATGTATGGAAGTGAAACATGGACGATAACCAGTTTGGACAAGAAGAGAATAGAAGCTTTCGAAATGTGGTGCTACAGAAGAATGCTGAAGATAAGGTGGGTAGATCACGTAACTAATGAGGAGGTATTGAATAGGATTGGGGAGAAGAGAAGTTTGTGGCACAACTTGACTAGAAGAAGGGATCGGTTGGTAGGACATGTGTTGAGGCATCAAGGGATCACAAATTTAGCATTGGAGGGCAGCGTGGAGGGTAAAAATCGTAGAGGGAGACCAAGAGATCAATACACTAAGCAGATTCAGAAGGATGTAGGTTGCAGTAGGTACTGGGAGATGAAGAAGCTTGCACAGGATAGAGTAGCATGGAGAGCTGCATCAAACCAGTCTCAGGACTGAAGACCACAACAACAACAACATCTATGAATATCAAGACAGACTGACATCTTCTAGAGAGATAAAAACTGTTTATGTGGATGGCTGTGCATACTTTCCTGGCAAAGAAGCCCAATAACTGATCATAAAGCTATTCTCTGTATATCTATATTTTCAATTATCTGATCTGGAAATCGATTACGTGAGCCACTAAAAACCGTTGCTGACAGTTCTACAGTGGACTATATAGTTGGACGACTGTCTAGACGTCATAAACAATCCAGTGTGGGATAAATTACCTACCCAGAGGCGTTTTTTCTTTGAAAGTGTTAAGAATATGCAAAATTCTAGTGACCCTTTACATGAGAATGCACAAAAGAGCTATGCATCTCTAAGAGTCTGACTGGCTCACGGGTAGAGATGTAGGACAAATTATACTCTCCTGATACGTAAAGAACGCAATGTCCATCAAACAGACTTCGACCGTTACCTGTTAAAATTATGGTACATGCAGTCCTAAGATCGTTCTGCAGTTTGTCTACTGGTGGAGTAGTACTAACATACAAATTGTTGATCATTACGTCTTTTACTGTTCTAATGCCCAAAATTAGAATACATAGGAGCTATTTTTTTTATCTGGATGTGTATATGTTGTGGAAGTGTATTCGGTAATTTCAGGGTGCAATACCTCGATACTCTACTTAAAAAAGCCATTAAGACATATAATAGTTTATAAAACAATGTGCTGTATGCCTGTAGATTAGATGTGGAAATTGATTACACAAAAATATTGATACTGGTAGCCCTTTTGTAACGTATCTAATGGTGGAATTCAACGTTACTCAGCCAGAGTCAGAGCAGAGTACTGTGTCGTCTAAATTGGAACCTTTCGAGAATTAATGTAAATAGTGTCGACTTGTCTGGCTGCCCATACATTCCAAATAATCATGTCTGAAATATTGCTTATAACGCAATGCTATGTATGTCTATAGCTATAGTTATCTAAAGTTATTATCGAAGTAACACCTTCCCACATCACCTTCAAAAAACACAAGACGGGAAAAGTCACTTTATTATGCCATTGAAGCTATGACAGGCAGAAACATAGTTCTCGAGATGTGTTATGCTTCCACCACGCAGTGCTAATTTAATTATGGAGTTGTAAACAAACACCTGTGTTTGGCCTTCGAATCTATAACTATTATATACAAAACATGTATAGAATTTTCGTGGTATGTTACAACTAAATATGAAATTTGATTACCAGTCTGAGACACTTATCAGCTTGTGGGCTATAATTATCGCAAGAAGTACTTCCATAGATGGGTATTTTACTGACAGTCCGATGCTTGCGATATGTATATTTTTGAACGAATATTAGACACACGTTAACTGGGTGTCTTAAATGCTTGTCCGAAATCTAGGTCGTTCATCAGATAATCCTAAAAACGTAATGGCACTCTTCGTAACACACACACACACACACACACACACACACACACACACACACACACACAGAGAGAGAGAGAGAGAGAGAGAGAGACAGAGAGAGAGAGAGAGAGAGACAGAGAGAGAGAGAGTATGTTACCTTGTGCCACTCACAAAAACGCTGTCAAAAAGGGACATTTCTATCAACTGCTAATTTCTCTTATGTTAGGTGAAAATCTATGTTGGCTATGAATGTCTCTACTCAATAATATTTTCCCAAAAAGAGCATTGTTTGAATTGTATTCGGATGATATCAGCATTTTAACTGAACCTAATGGTACTACATCCACCAGTAAGTTATTAGTTTTGGAGCGGTCTTCTACTTAGTACAGGTTTTGTTACAATCAACAAAAGATTCACTGCTATGAAGTGTGGCCATCTTCTGTTTCAATTCGCAGAGTAGTCTCAGTCTGCTGGACACTGGAATCACAGGCGGAGCAATGGAATTTCTTGATCATTACTGCTAGCGACCTCACAGATCGGGAATCCCACCCATTTATCAGGGCGTATTTTTCCATAGTTAGTTGAAGCCAATGAGATGGCTCTTCCCCAAGATTGGAATCAGCATATATGGATAAGTTATGGATGGGCCATGGTCTGGTCACTTTCCCCAGGGATAGGTGCAGGCTCATAGTGTCGGCGTCGGCGTTGCGGCCCCCACGGCCTGCTGGCGGAGAAGTGGCGGTACAGGTGTGCAGCACCTCCTCATATTTACGGTGGTGTTGGTAGTGTTCTCAAGTATGTATAGCCCACTTCTTTTATTTTTTACTGGTAGTGATTGTGTGTGTGTGTGTGTGTGTGTGTGTGTGTGTGTGTGTGTGCGTGTGTTGGTCACAATCTGAAACCACATGGCCTTAGGTTAATTGTAACTGAGTCTCCGGGGAATCCGCTAATCAGCAGACAATGCATGAACTATACACTTCTCTAAGATCAGATTTTCTTGTTTCGTATAGTGGGGTGACAGTGAGTCATCGACTTTCTATGTAGGAAAAGCTTAATTTTCCTGCACTGTGACCATTGTTCTGTCTCATTTGTGTGGTGAGAACGTATATACTTTCAATTATTTCCACATCTATTTACGAGTCTCATAGTCATGACACATCACTAATGTTGCAAGACCTTTTACTCTGTCTGAGACCCCTTTCAGACTTCCTCAACAGCCAGCAATCCAAGTGTTATAGCGTGGCCACAAAGTATTAATATTGCACATTATATTTTGATTAGATACTGTAATTATAAGTACATGTATATTCACTCCACCTCGTAGTGCTGCCCGGCTGAAAATGGGTTCACCCGAGCATAAGCGCAAGTTTTGAAAGCATGATCGTCGGGTGAGAAGCGGTATCCTATTTATTAGTGGATTATAGATAAAGGGGTCTGGCGAGAGGAGCGTTTATTTGCAAAGGTTTCCACAGATTTCCAGTGGCGAGCCTGTTGCTGTCTGCGAGATACGACTGGTTTGCTTAGGTGGTATGCACTCTCCCTGAATGATTATCTTTTGCGCCAGCCATCGGGCTGGACACGATTACACACATAATTATGAAACTTCTTTACCATGGCTGGGAGAGGATCTAGCTAGCGTTGAGAAAAGACGTAGAGGTCTCTGAGTCGCAGTCTCTCAATCGCGGCCATGGTTTCGGTGGTGGACGTCGCCTCTCTAGGATTTCCGTACCTTACCAACACCTCACGTGACTTGCATTATCTGTCGAATGCAGGTGAAGGGACAGGAGTGGGGGAAATTCCTCTTAATCTACGTGCTTATTTGTAGCAGTCTTTAATATTTACACCGAAGTGTTGGAACCTGTTTGCCCTTATGATCATGGGCAATAGATGCCTGAGTAAGTACCTTTCGTGTCAGCCTCCAGGCTCATCCAATGATATTGGCTATATCCATAAGTTCGAGGGTTGGTTATCCTGCAAACACCATTCTCTTTGCTGTGGTTTTTGCAGTTACTGGTCAGCTATATCTCTAACTGAGAGTTACAGTGTTGCACAGTTACAGTGTTACACATCGAGTCTTTGGTTGGAGTTAGCGGAATTTTACTATGACGTCACATCATCAATAACAGAATCACGAAAATAGGATGCTCAAGTTCGACTCACTCACTTTCGGTAATGCCAGTTAGTGTTTATCTAAAATGTTATTACTAACTTCGAAAAAATATTAGATATCTCAATTTTTAGGGCAGAATATTAAGCAGTACTTTCTAAAAGAAAAATCTTGCCAGCTACTACGAAAAAAAATAAAGGCCAGTGTTACAATAAATTTTGAAGAAAAATATTTTTTTACTTCGGCCGCGGCCTGCTGATAAAACAGCACCACTGAAGTATCTGGACTGAAAAACAATATATCAACGTTCTGAAAGTCTGTTGATGCAATAGGTATTTTATCGTGAAAACAAAAGAGTATGCCGAGATAAAATAATAAATACCATAAGAAGTGTGGAACTCTTCCACCTGTGTAACGAAAAAAAAATGTCGTCGATGACGAATTTGCGTTCTGTTGGACCGTGTAAAAACATTCAGCGAGAAATATGCGAAAATAATTGTAAAATTAATTTTGGCAAGATCTGAGACGTCGTCATTGTATCGTGTTGTTTATGAACGCATTTTATTTTTGCGAGAGTGTCTGTGCGCGGTAGCCCGCTAGTACTTGAATGCCACCGGCAGGAATTTTGTTCCGGCGGCTCGCGGACATTTTTTTATTTGCAGCTCTTACTGACCCTTCATACCGTACACATCACCCACATGCCGATATTCTCTATACAGAAGTAACTGTATATACTTTCACGACAATATTTCGGTTGAAGTCAAACAAAACATATCTGTGTACGTACTTTTGTGAAAGTCAAGTTTTATCTTAGTATGCTACAAGACTGTTGTCCTCAATAAGCAATAAACGCTTTGTGCGCAAAACGTAGTCCTTGTGGCTATAATATCGCTGCATTCCATTAACGGTTTTCGTCCTCCATTACACTTTCTGAATCAAAAACCAAGTGACTGGAAAAGACAACGTCTCTGAACCGGAATAATGTTTTCCCCGTGATCATCAAGAATTTTTCTAGCCGACGGATGCTCTAACAGTTTTATCAAAATCGTCTAGTTCCATAGAACTAGATTTCATTTATATCTCTTTCTTGGCGAACAGAACATATGCTCTCATCTAGACATTCTGCCGACTTCACTGCACTGTTAATAGGGAATACAGTCACTTTAGAAATACGATAAGGTTTTGCTGTCATTTTATGAACCTGAGCAAAATTTATATTATTGCAGATTTTTTACCATTAACCATATCAGCAAAAAGCTTCGGTACATTCGATACAACAATTTTAGATTGTTTTCGAATGTCTTTGTGCCTTTTACGCTGGCCTTTGCTTCTGCATTTCACTCATTGCCATACCCTCGTCAATGAACCGTTCCACGTAAGACTGAAACCAAACGTGAACACTGAGCATTCAGCGGTGGCTCTGTCCTACAACATTTCCAACAACGTGGCTTTATTGCCAAACCTATGAGGCGGACGAATCACAGCGCTTAGCGCCTGTGGACTGCAGGCAGAGGGCGTGGTCTTTAGGCGTCTAATTTCGTGGCAGCCACTCTGGCAATGTAGTGGGGGTTTGTCTATCGCGATGTGGTGTTTCTTATACATACAGCAACATTGGTTAGAAATGGGTTGCGCTTATAGGAATTGTTTTGACATCGTTTATGTGGTGTGACGACATTATTTCTACTAATGTCTTCGTTCAAACTATGGCGTCACATGTACAAGTAATGTCTTCGACCTGGAATCTCACTGACTGGAGTAGAATTGTCGTCAGTGACGAGTCCCGCTTCGACCTGAGCTCCAATGACCAGCGTTGACGTGTCTAGAGACGCCGCAGATAGCGGTCGAATACCAACCTGACTGACGTCCCCCATACGGCCTGACGAGCAGGAGTGGTGGTCTGAGGCACCGTTTCTTTAACAACAGGGCCCATTGGGTTGCCAGCCATAGTGCTCTTACAGGGCAGCGGTACATCGACGATATTCTACGCCCCGTTTTGTTGCCCTACGCGGCAAGCCGTCCTAGACTTACATTCAGCAAGATAATCCCCGACTGCAGGTGGTGAGAGTTTCTTCTACTTGTCTTCGTGTTCACGAAACCCTACTCTGGCCAGCAACTTCGTCGGATCTCCCTCCACCTGAGAACGTTTAGAGCTTTATGGGAAAGGCCCTCCAACCACTCAACGAGTAACAAGTATGATAGGGCCTTTATACAAACTAGATAGCATTCTCGTCCGATTTTTACGCCTGGCAATGTCATAAAAGCCGGCCAGGGTGGCCGAGCGGTTCTAGCCGCTACGATCTGGAACCACGCGACCGCTACGGTCGCAGGTTTGAATCCTGCCTCGAGCATGAATGTGTGTGATGTCCTTAGTTAGGTTTAAGTAGTTCTAAGTTCTAGGGGACTGATGACCTCAGAAGTTAAGACCCATAGCGCTCAGAGCCATTTGAACCATTTGAATATCATAAAAAACCCACTGAAGTCCTTGTCATTATGTGACACACATTACATAACTCGATGTGTGCTTTTTGATGATGAGGAGTAATGGCTTGCTCTCTCGTAGACTTATGGTGACGGAAAGTAGCAGAGTAGGGTTAGCGGGAGACATTGCAGATCGAGATTCGTGTAAACTTTTGTATCTGATACGTATGGATTCTCCACCCTGGCATCTGCAGTGGCTTGGTTTCGGACTCTGGAAGCTACTTCAACCATCCCCGCATTTTAACGTGTGAAATGAAATTTTTCACCCTCTAGATTCCTTATTACCTATGTTTTGTCAGTTACCTTTGAGATGCCAGTGGCTTCTGCAGCATGAGCGGTCGGACGTCTGCATACTCTTATATGGATATTGCAACCCTTAATTACCTAAGTCAATTAAAATGAACACCTTCACTCATTTGATTTCCTCAGTTTTACGTACTTGTTGATGCAACTCTTGCGTAATATTGGCTAGAAAGCCAGGAACAATGATTCCGCGGAACCCACTTTTACTGGCAAATCCGAGCCTGAAGCAGGGCTGTACATAATTTCTATTCCTGATAGTTGTTGCCGAAGGATGCTTTTGATTGTGACTGTACTATTTCATCTGGTGTCACATTCCCTCGTTGTCTAGCATGAGAAGATGGACGCAGAAAGTAGCTATGTTTGTTGTGCAAATAAGGCCGAAAATTTATCTGTAACGAGACAGGAGATTTTTTATTACAATGCAAATTGACTGCTAACTGAAGGATTTATAAGGCAACGCTTTTGATAAGTCACTGCTCCGATCGGTTAAGCGTAGGCCTACTGATCAGGTGCAACCAGTCTCGCTTATTTGACGAAAAAGGACCTGTGTATAGCTAGCGAAACTTTGATTAGTTATAGGCTAGCAGGTGATTTCTGAAAATTTTTGGAGGATACCACGCTTCTGACTTAGACACTATCGCAGATGCTGTTGACGCTTGGCAAGGAACTAAAGAAAGGGAGATTAGGGTTTAACGTATCGTCGACATCGAGGTCATTAGCGACTGAGCACAAGCTCAGATTGATTCAGAGATGGCAAGGAATCGTCCATGTCCTTATAAAGGAAAAACCCCGTCATTTTGGTTGAGTCATTTAGGGAAATCACGGAAAACCTAATTCAGAATGGTCGGACGCGTGTTTCAACCGTCTTCCTCCCAAGTGCGAGTCCAGTATTCTAACCACTGCGCCACCTCGCTCGGTTACACTTAGCAGTATTTTCGCATCTGGTTTGGTGAACCGCATTTCTGAAATACTGAGTGTTGCACTGGATTTGGAAAATTTTCATCTAGTTTTTCATACGTTCAGGACTTACAAATCTTCCGTATGCGTTAGTGAAACAAGAAAATTTTTCGCAGTGAGTTAAGTGCACTTTTAATACGAATCGTGGATTGCTGAGTTGAACTTAATGGCCATTTCGCGGTTTTCCACGAGTGGTAAAAATCGAGTTTATTTCACAAAGTAACGCAACTTTAATTTGAGCAATGAAGTATTGAAAATCAGAAAGGTTAGTCACTCAGCCGCAATAGCAGCCGCAATAGCAGAAACGAAAAAGGATATTAGGGAATGTGAGTGGCATGAGGCTATTTCCTAGATGCGTTTGAGACCATCCAACATCAAAAGTAGGTCTCTCACTTTCATTTAGCCTAGGTGTGTGAGGAAGAACAGAACATAACAAACGGAACGTCGAGGCAATGCAGCAATTATCGCTGATCAATGCGGCGTCCTACACTGTCGCCAACCAATTCGAACTATAAACTGTCTCTAACAGCTGATTCCAGTCAATAATATAAATAAATATTCTCTACTGTCACTGTAACAATTAACCAGTTACACTTTCTTTCATAAAACATTATAAACTTCACGGTGCAATTAGTATCTCGTGTCTCGGGAAAATCGAAAAGAGTTTAAGGACATAGTGACTCAAACGCTGTTTTCTGCCTTTGGAATCTTTCACTAACAATGATGATAAGTATACAGGGCTATCATTGTCTCAAAGAGAGAAGTCTCATTCTTGAATGTGACAAGTGACTGATGCCATCTCGTAGGACTGGCATACAAAATGTTATAGACAATGATGTTGCGTTTCGACGAGTATTTTAATGGTAGTATGTTCGTCGCGATCTCAGGGAGACTTAGTCTTTTTGTTAATTTCGTTTTTATAGTGGTAAGAAAAAACAATGGGCCATACAGAACTTTAGAATGATCGCATAAAGAACCCGCAGGTTTTTTTAGAATTTTGTGGTCACTGACGCCAAGTTATGAGGACTTTTCAGGACGAAATGACGATATTTCATTCTCCTGGAAAAATCACTACGAGCCATGTTCACTTTGGCGATCCGTGAAATTTTGCACGGTTCGGATTGTAACTGATCCAAATGGTTCATGAATTTTTGGGAATTTAGAAGGGTCGATGATTTGCTTCCTAGCTCCGCCAACGCCGGTCCCAAGCCCGGGGCCTCACCTTGCAAGTGGTGAGGAAGGAGGAGGGGGAGGAGTAACAATCTCGTTCAAAAACCTGGCTACATCTGGCTCCGTATGGTAGTACCCTGTAAGGCCCCTCGCTAGGGTGTTAGGAGAAGACGGACAACGGTTGGAAAGAGGAAGAGGATTTTACAAGTCCCAACGGTGGAAGAGCGGAAGAATTGTCTTCATATCCTACTTCCCATAGCGTCTGTACTCCAGAGGGGTGGCTACAAACGGCGTCTGTTCTCCATGTTAGGAGCGGCCTAAACATATGCTGGCAGCAGCTCTAAAATGCCTTTGGGAGTGGCGACCCCATCGTAATACTAGCGTACATATGAAATGGTACTTCAAAACCAGCATCGGAAAAGGTTAGAGCGTTCCCTGGAGGCGACGCGCAGTTCTTGGGGTGCTGGGGGAACTATGAGGAGTGGGCGTCTAGGCTCCAACACAATGAAGGTGGGTATCATTAATGTGATGACCCTTATTGGGAAGGCGGAAGAGTTGAAAAACTTCATGTGAAAGGAGAACATAGAACTGATCGGACTTAGTGAAGTTAGATGAAAGGGAAGAGGAAGGAGTAAAATGAGGAAAGGCTACACACACTACTGGAGTTATGTACAAGAAGCCAAAAATGGAGTAGGTATCATAGTAAAACCAAATCTAGAGGAATTTGTGGACGTAGTAGAATACACAAGTGAGAGGGTGATGAGGACTCGGCTGAAGATAAGGAATGCAGTGAAGGACTTCATTCAAGTATATGCACCACAAACAGGAAGTAAAGAAGATAACATAGTGGATTTTCTAGAGGTATTAGGGAGTATAATTACAGATGTGGAAGCAATAGTAATGGGTGACCTAAATGCGCAGGTAGGCAAAGAAAGGCTAGGGAAGGAGGTGATAATTGGCCCATATGGATATGGGAGGAAAAATGAAGGAGAGAAACTGGACGCTTTCTGTGAAAGAAACGGGCTGATTGTGGGCAACACATGGTTCTGTAAAAAGAATAGCCATAAGATAACGAGATATGGATGAGGTGACAGACGGACACAGATAGTCATCGGTTACTTTCTGGTGGAAAAGAAAAATCGGAGACTGTTGACAGATGTAACTACTCTCCCAGGAGAGGCTTTTAATGGAGAACATCGAGTGGTGGTGGCAAAGATGAAATCCGACGAATTGAAAGACGTAAAGGAAGAAAGGGAAAGGAAAATAGAAGTGTGGAAACTAAAGGATGGCATGGTACAAGAAAAGTTACTTAAGCATAAAATCCCTAACACCGAGTATGGCAATGTGTAAGATGAATGGGATAAGTTCAAACAAGCATTTGTAAGCTCTGCTGAGAAGACCTGTGGCAGAGTGTCCAGAAGGGTAAAGGAAAAGGAGACACCATGGTGGAATGAGAGGGTGGAGGAGGCAGTAAAACAAAAGAAGAAAGCCTGGCATGAATGGAACAGGGACCGAATAGCTGAAAGTAAAAGAAAACACCAGGATAGTAAAAGTGAGTGTACCAAAATGATAGCAGAAGAAAACAGGAAAAGCTGCGAGAAATTCACCCGAGAGTTGGAAAAAGATGTTACTAGTGGTAAGACGATGATATATGGAATTACAAAGAGTATGAAGAAGGAAAAAAATACACAAATCTAGTGAAAGGGGAAAGCGGAGAGCTATTAACGCCACCAGAGGAGATAAGGAAAAGATGGAAAGAATACTTTGACAAACTACTAAATGTGAAGAAAGGCAATGGAAAGGGAATAGAAGTACGGCTGGGGGGCAGGGATCTGGAAGAAGAGGAACATATAACGCTGTTAGATGTGGAACTAGCTCTGAGAAAATTGAGAACAGGAAAAGCACCTGGAATAGATGAAACTACTGAGGAGATGATAAAGGCAGCGGGACCAGTTGGACTACAGTGACTATATAGACAAACAAGATGCATTTGGACCCAAAAATTTGTTCCTGAAGAATGGGGAAATGGAATAATAATCTCAATTTTCAAAAAGGGTGACAGGAAAGTATGTGACAACTATCGAGGGATCACACTCATATCCTAAGTAGCAAAAATAATGGAGAGGATACTGGAAAGAAGAGTGAGAGAAAAAGTGGAAGGGCAGTTAGAAGAGCAGCAGTATGGCTTTCATCGTGGTAGATCAACAGTGGACCCAATCTTTAGTATGAGACAGTTGATGGAAAGACATTGGGAGTATGGGAAAGATCTCGTGATGACGTTTCTCGACCTAGTGAAAGCATCTAACAGTGCTACCAGGGAAAAGGTATGGGCAAGGTTGAAGAGAATAGGAGTTGGAAAGCAAACACTTGAAGTCATTCAGGCAATGTATGAAAAAAGTTCTAGTTGTGTGCAGACACCAGTTGGAAGAAATGAATGGTTTAAGAATGTTACGGGACTAAGACAAGGAAGTGTGGTATCACCACTACTATTTATAATGGTTCAAATGGCTCTGAGCACTGTGGGACTTAACATCTGAGGTCATCAGTCCCCTAGAACTTACAACTACTTAAGCCTAACTAACCTAAGGACATCACTCACATCCATGCCCGAGGCAGGATTCGAACCAGTGACCGTAGCAGCAGCGCGGTTCCAGACTGAAGCGCCTAGAACAGCTCGGCCACACCGGCCGGCCGATGAAGCTGTTACTATTTGCTGATGATATTGTGGTGTGGGGAACAAGCAGTAAGGAGGTACAAAAACAGATAGACATCCTAAACTCTAAGGTCGAGAAATATCGAATGAAATTTAGTGCGGAGAAAAGCAAGACCATGGTGGTAACCAGGGGAAATAGAGATGGCGCGGGACAAATTCGTATTAAGGGACGAGATATTGAAATAGTAGATAACTTTAAATATTTGGGAAGTGTATTAATAGGGAATGCTCGTTTGGAGATAGAAATCAGCAAAAGAATACAACAGAGTAATACATTTTACCAGTGTGTGAGGCGCTTTGTGTGGGGAAGGAAAGTGCCAATATGGTACAAGCTGGCGCTATACAAGACTTACTTCACACCTATACTAATTTACGGCTCAGACAGATACTTGGACTATGACTAGAAGAGAGGAGAGTAGGATACAATCCAGTGAAATGAAGTTTCTGAGAAGTATGCTAGGCAAGACGAGGAGAGACAGAGTGAAAAATGAAGATACTAGGAAGGAAATTGGAGTGGAGAAGTCGACTGAGAGAATTGAAAAGAATAGATTAAAATGGTTTGGGCATGTGAAGGGGATGGGAGAGGGAAGAATGCCAAGAAGAATTTTGTATCTTAAGAATGAAGGCAAGAGGCCAAGAGGGAGACCGAGAACAAGATGGATTGATACATTGAAGATGAGTTTAAGGAAAAGAAACCTGCTATGGAACCAAATTGTGGAAGGAGAATGGTGGAAAGATCGAGTAAAGTGGCGAAGTATCATTGATACCACAACCCGACCAGATGTTGGATAGAGGGGAAATGAAAATGATAATGATGATTTCATTTCTATGGACAGTACTTCGGAAATTGAGTTACTCGCTTTCTTCGCGTGCTACGGTCGATTATCTTACGTGTGGTCGCCTTAGGTTCCACATACACCGAAACGTGCGCTTGGTAGGAGCCGTCTTTTACTCCAAAACTTGGCTCCCCGGTAACCGGTAACTTGATGTGATACATGGTGACAGTTAATGAAGCCCTGATGGAAATGTT
This sequence comes from Schistocerca nitens, assembly GCF_023898315.1. NCBI lineage: Eukaryota > Metazoa > Arthropoda > Insecta > Orthoptera > Acrididae > Schistocerca > Schistocerca nitens. The sequence continues at coordinate 674,243,241 of NC_064618.1, forward strand.
CTAAAATGCGATACGTTTAGACAAAAGTCTTTCTACTGTATTGTACCAGCGTATTAAAATGGTCAATGTATGTTTCATCGTCTGTGCTTCAGTTACGACTTCAAGTCAAAGGCTGCAGAATAGGTATTTTAGAAAATCTCATGTGGCAGCCTCAGTCCATCATGAATGAAACGATATAAAATGAATTTCGTGGAGGACTTTATATTAATGCTTACTTCTGGGTTTTAAGCGGAGTTGTTTCGTTTCCTGTAGAATATTTCGACTACTGACCGAGCCGTCTCATTCACGTGTTGCAGGTTTTGCTGTTATATGTACTCGCCACCCGAACTCCAACTGATTGTAGTCTAGGCAACGTGTACACGTAAGAACAAAACTCGCAGCACTTGAATTAGAGGGCTGGGAAGGTAGTCGAAACTGTGGGAAGAAAAACGAAACACCCGTAAGTACAGCATTAATCCATTGCACGGAGAAAACCTGAGGCTCCCATTCAGGACGATTCCGTGATGGTATTACAAATTTTCAGGAATGATGCAGGAAGGTAAAAGTATCAGTCTGAAGTGAGGAACACTGGTCTGGAATTGAAAATCGTTCGGACACCACTGACCTTTGGAATACAAATACCAGTACTATTGTTGCTAATATTGTAGGTAGGAAACTATCAGAGATGGTAGTATGTACCAAAACAAGAATGAAATCCTGGTAAATATGTTCTCTAAAATACATACCTTAGGAGCTATGAGGACTTTTTCATCTTCAGTACTGTAAAACATCTATCTTCACTGAAAAAGTGCCCATAGCTCTTAAGGTATGCATTTTAGAGTTCATAAATACTGGATATTTTTCCTTCGTTTTGGTGTATGCTGCCTCCTATAAAAATATGGAAACCAAAGATTTTTCAGCAGGAGTGAGGAGTTTCACCGTACCGAAGATGAACAAGTGCTCATTGCTTTTAAGTTATGCATGTTAGAACTCATCTTTACTAGAATGTTTTTCCTTGCTTTGTTGCACGCCAGCTCTGAATGTTGCTTACCCTAAAATCTTACGAACAACAGTATCTGTAAACGTATTCCAATGTCAGAGGTATCAGAACGATTTTCACTTACAACTTTTGATTCGATCGTTTCAGTACTAGGGTCCCTTACCTCAGTTTGATACATTTATGCTTCTCCATCATCCCTGGAGGTCTCTGCCATCATCACCAAATCATCCTGTATATCACGATGTGACTAACATTGTTGTCCGGTTCCCTTCATTTCCATTTCTTTTCTCCTTGTTTGCTTCCTCTCTCATACTCCCTGGCCAGACTGATCTGTAGGTTCTTTAGAAAAAAGCTCTGTTACATTATCGCATCAAAAATGGTTATTAAGTCTTATAATCGTAAACAACGTCTAAGTACCTGATCCTATACGGAATCACATTGATTATTCAGTGACATATGTTTTGCTACAAATTATGTTAAATTCCGCGTCTAATTCTGTTAAAAAGAACAATCGATATTGCAATTTTTCCCATGGAGTATTTAATTAAAATTTGTTTAAAGAATATGATTTTATGTGACAACCTTTAGGGCATTCAGCTGTATTTACTAAAGCCGTTTGTTTAAGATATTCCATTAAGGTATGATGTGCATATTTACTACATGTTATTAGCTTCGGAGTAATACAGCGTGACTTTTCGATAAGAACGGAAATGCTGCGCTTATAAAGTACAGAGAAATTGCAGACCAAACTTCTCATTTACTTCTTTTCTCTGGCCAATAGTTTACTGAAACCTATGGCGCATTTTGCGACCAATGGGCTTCGTTTAAACTGATTAGCTCTATGAAATATTTATAGCGTGCTCATTTTGTGGAAGTACCAGTGTTATGTTCAACTTATTTGTCGTTTGTAATGTACAGAAGAGTAAAGACGGTTCCTTAAATACTTGTTTATAGAAAAAATGGTATGCAGATTTTCGATTCCCGCCTGCATCACCATTTTTCTGCATGAGTATGTATAACGTCCCCCTCCCCCTCCCCACCCCTATGAACCATGAACCATGCCGTTGGTGGGGAGGCTTGCGTGCCTCACCGAAACGATGGCCGTACCGTAGGTGCAACCACAACGGAGGGGTATCTGTTGAGAGGCCAGACAAACGTGTGGTTCCTGAAGAGGGGCAGCAGCCTTTCCAGTAGTTGCAGGGGCCACAGTCTGGATGACTGACTGATGTGGTCTTGTAACACTAACCAAAACGGCCTTGCTGTGCTGGTACTGCGAATGGCTGAAAGCAAGGGGAAACTAAAGCCGTAATTTCTCCCGAGGGCATGCAGCTTTACTGTATGGTTAAAAGATGATGGCGTCCTCTTGGGTAAACTATTACGGAAGTAAAATAGTCCCGTAAAATAGTTCCCCATGCGGATTTCCGGGCGAGGACTAGTCAAGAGGACGTCGTCATCAAGAGAAAGAAAACTGGCGTTCTACGGATCGGAGCGTGGAAAGACAGATCACTTAATCTGGCAGGTAGGTTAGAAAATTTAAAAAAAGAAATGGATAGGTTAAAGTTAGATATAGTGGGAATTAGTGAAGTTCGGTGGCAGGAGGAACAAGACTTTTGGTCAGGTGAATACAGGTTCATAAATACAAAATCAAATAGGGGTAATGCAAGAGTAGGTTTAATAATGAATAAAAACATAGGAGTGCGGGTAAGCTACTACAAACAGCATAGTGAACGTATTATTGTGGCCAAGATAGACACGAAGCCCACGCCTACTACAGTAGTATAATTTATATGCCAACTAGCTCTGCAGATGATGAAGAAATTGATGAAATCTATGATGAGATAAAATAAATTATTCAGATAGTGAAGGGAGACGAAAATTTAATAGTCATGTGTGACTGGAAAAGGGAGAGAAGGAAACATAGTTGGTGAATATGGATTGGGGGTAAGAAATGAAAGAGGAAGCCATCAGATAGAATTTTTCACAGAGCATAACTTAATCATAGCTAACACTTGATTCAAGAATCATAAAAGAAGGTTGTATACATGGAGGAATCCTGGAGATACTAGAAGGTATCAGATAGATTATACACTCCTGGAAATGGAAAAAAGAACACATTGACACTGGTGTGTCAGACCCACCATACTTGCTCCGGACACTGCGAGAGGGCTGTACAAGCAATGATCACACGCACGGCACAGCGGACACACCAGGAACCGCGGTGTTGGCCGTCGAATGGCGCTAGCTGCGCAGCATTTGTGCACCGCCGCCGTCAGTGTCAGCCAGTTTGCCGTGGCATACGGAGCTCCATCGCAGTCTTTAACACTGGTAGCATGCCGCGACAGCGTGGACGTGAACCGTATGTGCAGTTGACGGACTTTGAGCAAGGGCGTATAGCGGGCATGCGGGAGGCCGGGTGGACGTACCGCCGAATTGCTCAACACGTGGGGCGTGAGGTCTCCACAGTATATCGATGTTGTCGCCAGTGGTCGGCGGAAGGTGCACGTGCCCGTCGACCTGGGACCGGACCGCAGCGACGCACGGATGCACGCCAAGACCGTAGGATCCTACGCAGTGCCGTAGGGGACCGCACCGCCACTTCCCAGCAAATTAGGGACACTGTTGCTCCTGGGGTATCGGCGAGGACCATTCGCAACCGTCTCCATGAAGCTGGGCTACGGTCCCGCACACCGTTAGGCCGTCTTCCGCTCACGCCCCAACATCGTGCAGCCCGCCTCCAGTGGTGTCGCGACAGGCTTGAATGGAGGGACGAATGGAGACGTGTCGTCTTCAGCGATGAGAATCGCTTCTGCCTTGGTGCCAATGATGGTCGTATGCGTGTTTGGCGCCGTGCAGGTGAGCGCCACAATCAGGACTGCATACGACCGAGGCACACAGTGCCAACACCCGGCATCATGGTGTGGGGAGCGATCTCCTACACTGGCCGTACACCACTGGTGATCGTCGAGGGGACACTGAATAGTGCACGGTACATCCAAACCGTCATCGAACCCATCGTTCTACCATTCCTAGACCGGCAAGGGAACTTGCTGTTCCAACAGGACAATGCACGTCCGCATGTATCCCGTGCCACCCAACGTGCTCTAGAAGGTGTAAGTCAACTACCCTGGCCAGCAAGATCTCCGGATCTGTCCCCCATTGAGCATGTTTGGGACTGGATGAAGCGTCGTCTCACGCGGTCTGCACGTCCAGCACGAACGCTGGTCCAACTGAGGCGCCAGGTGGAAATGGCATTGCAAGCCGTTCCACAGGACTACATCCAGCATCTCTACGATCGTCTCCATGGGAGAATAGCAGCCTGCATTGCTGCGAAAGGTGGATATACACTGTACTAGTGCCGACATTGTGCATGCTCTGTTGCCTGTGTCTATGTGCCTGTGGTTCTGTCAGTGTGATCATGTGATGTATCTGACCCCAGGAATGTGTCAATAAAGTTTCCCCTTCCTGGGACAATGAATTCACGGTGTTCTTATTTCAATTTCCAGGAGTGTATAATGGTAAGACAGAGATTTAGGAACCAGGTTTTAAGTTGTAAGACATTTCCAGGGGCAGATGTGGACTCTGACCACAATCTATTGGTTAGGAACTGTAGATTAAAACTGAAGAAACTGCAAAAAAGTGGGAATTTAAGGAGATGGGACCTGGATAAACTGGCTAAACCAGAGGTTGTATAGAGTTTCAGAGAGAGCATGAGGGAAGAATTGACAGGAATGGGGGAAAGAAATACAGTAGAAGAAGAATGGGTAGCTCTGAAGGATGAAGCAGTGAAGGCAGCAGAGTATCAAGTAGGTAAAAAGACGAGGGCTAGTAGAAACCCTTGGGTAACAGAAGAAATATTGAATTTAACTGATGAAACAGGAATACAAACGTCTCAAAAATGTGAGGAAGTGCAAAATGGAGAAGCAGGGATGGCTAGAGGACAAATGTAAGGTTGTAGAGACATATCTCTACATTGCCTACAGGAAAATTAAACAGAGATTTGGAGAAAAGAGAACCACTTGTATGAATATCGAGAGCTCAGATGGAAACCCAGTTCCAAGCAAAGAAGGGAAAGCAGAAAGGTGGAAGGAGTATATAGAGGGTCTATACAAGGGCGATGGACTTGAGGACAATATTATGGAAATGGAAGAGGATGTAGATGAAGATGAAATGGATGTGATACTGAGTGAAAAGTTTGACAGAGCACTGAAAGACCTGAGTAGTAACATGGTCCTAGGGGTAGACAACATCCCATTAGAACTACTGACGGCCCTTGTAGAGCCAGTCCTGACAAAACGCTACCATCTGGTGAACAAGATGTATGAGACTTGGGAAATACCCTCAGCCTTCAAGAAGAATATAATAATTCCAATCCTAAAGAAAGCAGGTGTTGACAGATGTGAAAATTACCGAACTATCAGTTTAATAAGCCACAGCTGCAAAATACTAACGCGAATTCTTTACAGGCGAATGGAAAAACTGGTAGAAGCGGACCTCGGGGAAGATCAGTTTGGATTCCGTAGAAATGTTGGAACACGTGAGGCAATACTAACCTTACGACGTATCTTAGAAGAAAGATTAAGGAAAGGCAAACTTACGTTTCTAGCATTTGTAGATTTAGAGAAAGCTTTTGACAATGATGACTGGAATACTCTCTTCCAAATTCTAAAGGTGGCAGGGGTAAAATACAGGGAGCGAACGGCTATTTACAATTTGTACAGAAACCAGATGGCAGTTATAAGAGAGGAGGGGCATGAAAGGGAAGCAGTGATTGGGAAGGGAGTGAGACAGTGTTGTAGCCTCTCCCCAATGTCATTCGTTCTATATATTGAGCAAGCAGTAAAGGAAACAAAAGAAAAATTCGGAGTAGGTATTAAAATCCATGGAGAAGAAATAAAAACTTTGAGGTTCGCCGATGACACTGTAATTCTGTCAGAGACAGCAAAGGACTTGGAAGAGCAGTTGAACGGAATGGACACTGTCTTGATAAGACGATATAATATGAACATCAACGAAAGCAAAACGAGCATAATGGAATGTAGTAGAATTAAGTCGGGTGATGCTGAGTGAATTATATCAGGAAATGAGACACTTAAAATAGTAAATGAGTTTTGCTATTTGTGGAGCAATATAACTGATGATGGTCGAAGTAGAGAGGATATAAAATGTAGACTGGCAATGGCAAGGAAAGCGTTTCTGAAGAAGAGAAATTTGTTAACATCGAGTATAGATTTAAGTGTCAGGAAGTCGTTTCTGAAAGTATTTGTATGGAGTGTAGCCATGTATGGAAGCGAAACATGAACGATAAATAGTTTGGACAAGAAGAGAATAGAAGCTTTGGAAATGTGGTGCTACAGAAGAACGCTGAAGAATAGCTGGGTAGATCACATAACTAATGAGGAGGTATTGAACAGAATTAGGGAGAAGAGGAGTTTGTGGCACAACTTGACTAGAAGAAGGCATATTCTGGGGCATCAAGGGATCACAAATTTAGCTTTGGAGGGTAGCGTGGAGGGTAAAAATTGTAGAGGGAGAGCAAGAGATGAATACACTAAGCAGATTCAGAAGGATGTAGGTTGCAGTAAGTACTGGGAGATGAAAAAACGTGCAGAGGATAGAGTAGCATGGAGAGTTGCATCAAACCAGTCTCAGGACTGAGGACCACAACAACAACAACAACAAAACCAAACGTCGCTTTAAAAAATTAAAAATAATAAAAAACTAGTTCAAACCAAGCGAGGATGACGTGAACATTACATGCACTATGGGGGAAGCATGTTTAGTGAATTATATCACTCCTAAAGGAGGTATCTTTGATTAACTCTGCATACACGCAATTATCAGCGTAGTGAAAAGATATCTAATCTAAATCTTGTTGGTAGGCAAGTGATCCACGCTTCATCAACGACAATGTCAGAGCGCTAAAACGAATGGGAGCGACTAGGTCGATATAGAAAATTTGCTGTGCCGTTTTCAAAGAAACTATCTACGCTTCACCTTAAGCAGCTTAAGAAAACCACAGAAAACGTAAATGTAGATGCGTTGATCTAGGTACGCTGTGAATGGAAATTTGGCGTCGATTCGCTGTAAACAGCCTTATGTGACTGTGTCTTCGGACAAAAAGTACACACTGCAGATCTTACAAGTAAACCTACACAAGAGATATATTTACGTTTTCATTAGCTTTGAATACGTTAGAGTGTAGAGCAAAATAAGAGATATGTTTTTATACACACATCAAAAAAGGCTTTTCATCACGTCGGTTCCGAGAGTTCAGGAACCTGTACAGAAAATTGTAATAGAGATCAACATAAACATCATTTCTGCCCATTTTATTGGTCATGAAAACCACACATTGCATGTTGTACCACCATACAGCGAGACCTTCAGAGGTGGTGGTCCAGATTGCTGTACACAGCGATACATCTAATACCCAGTAGCAAGTCCTCTTGCGTTGATGCATGCCTGTATTCGTCGTGGCATACTATCCTAAAGTTCATCAAGGCACTGTTGGTCCTGTTTGTCCCACTCCTCAACCGCGATTCGCGGTAGATCCCTCAGAGTGGATGGTGGGTCACGTCGTCTATAAACAGCTCTTTTAAATCTATACTAGGCATCTTCGATAGGGTTCATGTCTGGAGAACACGCTGGCCACTCTAGTCGAGCGATGTCGTTGTCCTGAAGGAAGTCATTCACCAGATCTGCAAGATGAGGGCGCAAATTGTTGTCCATGAACACGAATTCCTCGCCAATATGCTGCCGATATGGTTGCACTATCGGTCGGATGATGGCATTCACGTATCGTACAGCTGTTACGACGCCTTTCATGACCACCAGCGACGTAAGTCGGCCCCACATAACGCCACCCCAAAACATCAGGGATTCTCCACCTTGCTGCACTCGCTGGACGGTGTGCCTAAGGCTTTCAGCCCGAACGTGTAGCCTCTAAACACGTCTCCGACGATTGTCTGGTTGAAGGCATATGCGACACTAATCGGTGAAGAGAATGTGATGCCAATCCTGAGCGGTCCATTCGGCATATTGTTGGGCCCATCTGTACTGCGCTGCATGGTGTCGTGCTTGCAAAGTTGGATCTCTCCATGGAAGTCGGTAGTGAAGTTGCGAACCACTAACAGTTTGAGTCGTAAGACGACGTCCTGTGGCTGCGCGAAAAGCATTATTCAACATGGTGGCGTTGGTGTCAGGGTTCCTCCGTGCCACAATCCGTAGGTAGCAGTCATCCACTGCAGTAGTAGCAGCCCTTGGGTGGCCTAAGCGAGGCATGTCATCGACAGTTCCTGTCTCTCTGTATCTCCTCCATGTCCAAACAACATCGTTTTGGTTCACTCCGAGACGCCTGGCATGGTTTAACTATAGACAACACGAGCCGTGTACCTCCTTCCTGGTGGAAGGACTGGAACTGATCTACTGTCGGACCTCCTCCATCTAATTAGCGCTGCTCATGCATGGTTGTTTACATCTTTGGGCGGGTTTAGTGACATCTCTGAACACTCAAGGGACTGTGTCTGTGATATAATAGCTGCAGTCAATGAATATCATCAGGGTTTCTGGGAACTGGGGTGATGCAGAACGTTTTTGGTGTGTGTATAGGTGCCAATATGGTGGTGAAGCACCCCTTGAAGAGTATTAGATTTAATGTTCTGAATGAAACCATTGAAACTGTAACAGATATAAAAAACTAAAGTCTGCATTGCGATATGTGTCCGCTTCAGTGCCAATTTTCAAGTTGGGTTGTTTAATAACTCTTTCCCTGGTGCTCTAAATATTATTCTCCATATATTGATGCACAAAAAAAATTATTTTTTTGAAATGTAAAATATTTTGCTTATGTTTGTGTTTTCTTTATACATTCAGTGTATTTTGTTTGTTTTCAAGTATTAACCTTTTCAGAATTAATTAAATAATATTTGAAACTGTTTGCACATTATTGTAAATCTGTGCAATATAAGGAAGTGCAGAATTGTTCGGATCAAAAAAGGCTGGATGCACTTTACTTTTGCGTTCCAAGCACATGGGACAACTACGATTTCACGACAGGAGCAAGAAGGAAGAGTCGATTTCCCCTCTATTTACCTCAGCGGACCGGTCGACAAGTCGTGTGACAGAAGACGCGATTAAAATGCTATTCATAATGACATATTTATGTAAAATCCGAGACTAAGGTTTGAAAACGAAAATGCTATTTCAGATCCTATGCTAATTCAACAAACTGTAAAAGGTGATTAAAAAAAAGTCACATAAAACCCTGAGTATGAAGAAAAAAGCCGTTACATTTGGTTGCCCTGGTAAAAACGAACTTAAAACGATAGAACCAAAGGTCACAAAGAAAGAAGATCGGCATCAATGGTAACCAAAACTTGCTGCATGCGGGACGAGAAATGAAAAGTTATCAGATATTTCCAAGTATGCATTAGATAAATTTCAAACTGCCGTGGACAAATAAATACTGATAAATGATCTGGATATGAAGAGGTGAGTTTTGAAATCGAGGGTCGATGGTAATTATCGTAACGTTTGTTCAACTCTTCCTCAAAATGGATTTATATTTCTAAAGCAAGACACCGGAATGTTTCATGGAAAGTCAATAAAGTCATCACTCAAGCTCAAATAGCGATTAAAGAAGAATTTAGGGGAAAACCTTACGAATTTGTCGAGATTATGAAATCGAAAATTGTTTCGGTTGGGAAGGCCGGTGTGTATAATTCTAACCAGTCATTTTTCAACTTTGAAATGCATGCAAAGTGAACATCCTTCACATGAACATCAAAAGTTGAAATTGTGGAAAAATGCCTGAACACCATAACACACAGTTATATTTTCAGCTCATTATTCCTGCAAGCGGATATTGAATATCTCCCCTGCTCATTAGCAAATTCGAACCAAAAGTCGAAAAAGGATTAGACAAAGCAGACAGTGTCCTAATATTCACTTCTACACCTGGTAAACTGACATCGGAGCTGATAATAAAATGGTTTGATCAGGTTTATATACTTAATACGAATGAAAAACCTGTCTTGTGTCTACATTCTTGGACCAAGCAAAACGAAAGAATATTTAACACTATTGGTAAACATGGAAAACAGGTGAATACTTTAACGATTCATGTCTGAAATATCGATACGATTCAGCCATTAGATCTATATACATTTTTACTGTGGAAAAATTTCTTGAAACATATTTCAAACGTTCACATAATTACGATGTTAACTTGCATTTAAGAGAGAAGATTCCAAAAATTCAACCTCTCATTCACAATCAGTTTTCTTTTCCCAGATTCGTCAACCATATAAATATGCATAGTACAAGAGAACAGAAATCACCAAAAGTGAGGCGGCTGTTCACTACTGTTTTAAAAACTTTCATTCTGTTTGTGACTCCTGTCATACCATTGCAATTATCGTATGTGCTTGGTGCGCAAAACGAAAGTGATTCAGGAATTTGACCCGAACTATTCTGCACTTCCTCATTATTGTATAGATTTACGATAATGTTACAATAATTTACGAAGAATTTCAAATATAACGCAATTAATCATCTGTGAGAAGTGCATCTTTGGAAACCACTTCATCAAATGTGACTGAATATGGTGTTAACGATGCTAGACGTTTTACTATTAGACAAATGTCGAAATGAAAAACAAAATAGTGAAGGAGAGAGGGGATTACGACAAATCTTGGTACACCACTCTAATGTCCACTAAAAACCATAGAATTTTTATTTGGAGTTCTTTGTTTGTATAATTTACCGTTTCAACGGTATTCATTCAGAGATATTAAACATATTTTTTTTCAAGGGGATGTCTCCCCTCCTTAACGGCCATATGGGCATGCATAAAAGAAAAATATGTCTCTTGTATTTTGCTCTGCACTACAACATATTCAAAGCCGATTAAAATGGAAGTGTATACCTTAGATACGTCTGCTTGTTAGCAATCGCGGGTAATGTAATCGTACAGCCGTTTTTTGGAATTTATAGCGAGATCAAGAGTCTGGGAATAGTCACTTGTTGCTATTTGGAACTTGTAAAACATTATAACAACGAAGGAGAAACTGAATTTTTATTTCAGTGTTTTCTATGAAATCTGAAAGGCTCACACATACATTAATTACACCCAGATTGGAGTGTTTTCTCCAGTAGAAGGGAATGATCCTTATGAGGTACTGACTCATACCAGCGAGTAGAAGCGGTCAATTGATACCGAGAGACTGCATTGTGTAAGATGTACAAAAATGAAAAGGAGACTACTGTTATACGTAAAAATATTTTAATACACTACTGGCCATTAAAATTGCTACACCACGAAGATGACGTGCTACAGACGCCAAATTTAACCGACAGGAAGAAAATGCTGTGATATGCAAATAATTACCTTTTCAGAGCATTCACACAAGGTTGGCGCCGGTGGCGACACCTACAATGTGCTGACATGAGGAAAGTTTCCATCCGATTTCTCTTACACAAACAGCAGTTGACCGGCGTGGCCTGGTGAAACGTTGTTGTGATGAAATGCATACCATCACGTTTCCGACTTTGATAAAGGTCGGATTATAGCCTATCGCGATTGCGGTTTATCGTATCGCGACATTGCTGCTCGCATTGGTCGAGATCCAATGACTGTTAGCAGAATATGGAATCAGTTGGTTCAGGAGGGTAACACGGAACGCCGTGCTGGATCCCAATGGCCTCGTATCACTAGCAGCCGAGATGACAGGCATCTTATCCGCATGGCTGTAACGGATCGTGCAGCCACGTCTCGATACCTGAGTCAACAGATGGGGACGTCTGCAAGACAACAACCATCTTCACGAACAGTTCGACGACGTTTGCAGCAGCATGGACTATCATCTCGGAGATCATGGGTGCGATTACCCTTGACGCTGCATCACAGACAGGAGCGTCTGCGATGGTGTACTCAACGACGAACCTCGCTGCACGAATGGCAAAACGTCATTTTTTCGGATGAATCCAGGTTCTGTTTACAGCATCATGATGGTCGCATCTGTGTTTGGCGACATCGCGGTGAACGCACATTGGAAGCGTGTATTCGTCATCGCCATAGTGGTGTATCACCCGGCGTGATGGTATGGGGTGCCACTGGTTACACGTCTCGGTCACCTCTTGTTCGCATTGACGGCACTTTGAACAGTGGACGTTACATTTCAGATGTGTTACGACCCGTTGCTCTACCCTTCATTCGATCCTTGCGAAACCCTACATTTGAGCAGGATAATGCACTACCGCATGTTGCAGGTTCTGTACGGGCCTTTCTGGATACAGAAAACGTTCGACTGCTGCCCTGGCCAGCACATTCTCCAGATCTCTCACCAACTGAAAACGTCTGGTCAATGGTGGCCGAGCAACTGGCTCGTCACAATACGCCAGTCACTGCTCTTGATGAACTGTGGTATCGTGTTGAAGCTGAAAGGGACACTGTACCTGTACACGCCGTCCAAGCTCTGTTTGACTCAATGCCCAGGCGTATCAAGGCCGTTACTGCGGCCAGAGGTGGTTGTTCTACGTACTGATTTCTCAGGATCTATGCACCCAAATTGCGTGAAAATGTAATCACATGTCAGTTCTAGTATAATCTATTTGTCCAATGAATATCCGTTTATCATCTGCATTTCTTCTTGGTGTAGCAGTTTTAATGGCCAGTAATGTAACAATATTATAATTGAGGTTCATGTCGAACAGTACAGCTATGAATAATTTCCGCTGATACTGATACACCAATCCCAGCACGGAAGTAGAAGGTGGATCGTGTCAGTGTGGTTGCTGAGCGATCCACTTTTATACAATATCCTGCATTTTAGAGATTGTTTTAAGGGGTCGAATATATGAAAGACACCTACGGAGATACCGGGACTGTAAAAAGGATGTTTCAGGATCTCCCATCGAAATTTCTGAGTGATCTCCAGCGTCTTCTTGGGCACATGTTGCCTGGAGTTTTCCAGGAAAAGCACTGTCCCAGCGGAGAGCCCTTTCACTTCTCCTGTTTGTGCCCTGGAATACGTTGCAATACTGGTCATTGTTAACCGTTGCACTCAATGTTATCCTGGAGATTAGTGGAGGTCCTTCTTCGCCGAAATCACTTTTCACGCCTTTGGGGCAGAGAGGGTATTTTTTGAATGGAATGAGCTGGGATGTACCCTCTCCTGCTCATCAGTTTGGAGGCAGGGTCCAAGCGGTGACACCTCGTTTCACCGCATGCCACAGTCTGAGCAATGAAATCCATTCCATGCTCAAAGGGTCAGGCAAACAGCCATTCTAGCTCTCTTCCTAGTCTCTGATAGATGCTTGGGCGCCCACTGTGCACAAACTTTGCCAAAACAATGTTTCGGGTAATTATGCAATGCACAGTTCCTTTGCTTGTCGACAGTTCAACAGGAGTGCCAATGTGGTGATCGGACGATTCATCCGCATGAAGTCGTCCACAGCCTAAATCGTGGCACCGCTGATGAGCATCTGCCCAGGACGTGTCACGTGTCATGTCCTAGATCATTACACGTGGTGCCTCTAACGCTAACGAAGCTGGAATACTGTGCACTCTTTGGGACACTTGCTCCCTGTACACCTCTTTCATCCTGCGATAAATTTATGGAGCATGCTCCTCTTCTGTGCGAAGATGTTTGATAACCGCTCTTTGAGCTGATGGGGAGGTATCCATTAGTCAACGAAACGCAGAAACAGCTCTCCAGAAATGTGGAAATTACTAAGAAGCCGTTAACTTCGTTTGTGCAGTTGGGAGTACCATCACACTACCTCTAGGCAAACACATTCACACACTTGGATTAAATAAGACGCCACTGAAGTGTAGGTCTCCTTTTCAACCGGGCATACCTTAAAGCTCTCACACACGCACCAATTTATCGGCCGAACGTGGTACTCAACGATTATAGCACCGCCTTGTTCCTATCGCTGTTAGCGAGAAGCTAGTTGATTTTACGCAGGAACACAAACTGGTATTTTCCTTGGCTGTTTTAAAGGCAATAAGGTCAAAAATGCCGAATGAAAGCTGTGGCTAATGCGAAGAAAGAAGGTCACCGACAGTCTGTTAATTTAGGAGGTGGGAGATGATCATTTTAGTAACTAAATAAAAATGAACGAAACATGCTTTTCGGAGTTGCTGAACATCATCAAACCATCCTTAATGAAAAAGAATACAGTCATGCTGTAAGCTAGGAGGAGAGGCTATTAGTGACATTATGGTTGCTACCCACTGGCAGAAGTTACGAGGTCCTCAAATTCAGTGTAGTTGTATTCCCACAATTATCATCTGAAATGATACCTGAAACCTCCAACATGGTTATAGTTGCCCGAGGTAATATATCATGGTAAAGTAAAATAAATAAAGTCATTAAAGATGTTCACGTTCTCGTGGTCGTGCGGTAGCGTTCTCGCTTCCCACGCCCGGGTTCCCGGGTTCGATTCCCGGCGGGGTCAGGGATTTTCTCTGCCTCGTGCTGGCTGGGTGTTGTGTGCTGTCCTTAGGTTAGTTAGGTTTAAGTAGTTCTAAGTTCTAGGGGACTTATGACCACAGCAGTTGAGTCCCATAGTGCTCAGAGCCATTTGTTCACGTAAACGTTATTAATTTGTATCTATAGAATGAATTATGTCCACCCATAAGTTTAACGAATTCACTTCTAACTAAAAGAAGGAAGAGCACAAATGGTGGTGGCACACATCCCCTAATAATACAAAAGAAACATAGTCCGCCTGTTTAGCTGTGTGGTAACGTGCTCGACTCCCATGCAAGCGGACCTTGGTTCGAATGGTTCAAATGGCTCTGAGCACTTGGGACTTAACATCCGAGGTCATCAGTCCCCTAGAACTACTTAAACCTAACTAGCCTAAGGACATCACACACATCCGTGCCCGAGGCAGGATTCGAACCTGCGACTGTAGCGGTCGCGCGGTTCCAAACTGAAGCGCCTAGAACCGCTCGGCCACAGAGGCCGGCCCGAGTTCGATTCCCCGCCGGGTTGGAGATTTTCTCCGCTCATGGACAGGGTGTTGTGTTGTCCTCATCATCAGTCCATCCTCATCACCGGCACATAAGTCGCCGAATGCGGCGTCGACTGAAATAAAACATGTATTTGGAGGCCGAACTTCCCCGAATGAGGCCTCCCGGCCAACCATGCCATATGCTCAAAAACAAATACAGAAACATAAGAAATGAAGCATTCAGCAACTGTTACAACTGTAAAAAAAATTCTACACTTTACTCTTCAGAATGCTTGGCTATGGCTGGACATTTTTTAACGCTTCTAACACGAAGCAAGCCTTGTGTAAGTCTATCGACTGTCTACATTTCGATCTTTAAGTTTTATTTCCGATACTTTTCGGAAAAGCAATTTGAACTCTAATCTGTATTTCATTTCCGTTAAGTACTGGAAAACTTGGAAAAATCAAAATATATCATTTCGACTGACATTCAGTCGTAAAAAGTATACCTTTTACTCTCTCGGTGTGCCACATGAAACCATTATGAAAAAGGTGAAAATGAAACACGAGCTTTATTTCTTGTCTTTCTATCGTTGTACTCGTCACACGACGTGTCTCACAAACCTCTGCAGTCTTCAAATTTCTCTCGAAACTATCATTACAATTTGGGAATTTGTGATAAGGTCTTATGGGACCAAACTGCTGAGGTCATCGGTCCCTAAGCATACACACTATTTAATCTAACTTAAAGTAACTTACCATATGGACAAAACACACACCCATGCCCGAGGGAGGGCTCGAACCTCCGACGTGGGGAGCCGCATGGACCATGACAAAGCGCCATAGACGTCGCGGCTACCCCGTGCTTCCTATCATTAAAGTTTTGTCCACCTTGGTCCCTGGCATGTTCGCGTATATTAGAACAGCGTTTAATACCAGGAGCAGTGAGAGAAGACGAACTTTTTTCAGGCGTTGGCACGGCCGCGCTATGCACGGTATAATTTATCAGGTGACGTGGGGATGGCGCGGGGGTGGTCGGCTGTCGACTGGTTATACCCTACCGACAGCCAGACAGAAAAAGTCGATCGGTCGGCTGGCCAAAACTCCTACACACGTCCAGTTCGTGTCAGTCGGTGCGCATGTCTTGTGTTATTTGTCATAAGACGCTGCGAGTGATGTTCCTCCGTTGGTGTTAGGGATGGCGGTTATCGCAGAAACGAACGGTTTTGGTTGTATCGGTTTTTCCACAGCCATTTAACCTGAGTGTTAAGACCGCTGAAAATAATCAGCTTCTCAAGTAACCGAAGATACAATTTTTTTATCCCCATCACTTTCTGTAATAAACGTAAAAACCGAACAATGACTGAAAAATCCCTCAGTTTGAAGTTACAAAATATTAAATTAAATAAACAAATGAAGGAAAACAGTCCATCCACCATTCGCTGCTCTGCTCGGAAAGTGTTAAATTGTTAACTATTACAAAAAACCATCAGTATCCTCCTACTGATTCTAATTTCTTGGAACCCTGCTGAAAAGTCATGCTGTAATCGAGAACCACGCCACTATTTGGGCATTACGAACAGCCAGAGCTAATGGGTGAAAACCGAGGTTGGAGAACTATTTTTTGTATTAAATTGTCCATTTTCAAGGGGTGCCATCAGATACAGCTATATCATGTACACACAGACAACGGATCAGCCACCTGCTACTTTTACTGTCAACTATGCATGAATTGTTCCGTTTTAAGACTTCTCCTTATATGATGTCGCGAGTTTGTTGCGGCTCCTCCAGTTCTTAATATTTTAAAGCAAATGAAGTATTCACGTAATTGAAACTGCACTTCGTAAAATACTTACCAAAAAAATGGCTCTGAGCACTATGGGACTTAACATCTGAGGTCATCAGTCCCCTAGAACTTAGAACTACTTAAACATAACTAACCTAAGGACATCACACACATCCATGCTCGAGGCAGGATTCGAACCTGCGACCATAGCAGTCGTGTGGTTCTGGACTGAAGCGCCTAGAACCGCTCGTCCACCAAAATACTTACAGACCAGGAATGGTGCCATTCTGTAATACAACTGATGTCCGACGACAACAGCGACAAACTACCATATAGACCATAAGGTCTGCATGTACACTGCATGTACATGCGTACCGTCCACTAATAGGTAACGCCACGTGATAAAAGGCATATTATTGTCTCAGCAGTGCTCTACCAGCTCTTATACCGTGTGTTTGTTGCTCGTTTCTGTTGGCATTATTACTAAAATAGCACAGGCCGCTTTTCACATTTTCTATAATAAAGCGATACTTCAAAGCCATTGAAATTTACGAATAAAAAAGACTCGTTTATTTTTAAAAAATATTAAAAATAGATAATTTTTGCATTGCTGCTGTGGCTAAACGACATTTTGTTCTTTCACTTGGTTATTAGTAAGAAAAAAACACCAGTTATAAACGGCCGCGCGGGATTAGCCGAGCGGTCTTAGGCGCTGCAGTCATGGACTGTGCGGCTGGTCCCGGCGGAGGTCCGAGTCCTCCCTCGGGCATGGGCGTGTGTGTTTGACCTTAGGGTAATTTAGGTTAAGTAGTGTGTAAGATTAGGGACTGATGACCTTAGCAGTTAAGCCCCTTAAGATTTCACACACATTTGTTATAAACGAGACCAAACAAGTACGGAAATGCAAGGGTTATTCAGAAGTAAAATATTAGGATCGGTTTTAACCGGTCGGTTTTCCTAATCCTGGTTGATGCCAACTTAATCTGTAGCTGCAGTGAGCACTATGACAATACTTACATCCGTGTGAATCCGTACTTTCTCTGACAGTCACCTGTTTTCCTGACAAAACCAGTGATAGCTGTCGTCGAAAGCTAGGACTTGCATATTCGGCGTGACAGATGCAGCGAGGAAATACAATACTGTTGTTACAGCATTAAAAATAAATCCGAGAACTCTCCTATCTCCGTGAGTTCGATATTATGTAATTACCTGTGACAGATGTTACAGTGAAAGAGCAATCACGTAGTGTTTCCAAAAACTCCTCGAGTGGCAATAGTAGACGTAATGAGAATTAGGTTGTCCGTGAAGCAGAGCTTTTGCAGCAACGCGAGCATTACCCCAGTAATGGCGGCAGAAACTCCCCGACGCGGCCCACGGCCGCGCTAACGCTGTTTATTTGGCGAGGCGCGAGCTGCGAGATACTGACTGACCCACAAAACTTTCCGCGGGATTGGCTCTTGGCCCAAGCGCCCCACCACGTACATATGGCGCCGTCGTCCTCGACCGCTGCTTCGCGCAATATCGCCGCGAGTCATTTTTATTTTAACGGGCGCGGCAGCCGTGCGAAAGGGATTGTATTGCTTCGGAATAAAAGCCGAAGAAAAAGGAGCGAGTGAATTCAGGAGGAGAAAAAGGCGTGGAATCCTCTCCTTCCGAGCAGAGATTGTGTAGAGTACGTGGCAGCGTTTCAGCTCCTTCTTAGGAGTATCTCCAAGAGAAGAGGTATGACTTTCTTTATGCTTTCTACATAATAAATCTATACGCAAGGCTTTAATATAAATTTCAGTCCCTTGATGGACTTCACATTGTTAACTTTCCAGTGTAGCACATAAACTGTCTTGGTAGCTCGACGAAAAACATAATAACAGACGCAACAGCAACTGGCTTGAGTCGTAATCTCGTTTAGATATGTGGAATGGCTGGTTAGTTGATTTAGGGGAGGGGACCAAACAGCTAGGTCATCGGTCCCATCGGATTAGGGAAGAACGGGGACGAAAGTCGGTCAGGCCCTTTCAAAGGAACCATCCCGGCATTTCCTGAAGCGATTTAGGGAAATCACCGAAAACCCAATCAGGATGCCCGCAGGTGGGTTTGAACCTTCGTCCTCCCGAACGCGAGTCCAGTGTGCTAACCACTGCGCCACCTCGCTCGGTCTATGTGGAATGACAGAGCCCATTTGACATTAATATTCAAATTAACAGTAATAATCTGATCTTTCAGCAAAAAAAAATGATGAATGTAGTCCACCCTAAAAAATAAGAAATTAGTTCCAGCTGAATAAAAATTTATTTAAATATTTCTGAGAAGCGAAGTGCATGCGAGGTAATTAGATATATTACATCGTCCATATAGTACACAGGGTGTAAATTTTAAGTTGACAAACCAGAATAACTCGAAAGATAAGCTTCACACAAAAAATTATGTAGAATACAAAGTTGATTTTTTTCTAGGGAGACATCTGCTGGTGCTAAAATTAGCCCGCCACCCCAGCCCCCTGGGGATGGGGCCGGAGGCAACTTTAAAATTTCAAATGGGAACCCCCATTTTTTATTTCAGACTCAGATTCTACGTAAAAAACCACGTACATTTTGTCATAAACATTTGTTTTGTTTCTTTGTAGTTGGCGCTGTAATTGAAGCAAATCCTGTTCTCATTTTTGCGTGGAAAATGTTTGCTGATAAATAAAAAATACTTATTTGCTTTGTAAATTTTGATTCGCTAGAACTAAAACTCTCCCTCTCTCCCCATAGCGTGGGGTTTGAGAGAAAAGAATTAGAGTCTTGCAAATGTTGACTCAAATATTAATTTTTTCCGCAGATCCGCAGATTAATATTTGGGTCAACATTTGTAAAATTCTAATTCCTCTCTCTCAAAGCCCAGCCTATGGGAAGAGAGGGAGAGTTTTAGTTCTAGCGAAACGAAATTTACGAAGTACATAAGTATTTTTTATATATCCGTAACGATTTGCCACTCAAAAATACGAACATGGATTGTCTTGACTTACAGCGCCAACTACAAAGATTCAAAACAAATATTCAAGACAAAATGTACGTAGCTTTTATATAGAATCTAATTCTGCATTAAAAAATGGGGGTTCCCATTTCAAATTTTAAAGTTGCCTCCCGCCTCATCCCAGGGGGCTAATTTTAGCACCAGCATATGTCCCCCTCGAAAATAATCAACTTTGGATTCTACACATTTGTTCGTGTGAATCTTATTTTACGAGTTATTCTGGTTTGTCAACTTAAAATTTATATTATTGCATATTCGTGAATGTTACAGTTTTATTAAGGAGACAATATAGCACTACTGCAGGGTCCATGGGTATCACAGAAGAGTGTTTAAATATTTCCATTTCAGCCAATCTCGTGTGTCGATGCGCTAGTCTGTTGCGATCAATTATCTGAAAGTTTCGACTAATTAAAAGTACTTAGCAGTTAATAGGGGACCGATAACTCAGTTTATAAATGGATGGTAAAGCACACCGGTCACCTTTTCCTGTTATAATGTCAACCCCAAAAGTTACAGTAATAAGCTAAAGACTCCACAAACACATACTTCACATGGTTTCAGCGCCAAAGTATTAAAGAATTTTGAGACAGAATTTCACTCAGCACATGTTTCTGATAAGCAATATGCGCGGCTTTATCTGTCTACTGTATTCCTCTGGAGTGAGTCTGTTTTAAGGCATTGGAGAATGGAGCACGATGTCCGCCATCATATGCAGACCACTTAATACTACATATCTCAATGCTAGGTCAGGAGCACAGGCACTGTTTTATTGTACTGATCCCGTGAACAGAAAAGAAAATATACACGAAAAGGGGACCTCGTTGTCGACGGGACATTAAACACTAATCTCCTCCTCTTACACGAAAAGGTTGAAAACTTCTTTGCTCTTGGAATTCTTATGCGAAATTATCAGCTTAATTCTCCTCCATTATTAATCTTGAAATTGTGTGTGGTGAAGAGAAAATTTATCGTGTTTCAAAAATAATATGTTGCATGTCCGCGGATATTGATTTCAGTGGACTGTTTACCTCCGTGCACCAAAAGCAATGTATCAAAGAAAAAAGCGTGTACTTCAAATTTTTGTTGTTCCAAAATTAATTGTGAATAATTAACATTGACGCCCTAGATAAAAGGATGCAAACTTAAAAAAAATATTGAAATGCATAAATAATCTGTGTAAGATATAAAATAGTTTCCGCGGACACGACTCTGTTTCCTGTGAAATACTGAAGAAGGGTATTCAGTACTCTTTGTGGCCTTCTCAATAATCAGATCACATCGTCTGCAACGTTTGATTATATTCCCGTCCCTGTTAATATTACACCATCGTAGTCCGGTTGTGATGTTACATAAGGTCACTATAAAGTGGTTTGATATAAATTTATTTTCGCCTGTGTTTGTTCTCTGTTTGTGGACAAGCTTCAAATTTGAAGCACATGTTGCAAGTGAATAAAAAAAATTCAAATGTATGTGAAATCTTATGGGACTTAACTGCTAAGGTCATCATTCCCTAAGCTTACACACTACTTAACCTAAATTAACCTAAGGACAAACACACACACCCATGCCCGAGGGAGAACTCGAACCTCCGCCGGGACCAGCCGCACAGTTCATGACTGCAGCGCCTAAGACCGCTCGGCTAATACCGCGCGGGACCGCTACGGTCGCAGGTTCGAATCCTGCCTCGGGCATGGATGTGTGTGATGTCCTTAGGTTAGTTTGGTTTAAGTAGTTCTAAGTTCTAGGGGACTGATAACCACAGATGTTAAGTCCCATAGTGCTCAGAGCCATTAATCCCGCGCGGCATCAAAATACGAAAGTGGACTACATGGTAATTTGAAGTTTACAGTCTCAACATGCTTGCGATCAGTTCGGGAAAGCAGGTCAAATAGGTAGGAACAGGATGAAAGTTTGAGTCGGTTCTTGTGCACGCCCGAATGGCTCATATGGTTACAGCGTCTCAAGTGAAATGAAAGTTTCAGGATCTTTTCGTTTCACTTAACTTACAACCGGCGTTCTGATTTTATAGGATAGTAAAGTTTTAACTGTCCATGAAAGACAAATGCTCGGATTAATCTTGGTCTTGCAACATTTTAACCTGTCATGAAGTTACCGATATTGCTGGGAAAGACAGATACATTTTACTGTGTATTGTTACCATTAATTTTATTCTAATCTATACGAAAGAGCTCTTAGTTCTAAATCAAAGAAGGGAAAATACATTGTGTTTGACTTTTTTTCTATTAGATATCTGAATAAGTGCCTAGATTCATTAGACTGACATTTGTAAACCTTACAAGGCCAAACCTGAAATGAGTTTTAAGAGAAGTGAGTATTTAGCGCCTGGGCCCCCATAATCTCGGATTGTACTAAGAGATTGGAGAAATTTGGAGGCGTGCTGCCAGATTTGCTATCAGTTCGATCAGTACGACACCGTTAGGGAATTGCTCCCTAAACATAGACGGGAAACCACAGGAGAAAGAAGATACTGTTTTCGCACAACGTTATTTAGGAAGTTTAGAGAAGCAGAACGATTACACTGGTTACACCAGGCGTCTCTCGATAACCTCTGGTGCAGATGCGTACAGGCAATGATTTTTCTCTCACTCGATTTACCACTGCGAAAGCAAATGGAATGTACAGTAATAATACAAAGTATCCACCGTTATACATTGTACGCTGACTTGCTGTGTTTGTCTATAGGAATTAGAAGTATTAGAAGTAGGTTCAAACTGACTATATCACAACACAGAAATCATTAGGACAGCAGACCAGTGAATGATCGCTTACGGTGAGAATCCAATACATCTACACCTATGTTTTGCAAACCATTGTGAAGTACATGGCGAGGATACGTCCCACTTATCACATAATAGGATTTCTTCCCGTTCCGTCCTCCGGGATGACTCACTACTTAGAGGGCTCCGTGCATGCCCCAGTTGTGTTAATATTGTCCTGGTAGTCCCAATGGCTGCGATACGTAGGCTGCTGTAGTCTGTTTCCAGTTTCCTCAGTTAATAATGAATTCTGAAAATCTGAAAGACTGTTTTTGCGGCATCGTAGTTGTCTGTCATCAAGCCCCTGCCAGATCAGGCGTTTCAACATTGCTGCGGCGCTCTCCCGTCATGGAAACGAACCTGTGAGTATTTGTACTGCCTTTATAAGCAAGTGACGTTCCGAAAGTAAGTTTCATCACTGTTTTTCACACGGGGACTT